>NC_047110.1:114769174-115104174 GCF_902500255.1 Thalassophryne amazonica | reverse complement strand
CTTGACTTGGGTGAAAAGCAGCAAGCAGGTCTTCAAAGTCAGACCTACCTGGGATCTTAACACCAAAAACTCCATCTACATAATCCTGCGTGGAGAACGCGGAGCACAGTATGTGGGGTAAACTGGAAATACAATTAGAATGAGACTCGCACAACACAAAACAAAACAAAACACATATTGCACAACATTTTCAGCAACATTCAATGGAAAACATAAGGATCACAGGCCAACAAACCAACACAGGCTGGACTGTCAAACAGAGGAAACAAAGGGAGACGACCTGGATTAGAAAACCAACCACCCTGCAGGCCTGAATGATTCATATCGTGGTTCTGAGAGGATGGCCCGGGCACAAATGGGGGTGTGAACACTCCGGTACACTCTATCCTACAACGCTGACCTTAACCCCAAACCCTAACACTAACCTTAACCCTGACCCTAACCTCTAACACTGACCCTAACTCCAAACCCTAACACTGACCCCAACCCTAACCCTAAACCCCTAATCCCTATCCATAACCTTAACTCAAACTTTTAACCCTTAATTCTAACCCTATGACCAAACCCTAACCACTAAACCTGACCCAAACTGTAAAACTAACCCCTAAGCACGTATCCTTACACGTAACTCTAACCCTACCCCTATCCCTAATAATCCTAACTGTAGCCCTGCCCCTCACCCCCTAACCCCTGTCAATACACCTAACCCTAGCCCTAACTTTAGCTCTAGCACCAAACCTATCCTGAACCTTTGCCCTAACCACAACCTTAGCCATGCCCCTAACCCTAACCCGAGTGCTAACCCTAGCCCAAAGCCCAACCCTAACCCTTGACCTACCCCAACCATAACCCTAGCCCTAACTATAACCCCAAACCTAACCCTATCCCTAACCCCAACCTAAGCCCTATCCCTAACCTCAACCTGAGCCCTGAATCTAACTCTAACCTCTATCCCTAACCCTATCTGATTGTCACACTTGGACTCTAACCAGTGACCTAAGGTGACAACTGGTTATCTGTCTTGGTGGTTGCCATCCAGGATCCAAGACAGCTCAATAGCAAGGGGCGATTGAGAAGTTTTGGCTCAGAACTTCTTGATCACCCCTCATAGTATGGTGGATAAAGTGACATGCAGAATGATGCCTGACCATCAGGAGCTCAAAGTTTGGAAACATGGGGACCTTAAAGCCCGGTGAGTGTAGCTAATCATCAAATACAAATGTCAAACATTACTACAAAATATTTTTATAAAACTGCAAACTGTATGTAGCAACGTATTACATGATATTTGTTCACAAATTGCTTTGGGAAGTCTGTTTCTGAGAGGCTATGTCATTACATCACAGAGACTGGGCTAGGCTAACTAGCGTTCTAGCTAGCTCGCGGCTGTCATTGGCAGAGCAGAAATGATAACTGCATTAACGGAAATAATGATGAATATGACAGCAGCCACCCTGGACACAGTTTTTCTTCCATTGACCATTCAAAATTGGACTTTGACAAAAATTCACATGTGAAACTTTCCAAAGTTCAACTTGTTTTAAATAATCACACACGTCACTCAGTTACAGTCAAATAAAGTGAAATGTACTGTGAAATTTGACACCAAAGATGCTAACGAGAGTGGCTAATTATTAATGCTAACTTAGCCGCCTTAATGCTGATGAGTCAGACAAAAATCTGATGAAGGTGAACAACATGAAATTCTAAACTGTCAAACTGTTCAAGTTAATGGTTTTTGTGGCTTTAAAAGGAGTCATAAAATTGTTTTTCTATCTTAGACAAGTTAAACATCCTACATGCAAAACTTTGGCCTGGAATTACTAATTTAAGAATTATATATGTGCATTTGCTTTTGGACACGCCCACTGAACCAGCCTGTGCTATTGGACATGCCCACAAAGCCAACCTGCGCTTGTGGACACACCCACTGAGCCAGCCTGTGTTATTGGACACACCCATGGCGGGTTGCCTGTGCTACTGGACACACCCACCGAGCCAGCCTGTTTTATTAGACACGCCCATGGGCTTGCCTGTGCTATTGGACACGCCCATGGGGCCTGCCTGTGTTATTGGATATGCCCACCAAGCCTGCCTGTGCTATTGGACACGCCCCATTGAGCCAGTCTGTGGAATTGGACACACCCACCTAGTCAGCCTGTGCTATTGGACACACCCAGCAAGCCAGTCTGTGGAATTGGACACACCCACCGAGTCAGCCTGTGCTATTGGACACACCCATCAAGCAAGCCTGTGGAATTGGACACACCCACCAAGCCAGCCTGTGGAATTGGACACACCCAGTGGACCACTTAGTCACTTGGGGGGGGAGGGGGGTCTATTTCTTTAACAAATCATACCTTTTGGAACATATACATATATATACACATATATACAGTGGTGGGCACAGTTCTGATAATCCGATAACCGGTAATTATTGAAGATAATGTTTTCATTATCAGATTATCTTTTCAGATAACTTTGAAAACCATTATAGGACTTATTATCTCCCGATAAATGTTTGTCAGATAATTTTTAGACCTTTAATGTGGTAAACAAAGCTGAAAAGCTACAAACACTTATAAAATTTAAAATCAGTTGAGTGTTAAATGTTTTGTAGCAGATGTGTAGTTCTACCCTCTGCAAACAGAGGAGAGCTGCTTCTAGAAGAAACCGCTCTATCCTCTGTAGGCAAAGGAGAACTGGTTACACACACACCAAAAAAAACCTAATTTCTTTTAACCCCATACTGATACGCGGCCAATATCACACAAGTCATCCAGAGGCATACATTTTTAACTTATCGTTCAAATTTTAACCAAACTAATTTCGGACAAGTTTTTAAATTAATGTCATGTCTGAAGTTTTATAAAGTGAAAATATCAGATATATGTTTTAGTTTTAAAGTAATGCACTAATTTTTAAGGTTTTAGTGAGCACATGCTGTGTCCAGGTGCATTAGGGGGTGACAGTAACCTCTCAAAGCCTTTATGGGGTGACAGTAACTTCTTGATACCTTTAGGAGGTGACAGTAACCTCTCAATGCCTTTTGGAGGAGACAGTAACCTCTCAATATCTTTAGGAGGCGACAGTAACCTCTCGATGCTTTTAGGAGGTGACAGTAACCTCTCAATGCCTTTAGGAGGAGACAGTAACCTCTCAATGCCTTTAGGAGGCGACAATAACTTCTTGATGCCTTTAGGGGGTGACAGTAACCTCTCAATGCCTTTAGGGGGTGACAGTAACTTCTTGATGCTTTTAGGAGGAGACAGTAACCTCTTGATGCCTTTAGGAGGCAACAGTAACTTCTTGATGCCTTTAGGAGGCGACAGTAACCTCTCGATGCCTTTAGGAGGAGACAGTAACCTCTCAATACCTTTAGGAGGCAACAGTAACTTCTTGATGCCTTTAGGGGGTGACAGTAACTTCTTGATGCCTTTAGGAGGAGACAGTAACCTCTCAATACCTTTAGGAGGTGACAGAAACCTCTTGATGACTTTAGGAGGTGACAGTAACCTCTTGATGCCTTTAGGAGGAGACAATAACTTCTTGATGCCTTTAGGGGGTGACAGTAACGTCTTGATGCCTTTAGGAGGGACGTTTCTGTGTAGGCTCTCAGTTGTCCAGGTGGTTTCCATAGTAGAGAAGCTTGAATCTTCGACTGGACTGGGTTGCTTGACGCGAGGACGTTTTGCTTCAAATTGCAGAAGCTTCCTCAGCTAAAATTCTTGCTCTGGTAGTCTGACTTCTGTCTTGACTCTTGTAGAGAAGAAAATACAGAAGCCAACAAAAGCTGCAGTTTTTTAAACCTAACCAGACCCCTCCTACCGAGAGGCCGACTGTATAGGCTAGTGACTAAACAATAGCTCTAATTAGCACCTATTGTGCTCTAGTTAGCACCCTCCTAATGCCAGGGCAGCTGTTCCTCTTAATGATAGGACGGAAACATCTCCTGATGGCTCCCTTGACGACTCTCCTGATGATGTGAATGACTCATTACCATGAACAAAAGACTGAAACTGTTTTGACCTGAGTACCCCATTGTAAACAGGGGACAAAGCGTGTCTCAGACCCCCTCCCCGGTTAAGGCTGGGTTTCAACTGTTTCACAAAGAGCTGTTTCACTGCTGTTTCACAGCTGTTTCAACTGTTTCACACCTCTTGGGTGGAGTGGAGAAGACAGCCTTGACGTCTTTCACGGGCATCTCTCCCAGTCATTGGTTCAGATATGTCAATGACACATGGGTTAAAATCAAGCAACAGGAGGTTGAGGACTTTACAGAACACATCAACTCGGTGGATTCCAATATCAAGTTCACACGTGAGGATGCCAGAAACAACCATTTAGCCTTCTTGGACTGTGATGTTACGACTGGAGAGAACAGGCAGCTCCAGACAGGGGTTTACAGAAAACACACTGACCAATATCTGCTCTTTGGCTCAAACCACCCCCTTGAACACAAGCTCAGGGTGATCAGGACTCTTCAACACAGAGCCCTACAGGTGCCCACAACTGGAGAGGGAAGGGCTAAAGAACAACAACTTGTACAGAAACCCCTCACAGTATGTGGGTACCCACGATAGTCCCTGGACAAAGTGCAGAAGTCCCAGAAAAAAAAGAGACCAGATAGACAGGAGACGGAGACAAGAAGAAGAGGAGTGTCTGTCCCTTATTTAGCAGGAGTAGCGGAAAAACTACAGAGGATCTTCAGACAGCACAAAATCCCAGTTTACTTTAAACTAGTTAACACCTTGAGGCAGAAATTAGTTCACCCTAAGGACAGGATCCCTAGTTACAAACAGAGCAATGTAGTGTATTCTATCAGATGTCAGGAAAACTGTAATGAACACTACATAGGTGAGACTAAGCAACCTTTACACAAAAGGCTATACCAGCACCGCAGAGAGGGCGCAAATGGACCTCAGTCTGCAGTTCATCTCCACCTGAAAGACACTAACCACACATTTGAGAACAAGGAAGTTAAAATCTTAGCCAGAGAGAAGAAATGGTTTGAGAGAGGTGTCAAAGAAGCATTCTTTGTGAAACAGTTGAAACCCAGCCTTAACCGGGGAGGAGGCACGCTTTGTCCCCTGTTTACAATTGGGTACTCAGGTCAAAGCAGTTTTAGTCTTTTGTTCATGGTAATGAGTCATTCACGTCATCAGGAGAGTCGTCAAGGGAGCCATCAGCAGAGGCTTCCGTCCTATCATTAGGAGGGACAGCTGCCCTGGCATTAGGAGGGTGCTAACTAGAACACAATAGGTGCTAATTAGAGCTATTGTTTAGTCACTAGACTATAGCAGTCGGCCTCTCGGTAGAGGGGTCTGGTTGGGTTTAAGAAACTCCAGCTTTTGTTGGCTTCTGTATTTTCTTCTCTACAAGAGTCAAGACAGAAGTCAGACTACCAGAGCAAAAATTTTAGCTGAGGAAGCTTCTGCGATGTGAAGCGAAACGTCCTCGCGTCAAGCAACCCAGTCCAGTCGAAGATTCAAGCTTCTCTACTATTTAGGAGGAGACAGTAACCTCTTGATGCCTTTAGGAGGAGACAGTAACCTCTTGATGCCTTTAGGAGGAGACAGTAACTTCTCAATGTCTTTAGGAGACGACAGTAACCTCTCAATACCTTTAGGGGGTGACAGTAACTTCTTGATGCCTTTAGGAGGTGACAGTAACCTCTTGATGCCTTTAGGAGGCAACCGTAACCTCTCGATGCCTTTAGGAGGCGACAGTAACCTCTCAATGCCTTTAGGGGGTGTGGTAAGCAGAGAATACATTCACTCACCTCCAGCCATGGCCGTCTTTCCTTCAGAGGACACAGTCACGGCTGTCGTTGCTATGACATATTTCACTCCTGGGAAGAGAAAATATCATTGTTGTTGTGTTCTTGTAAAAACAAAGATCACAATAAGGATGATGACATGTGCCTTTCTCGCTGATGGGATAGTAGTAGAAACGTCCGGGCGTGTTTTCCACTGCCAAGCGGTACCACAGCGGGAAGTGATCGATGGTAAACAGGTTGTCTTTGTCAGCTGGAGTCAAAAACCTTCTGCAAAGACGAAGGTCAGAGTCAGATAATTAATCTGCAGGAAACACACATTCTCCAATCAGATCACACAGTCACCACCTAAATCAAAAACTTTAGGAGTCAATGTGCCTGTCGGACCTCACATCATTAGGTCGAAAAATGTTCCTGAACCCTTCAGCATTTCAATTTACAACATCAAAAATACGCGCGCACACACGCACGCATGCATGCACACACATCTATAACTCCTGTCTGGTCTTGATGGTTTCTCCTTTTTGCACAATCACTCAGTTTTTGTACCAGATTGTTTGTGTTTCTTAATAATTGATGAAAATTAAGCAGTGGTGGGCACAGCTAACCAAAAAGTTAGCTTCGATAACCGTTAATTGAAAAGTTAACTTTTATAATGCTAAACTGATAAACCACAAAATTTTTTCGCAGAAGTTACAGCTAACTGCTAACTTTTGGTATTGTTGGCTACTGATAAGTGTTTTGAGTTTAAGCACCGCCAAGTCTTCTGAGTAAAATCAAAAGCGATCATAAAGCCAAAAATGAACAATGAGCTTATGTAGTCATACGGCTGTGAACTCAGTCCTTCCTCAGCAGAAGAGAGTGGTTCATACTAGATTAAAACACTACTGGAAACAGCCACGACGACGCCCTTGTGCCACGCAGTTCAGCAGGCAGACGCAGCTGTCCATCAGTAGTGTTAACTAATTGTTATTTTAAATATTTTAGTCTTCAGAGTTTTCACAGTCCTGTTTTTGCTTTACCGTGTATCAACCTGTCTGCCTGTTTGTGGAACTTGTCTCTGCCAAATGCTTCGGTTACTGTTGCTATTTTTGGACTGTCTTTTTGTGTACCGACCCACGCAAGCCCTGACATTAAACTCTGTAAATCTGAGACCTGAATGCTGCATTTGTGTCTGACCACTTGGTGCCGACTGGCCCGTCAATTCCTTTAAAGGATATGTCATATGTGTAATATTTTCTCTCTGTAAAAATGACAGCGGTGCCGTTAATATCAATAACTGTTCGAAATTAGTTGTTTATGAGTAAAACCATAAGTGAAAAGTGTGTTGCACTTCATGTCTCCTCCACACTGACTGTCTTTTTGCATGTTGAAAGTAAATGACTTTTTATTTCTTTCTTCCTTTTGGGCAACAGCAGCCGGCTTGCTCCGCTCTCTTCTGCTGAGGGACGACTGAGCTCACAGCCGTCTGACTACTGGCAACAGGTAAGTACTAAAATATATGATTTTGATTTACTATGCCAGCAAAAAAAAGTTAGCAGACTGAAAGTTAGCAGAAGATAATTGGTTTGCTGATGGTTTTCAAAATTAGCTGAAAAGCTAATCTCCTAACAAAATAGTTAGCTTCACTAATTAGCGGTTAGTGGAACTGTGCCCACCACTGAAATTAAGTCTACGAAAATGTTCATGTATCCATCCCCTGATAACAACAAAACTGATGATTTAGGTGCTGTGCTAATGGGGTCACATTGTTTATTTTTCATTTTCATCTTAAAGGACATAATTTTAGAAATTAAAATGTGTAAAAGCTTTTTTTATGTACAATGGTCCCACAAAACAACAACAACAAAAAAAACAGAACTGAACTCCAAGCCGCCGGGCTAACGCTGAGCTTTGAGTGGATGTTTAAAATGATAAGCTCGCTAAACCACAGATTAAATTTAGAAAATTTGACCCAAACAAAATAAAACCTGTTCTAATCATAAATGATTGTAGTTTGTTGTAAATCAACACTGTCACTAGCTGTGCTAGTTAGCGTAGCTCAGTAAATGGCTGATGGGTTGAATGTATTTCATTTCTTTATTTTTCCATCAGAAGACTCACTCACTCATCTTCAAACGCTTACTCCAATTAAGGGTCGCGGGGGTGGAGCCTACGTATCCCAGCAGTCACAGGGCGTGAGGTGGGTTCACCCTGGACAGGACACCGGTCTGTCACAGGTCACATACAAACAAACACATTCACACCTACGGACAATTTAAAGTTTCCAGTCCATCCAACCTGCATGTCTTTGGATGTGGGAGGAAACTGGAGCACCCAGAGGAAACCCACACAAACACGGGGAGAACATGCAAACTCCACACGGAATGGCCACAGGTGGGAATCAAACCCATGACCTTCTTGCTGTGAGGCAACAGTACTAACCACTAAGCCACCGTGCTGCCCTCCTTCAGAAGAAGCGATATAAAATAAACATACACATATAGAAAAGTCACATTTAAATTTCAAACATCGCAATTAACAATACAGCTCCCGATGTGGAGGTCAATATATTTCTGGTCACATGGTCAGAGGTTTGAACTCTAACGAGTTTGATCCAGGCTCATTTTGTTTATTTCACTTTTTTTTTCGAGAGGATGATCAGGTGTTACTACAACAGCCTGTGAAATATTTATGGCCATGGAGACATTTACTGGATTTGTTTGTATGAAGATGACCACTATGTGTGTCAAAGGGAACAGCGCCACCATCTGGTGGAATTCCACTTCTTTCTTGTCTTGTGTTTTCAGATAAAGTCTCAGTTCCGGTGACAGCTATGACTTCGATTTCAGTCTTACTTTGCCACTCTAGATTCTGCTCCTGTGTATCTCATGACCCGCATCAGTCCGGCTCGAGTACCGAGGAACGCCGTTTCAACGCCCTCCTCCACCCTGGAGGACATAAACACACAAAATCACTCAGATTTTCTTTCACAATGGTTCATGTGCCACTTTTAAAAATAAAGTCTCACCCGTCGTCGAGCATCAGCGTGTTCCAGTACGCTTCCAGCGGCGCCGTGACCACAGCGTCAAATAGCGTCTGCTGAAGCAACAACTCATCACCTAGGCAACGGACAGACATCAGAACATCAGCCTCTTTTATTTTTGTTGGGGGTTTTTTGTTCATCACAGTATCAATAAACACAGAACCAAAGCATATGGAAGCTGCAACGACCATATTTGACCTTTAACCTTTTTGACTTTGGATTTCCAAAATTAAAGGCAGGAATTTATGAGGGGAAAAAACACTGAAAAATGTACAAGAAAAAATAAATGTTGAAATTTTAAAGTCATAAATTTCAAGAAATTCTCTGAAAGTCACAAATTCATGAGACAAGAACAAAGTACAGCGTGAAGTGCAAAGTGTGAGGCGCAAAGTGTGAAGCATAAAACATGAGACGTGAAACATAAAACACGAGGCATAGCTTCTGTTTCTATAATAAAATACCAGATTTATAGCTTAGCCTACTAACTATAATTTAATTTTACTACTAGTCTACATACTAAATTACCTATACTACAATCTTCTCCTGTATTAATATTTAGGTTTTAATACCTACTCCTGTATATTATATAGTACCATATTTATTGTATATGTTGTTTATTACCCTTAATATTTAAATATAAGTTATATATATGATGTCTTATCTTTCTTATGTCTATTTATTATTATATATACCTTTTTTCTTGAGCCGCTTAGGTGTGTAGGGACAGTTCCCATGGTATAAAAAAGCTTTTCAAACTACCATCCCTGGTTCTCAAGACCAGGCACCTAACTCTACTCTTTTCTACTCTTCCATTTTACTCTTCCTTTTTAGATATTTAAATATACCTTAGTATACTAGCATAGTTCCACCTCAGAACTGGAATATAATATATAAGATATACCTTACTGAATTTTCATGAAACATAAAACATGAGGTGTGAAATATAAAACATGAGGCGTAAAACATAAAACAGACGTGAAGTTTAAAACATGAGGCGTGAAACAAAATATGAGGCGTGAAGTATAAAACATGAGATGTAAAGCATAAAACATGAGGTGTGAAGGGGAAAGTGTAAAGTGTGAGGCATGAAGCAGAGCTCTCAAGTTCAGATATGCTCAAGGAGCTATTTTCCGCTGAATCTTGTCTTGCAGGTCATAGTGGTGAAATGTTAAAACATGTTGAGTCTCACTCCGAATGAGTGAGACTTGAGAGCTCTGATGAAGCATGAAGGGTAAAGTGTGAGGCATGAGGCGTGTGTTATGTGTCGACGCGGGTTGAGGAGCGGACCTGCGTCTGACGGAACCCAGCGCTAAAATAACCAGAAAGCGGTTCCAATAACAAAACAATTTATTTCTTCCACCCTTTGGTGCATAACAACGTGTACAAACTAAAACAGCGTCAGTCTGGTGGAGTGAAGGCTGGCACGCTCTCCAGCGCCCAAAAGGATCGAGGCCCGGCGCTTCTGGACTCACTTTTACCGCCAAACACCCCCCAGGTGGACACGACAAACCGACTCTCTGCGAAGGGTAGAAGAGGTGAGGTAAGTCAGCAGTTACAACTAATATCCTTCAAAAGGCACACACTATCAGCAACACATTCAGGTCTGTATTTAAGCTTTATGTAAATGAGCAGCTTCTCACAACAGGTGGAGGATCAGTTGTCCACACGCCACGGCAGTGAGAAGCGAGCTGCACAATTCTCATCACAATTCAAATATACTGCGTAACAAAATACCAAGTTACTATCAACAATTAGTCAAACAATTAATCACCTCTGATGTGTGCTGACAGCATGTGTCCCTCACCCTTCTTCCTTCACAGGCACGATGTGTCAAACACAGGCGCGGTCCTCAGCGTCTCACAAACGAACATCACAAGGTCGAGTTCCCGGCAATTCTGCTTGAATCACACATGGCTTAAATGCAGAATGCCATCTCATTATCTGCTTCAGCTGAAAGTCTTTAAGGTTGCACGTGAGCACCATCCACAGGTGCTGCACATAACGTTGATGAGGGTGAAGGACTCTTCTGCCAGTACCTTCTTCACAGACAATAAATCAGTTTTCATACCACCTGGAGAGCAAAGAAAAGAAAAGAACACCAACATATCCAGCCACACCCCCCCAACACACAACAGCATGAAGCATAAATCATGAGGCGTTAAACATAAAACATGAGGCGTAAAACATAAAACATAAGGCATGAAGCATAAAGCATGAGGTGTGAAGGGGAAAGTGTAAAGTGTGAGGCATGAGGCATGAAGCATAAAACATAAGGCATGAAGCATAAATCATGAGGTGTAAAACATAAAACATGAGGCGTAAATCATAAAACATAAGGCATGAAGCATAAAGCATGAGGTGTGAAGGGGAAAGTGTAAAGTGTGAGGCATGAAGCAGAGCTCTCAAGCTGAGGTGTGAAATATAAAACATGAGGCATGAAGCATAAAACATAAAGCATAAAGCATGAGGCGTGAAACATAAAACATGAGGTGTGAAGCATAAAACATAAAGCATAAAGCATGAGGCGTGAAGCATAAAACGAGATGTGAAGCATAAAGCATGAGGTGTGAAGGGGAAAGTGTAAAGTGTGAGGCATGAAGCAGAGCTCTCAAGCTGAGGTGTGAAATATAAAACATGAGGCATGAAGCATAAAACATAAAGCATAAAGCATGAGGCGTGAAACATAAAACATGAGGTGTGAAGCATAAAACATGAGGCGTGAAACATAAAACATGAGACGTGAAGTTTAAAACATGAGGCGTAAAACATAAAACATAAGGCATGAAGCATAAATCATGAGGCATGAAACAAAACATAAGGCATGAAGCATAAAGCATGAGGCGTGAAACATAAAACATGAGGTGTGAAACATAAAACATGAGACGTGAAGTTTAAAACATGAGGCGTAAAACAAAGCATGAGGCGTGAAACATAAAACGAGATGTGAAGCATAAAGCATGAGGTGTGAAGGGGAAAGTGTAAAGTGTGAGGCATGAAGCAGAGCTCTCAAGCTGAGGTGTGAAATATAAAACATGAGGTGTGAAGCATAAAACATAAGGCATAAAGCATGAGGCGTGAAACATAAAACATGAGGTGTGAAACATAAAACACGAGACGTGAAGTTTAAAACATGAGGCGTAAAACAAAACATGAGGTGTGAAGCATAAAACGAGATGTGAAGCATAAAGCATGAGGTGTGAAGGGGAAAGTGTAAAGTGTGAGGCATGAAGCAGAGCTCTCAAGCTGAGGTGTGAAATATAAAACATGAGGCGTGAAGCATAAAACATAAGGCATAAAGCATGAGGCGTGAAACACAAAACATGAGGTGTGAAGCATAAAACATGAGGCGTGAAACATAAAACGAGATGTGAAGCATAAAGCATGAGGTGTGAAGGGGAAAGTGTAAAGTGTGAGGCATGAAGCAGAGCTCTCAAGCTGAGGTGTGAAATACAAAACATGAGGCGTGAAGCATAAAACATAAGGCATAAAGCATGAGGCGTGAAACATAAAACATGAGGTGTGAAGCATAAAACATGAGGCGTGAAACAAAACATAAGGCATGAAGCATAAAGCATGAGGCGTGAAACATAAAACATGAGGTGTGAAACATAAAACATGAGACGTGAAGTTTAAAACATGAGGCGTAAAACAAAACATGAGGTGTGAAGCATAAAATGAGACATGAAGCATAAAGCATGAGGTGTGAAGGGGAAAGTGTAAAGTGTGAGGCATGAAGCAGAGCTCTCAAGCTGAGGTGTGAAATATAAAACATGAGGCATGAAGCATAAAACGAGACGTGAAGCATAAAGCATGAGGTGTGAAGGGGAAAGTGTAAAGTGTGAGGCATGAAGCAGAGCTCTCAAGCTGAGGTGTGAAATATAAAACATGAGGCGTGAAGCATAAAACATAAGGCATAAAGCATGAGGCGTGAAACATAAAACATGAGGTGTGAAGCATAAAACATGAGGCATGAAACATAAAACATGAGACGTGAAGTTTAAAACATGAGGCGTGAAGCATAAAACATAAGGCATAAAGCATAAAGCATGAGGTGTGAAACATAAAACATGAGGCGTCAAGCATAAAACATGAGTTGTGAAACATAAAGCATGAGGCGTCAAGCATAAAACATGAGGTGTGAAACGTAAAGCATGAGGCGTGAAACATAAAACATGAGACGTCAAGCATAAAACATGAGGTGTAAAACATAAAACATGAGGCGTGAAGTTTAAAACATGAGGCATGAAACATAAAACATGAGGCCTGAAACATAAAGCATGAGACATGAAACATAAAAATGAGACGTGAAGTATAAAACATGAGACATGAAGCATAAAGCATGAGGTGTAAAACATAAAACATGAGGTGTGAAGTTTAAAACATGAGGCATGAAACATAAAACATGAGGCCTGAAACATAAAGCATGAGACATGAAACATAAAGCATGAGGCGTGAAGCAGTGGTGAGCACAGTTCCGCTAACCACTAATTATCGAAGCTGTGTTTTCATGATCGGATTAGCTTTTCAGATAACTTTGAAAACCATCATCGGACCAATTATCTTCCAATAAATTTTGGCCTGATAATTTTTAGATTACTAACATGTTTTTGCAGGTGTAGTGAAAAAGCTTTAACAGTTAAAAACATTTAAGTCTAACATCAAAAATTTTAGTGCTTATCTGTTAAGTGTTTTATAGCAGATAAACAGCTCTATCCTCTGCAATCAGAGGAGAACTGGTCACAAGATAATTGCTCTTGACACCATACTAACTCACCGGCAAAATCACAGAGTCATCCATAGGCATACAGTTTTAACTTATTTGCATTTGCAGAAATGCATTTGAGATGCTCTGATCAGGCTCCACACAGACAACAGCATTAAACTCTGTATATTGTGCCTAAAACTGTGGTGAATATATTTTCTGGGTTTATAGACGTTATTGTGTTTGTTTTATGTAAAAAAAAAAATAAAAAAATACCAGAAGAAGCTCAGGTTGCTTCTCCATTATTTTCAATTGGAATCATTGTGAGCTGCAATCGCTTCCTGTTTGCTCTTTTACAACACTGTTTGTCATCTTTGTTCCAGAGTAATATATATAAGATGTCTGAAATTCGGTTTGTGTTTATTAAATTCCACGTGGATTAAACATAGCAGACACGGATTTGGAATAGTTGTTTTGGCAAGTTTTCACAGTCTCTACTGCCATCTACTGGCCAGTAGTGTTCATGGCAGTATGGGCATCTGGACGGCAGTAGATGGGGGTGTTCTATTCATTTTGACCCGGTTATATTAGGCGGTTGTCTAATCACAACTTGACTTTTGGCTTTTGCAAATGGCTTTTTTTTTTACATATGAATAAAATGTGATATTTTACAAAACATGACACGTGAAGTGTACAACATGAGGCGTGAAGCATAAAACACGAGGTGTGAAACATAAAGCATGAGGTGTGATGCATAAAACATGATGCGTGAAGTGTACAACATGAGGCATGAAGCATAAAACATGAGGCGTGAAGCATAAAACAAGAGGCGTGAAGCGTAAAACATGAGGCATGAAGCATAAAACATGAGGCGTGAAGCATAAAGCATGAGGCGTGAAGCATAAAGCATGAGGTGTGAAGTGTAAAACAAGAGGCGTGAAGCATAAAACATGAGGTGTGAAACATAAAACAAGAGGCGTGAAGCGTAAAACATGAGGCGTGAAGCGTAAAACATGAGGCGTGAAACGTAAAATATGAGGTGTGAAATGTAAAATATGAGGCGTGAAGTGTAAAACATGAGGCGTGCAGCGTAAAACATGAGGCGTGCAGCGTAAAACATGAGGTGTGAAGCATAAAACACGAGGCGTGAAGCATAAAACATGAGGCGTGAAGCATAACAAGAGGCGTGAAGTGTAAAACATGAGGCGTGAAGTATAAAACATGAGGCGTGAAGTGTAAAACATGAGGCATGAAGTATAAAACATGAGGCGTGAAGTGTAAAACATGAGGCGTGAAGTATAAAACATGAGGCGTAAAACATCAAATCAAATCAATTTTATTTATATACCGCCAAATCACAACAGTTGCCCCAAGGCGCTTTATATTGTAAGGCAAAAGCCATACAATAATTACAGAAAAACCCCAACGGTCAAAACGACCCCCTATGAGCAAGCACTTGGCGACAGTGGGAAGGAAAAACTCCCTTTTAACAGGAAGAAACCTCCAGCAGAACCAGGCTCAAGGAGGGGCAGTCTTCTGCTGGGACTGGTTGGGGCTGAGGGGAGAGAATCAGGAAAAAGACATGCTGTGGAAGAGAGCAGAGATCAATCACTAATGATTAAATGCAGAGTGGTGCATACAGAGCAAAAAGAGAAAGAAACACTCAGTGCATCATGGGAACCCCCCAGCAGTCTAAGTCTATAGCAGCATAACTAAGGGATGGTTCAGGGTCACCTGATCCAGCCCTAACTATAAGCTTTAGCAAAAAGGAAAGTTTTAAGCCTAATCTTAAAAGTAGAGAGGGTGTCTGTCTCCCTGATCTGAACTGGGAGCTGGTTCCACAGGAGAGGAGCCTGAAAGCTGAAGGCTCTATTGGGGTGATATGGTACTACGAGGTCCCTAAGATAAGATGGGACCTGATTATTCAAAACCTTATAAGTAAGAAGAAGAATTTTAAATTCTATTCTGGAATTAACAGGAAGCCAGTGAAGAAAGGCCAATATGGGTGAAATATGCTCTCTCCTTCTAGTCCCTGTCAGTACTCTAGCTGCAGCATTTTGAATTAACTGAAGGCTTTTCAGGGAACTTTTAGGACAACCTGATAATAATGAATAACAAACATGAGGCGTAAAACATAAAACATGAGGCGTGAAGTATAAAACATGAGGAGTAAAACATAAAACATGAGGAGTAAAACATAAAACATGAGGCGTGAAACATAAAACATGAGGAGTAAAACATAAAACATGAGGAGTAAAACATAAAACATGAGGCGTGAAACATAAAACATGAGTAAAACATAAAACATGAGGCGTAAAACATAAAACATGAGGCGTGAAACATAAAACATGAGGAGTAAAACATAAAACATGAGGCGTAAAACATAAAACATGAGGCGTGAAACATAAAACATGAGGAGTAAAACATAAAACATGAGGAGTAAAATATAAAACATGAGGCGTAAAACATAAAACATGAGGCGTAAAACATAAAACATGAGGAGTAAAACATAAAACATGAGGCATGAAACATAAAACATGAGGCGTAAAACATAAAACATGAGGCGTAAAACATAAAACATGAGGAGTAAAACATAAAACATGAGGCGTGAAACATAAAACATGAGGAGTAAAACATAAAACATGAGGCGTAAAACATAAAACATGAGGAGTAAAACATAAAACATGAGGCGTGAAACATAAAACATGAGGCGTGAAACATAAAACATGAGGCGTAAAACATAAAACATGAGGCGTGAAACATAAAACATGAGGCGTAAAACATAAAACATGAGGCGTAAAACATAAAACATGAGGAGTAAAACATAAAACATGAGGCGTAAAACATAAAACATGAGGCGTAAAACATAAAACATGAGGAGTAAAACATAAAACATGAGGAGTAAAACATAAAACATGAGGCGTGAAACATAAAACATGAGGAGTAAAACATAAAACATGAGGCGTAAAACATAAAACATGAGGAGTAAAACATAAAACATGAGGAGTAAAACATAAAACATGAGGCGTGAAACATAAAACATGAGGAGTAAAACATAAAACATGAGGCGTAAAACATAAAACATGAGGAGTAAAACATAAAACATGAGGCGTAAAACATAAAACATGAGGAGTAAAACATAAAACATGAGGAGTAAAACAAAACATGAGGAGTAAAACATAAAACATGAGGCGTAAAACATAAAACATGAGGAGTAAAACATAAAACATGAGGCGTGAAACATAAAACATGAGGCGTGAAACATAAAACATGAGGCGTAAAACATAAAACATGAGGCGTGAAACATAAAACATGAGGCGTGAAACATAAAACATGAGGCGTAAAACATAAAACATGAGGCGTGAAACATAAAACATGAGGCGTAAACATAAAACATGAGGCGTAAAACATAAAACATGAGGAGTAAAACATAAAACATGAGGCGTAAAACATAAAACATGAGGCGTAAAACATAAAACATGAGGCGTAAAACATAAAACAGGAGTAAAACATAAAACATGAGGAGTAAAACATAAAACATGAGGCGTGAAACATAAAACATGAGGAGTAAAACATAAAACATGAGGCGTAAAACATAAAACATGAGGAGTAAAACATAAACATGAGGAGTAAAACATAAAACATGAGGCGTGAAACATAAACATGAGGAGTAAACAAAACATGAGGCGTAAAACATAAAACATGAGGAGTAAAACATAAAACATGAGGAGTAAAACAAAACATGAGGCGTAAAACATAAAACATGAGGAGTAAAACATAAAACATGAGGCGTGAAACATAAAACATGAGGAGTAAAACATAAAACATGAGGCGTAAAACATAAAACATGAGGAGTAAAACATAAAACATGAGGAGTAAAAAAAACATGAGGCGTAAAACATAAAACATGAGGAGTAAAACATAAAACATGAGGCGAGAAACATAAAACATGAGGAGTAAAACATAAAACATGAGGCGTAAAACATAAAACATGAGGAGTAAAACATAAAACATGAGGCGTGAAACATAAAACATGAGGAGTAAAACATAAAACATGAGGCGTAAAACATAAAACATGAGGAGTAAAACATAAAACATGAGGCGTAAAACATAAAACATGAGGAGTAAAACATAAAACATGAGGAGTAAAACATAAAACATGAGGCGTGAAACATAAAACATGAGGAGTAAAACATAAAACATGAGGCGTAAAACATAAAACATGAGGCGTGAAACATAAAACATGAGGCGTGAAACATAAAACATGAGGCGTAAAACATAAAACATGAGGCGTGAAACATAAAACATGAGGCGTGAAACATAAAACATGAGGTGTGAAACATAAAACATGAGGAGTAAAACATAAAACATGAGGCGTGAAACATAAAACATGAGGTGTGAAACATAAAACATGAGTAAAACAAAACATGAGGCGTAAAACATAAAACATGAGGCGTGAAACATAAAACATGAGGCGTAAAACATAAAACATGAGGCGTAAAACATAAAACATGAGGAGTAAAACATAAAACATGAGGCGTGAAACATAAAACATGAGGCGTAAAACATAAAACATGAGGCGTAAAACATAAAACATGAGGAGTAAAACATAAAACATGAGGCGTGAAACATAAAACATGAGGAGTAAAACATAAAACATGAGGCGTAAAACATAAAACATGAGGAGTAAAACATAAAACATGAGGCGTGAAACATAAAACATGAGGCGTGAAACATAAAACATGAGGCGTAAAACATAAAACATGAGGCGTGAAACATAAAACATGAGGCGTAAAACATAAAACATGAGGCGTAAAACATAAAACATGAGGAGTAAAACATAAAACATGAGGCGTAAAACATAAAACATGAGGCGTAAAACATAAAACATGAGGAGTAAAACATAAAACATGAGGAGTAAAACATAAAACATGAGGCGTGAAACATAAAACATGAGGAGTAAAACATAAAACATGAGGCGTAAAACATAAAACATGAGGAGTAAAACATAAAACATGAGGAGTAAAACATAAAACATGAGGCGTGAAACATAAAACATGAGGAGTAAAACATAAAACATGAGGCGTAAAACATAAAACATGAGGAGTAAAACATAAAACATGAGGCGTAAAACATAAAACATGAGGAGTAAAACATAAACATGAGGAGTAAAACAAAACATGAGGAGTAAAACATAAAACATGAGGCGTAAAACATAAAACATGAGGAGTAAAACATAAAACATGAGGCGTGAAACATAAAACATGAGGCGTGAAACATAAAACATGAGGCGTAAAACATAAAACATGAGGCGTGAAACATAAAACATGAGGCGTAAAACATAAAACATGAGGCGTAAAACATAAACATGAGGAGTAAAACATAAAACATGAGGCGTAAAACATAAAACATGAGGAGTAAAACATAAAACATGAGGCGTAAAACATAAAACATGAGGAGTAAAACATAAAACATGAGGAGTAAAACATAAAACATGAGGCGTGAAACATAAAACATGAGGAGTAAAACATAAAACATGAGGCGTAAAACATAAAACATGAGGAGTAAAACATAAAACATGAGGAGTAAAACATAAAACATGAGGCGTGAAACATAAAACATGAGGAGTAAAACATAAAACATGAGGCGTAAAACATAAAACATGAGGAGTAAAACATAAAACATGAGGAGTAAAACAAAACATGAGGCGTAAAACATAAAACATGAGGAGTAAAACATAAAACATGAGGCGAGAAACATAAAACATGAGGAGTAAAACATAAAACATGAGGCGTAAAACATAAAACATGAGGAGTAAAACATAAAACATGAGGCGTGAAACATAAAACATGAGGAGTAAAACATAAAACATGAGGCGTAAAACATAAAACATGAGGAGTAAAACATAAAACATGAGGCGTAAAACATAAAACATGAGGAGTAAAACATAAAACATGAGGAGTAAAACATAAAACATGAGGCGTGAAACATAAAACATGAGGAGTAAAACATAAAACATGAGGCGTAAAACATAAAACATGAGGCGTGAAACATAAAACATGAGGCGTGAAACATAAAACATGAGGCGTAAAACATAAAACATGAGGCGTGAAACATAAAACATGAGGCGTGAAACATAAAACATGAGGTGTGAAACATAAAACATGAGGAGTAAAACATAAAACATGAGGCGTGAAACATAAAACATGAGGTGTGAAACATAAAACATGAGTAAAACAAAACATGAGGCGTAAAACATAAAACATGAGGCGTGAAACATAAAACATGAGGTGTGAAACATAAAACATGAGGTGTGAAACATAAAACATGAGGTGTGAAACATAAAACATGAGGAGTAAAACAAAACATGAGGCGTAAAACATAAAACATGAGGAGTAAAACATAAAACATGAGGCGAGAAACATAAAACATGAGGAGTAAAACATAAAACATGAGGCGTAAAACATAAAACATGAGGAGTAAAACATAAAACATGAGGCGTAAAACATAAAACATGAGGAGTAAAACATAAAACATGAGGCGTGAAACATAAAACATGAGGCGTAAAACATAAAACATGAGGCGTGAAACATAAAACATGAGGCGTGAAACATAAAACATGAGGAGTAAAACATAAAACATGAGGCGTAAAACATAAAACATGAGGAGTAAAACATAAAACATGAGGCGTGAAACATAAAACATGAGGAGTAAAACATAAAACATGAGGCGTAAAACATAAAACATGAGGAGTAAAACATAAAACATGAGGCGTAAAACATAAAACATGAGGTGTGAAACATAAAACATGAGGCGTGAAACATAAAACATGAGGTGTGAAACATAAAACATGAGGTGTGAAACATAAAACATGAGGTGTGAAACATAAAACATGAGGTGTGAAACATAAAACATGAGGCCTAAAACATAAAACATGAGGAGTAAAACATAAAACATGAGGCGAGAAACATAAAACATGAGGAGTAAAACATAAAACATGAGGCGTAAAACATAAAACATGAGGAGTAAAACATAAAACATGAGGCGTAAAACATAAAACATGAGGAGTAAAACATAAAACATGAGGCGTAAAACATAAAACATGAGGAGTAAAACATAAAACATGAGGCGTGAAACATAAAACATGAGGCGTAAAACATAAAACATGAGGCGTGAAACATAAAACATGAGGCGTGAAACATAAAACATGAGGAGTAAAACATAAAACATGAGGCGTAAAACATAAAACATGAGGAGTAAAACATAAAACATGAGGCGTGAAACATAAAACATGAGGAGTAAAACATAAAACATGAGGCGTAAAACATAAAACATGAGGAGTAAAACATAAAACATGAGGAGTAAAACATAAAACATGAGGCGTAAAACATAAAACATGAGGAGTAAAACATAAAACATGAGGCGTGAAACATAAAACATGAGGCGTAAAACATAAAACATGAGGCGTGAAACATAAAACATGAGGCGTGAAACATAAAACATGAGGTGTGAAACATAAAACATGAGGTGCAAAGTATAAAGCCTCAGGCATAAAATGTAAAGTGTGAAGCGTGAAGAGTGAAGCGCGGTGTACGCGCCTGTTCACAGGTTTTATGACAGTGGACGAGCCAGTCAAATGACACTTAGGAAACAACTGTCTTTGTAAATCTGGGACATAAACTCACACTCCAGGTCCAGTTCTTTTCCCAGCAGGTAGCGGACGGCAGCCTCAAGCTGAGTGTATTTACGATGGGCGGGGTCAATATCCGTCTCGCAGTACGTCCTGAGGAACAGACACCAGGTTGAAGAGCATCACAAAGACCAGTCTGGATGAAGCTGACAGCTGAAACATCTCAGACCTGAAACACGATTCTAAAAACAAATGATTCAATTCTCTGAGGAAAAAAGAATTCTGACTCCTGCTGGCCACGCCCACACTGGCCTTCTAACAACGATGAACACAGTCATTTTTTAAATCTCCCATTCTTCCGTTAAACACAGTGATCACATGGTTGTGGTTTCAGATCCCATGTAGAAACTCTCCAGACATATTTTGTGCATAATACAACTCATTTTAGATGTCTGTGACATATGTTACAAACTTCTGTTTGTTCTCTAAGACACGCCCACTGAGCCGGTCTGCACAGTAAGAGACACGCCCCCACACTCTGTGCCTCTGGAGAGGAGGCATGCCTGGGGTTTTTTAGTCTTCGTTGTTTTCGGGTGGTGCGGTTTGACTTCACGTTGAAGTGGTCAGTTATTTTCAGACGTACCACTCAGAGGCGATTGTCAGGTCCGGAGACGTGAGGTCATGCAAGCCTGCAGAGGTAAAAAGAAAGGAAGTAAAAATCACTGCTACACTTACCAGATCACTGTTTACATCTTCAAAAGTCAACTTCATGATTTCAATTGAAGTTATAACACATGACAAAAACACAGCTGTTTGCTCACTCAGGGCATTGTGGGAAATCTCACCTTCCTCCACAGACACGTTTCCCATGAACATCAGCTGGCCGTGATCCCGTGTCAGCACCATCCCAAAACTACACACAAGACACACCTTTAAAAGACAAAACTCACAAAATATGCTGCCACCTAGTGGACAACTCACATATACAAACTACTGTGTGAAATGTCATGGGGGGCATTAGAGTCCCTTAACTGAGGAGAGCAGCAGCAACTTAGAACATGGCGCCATTTTGGTTCCAACTGCGCTGAACTACAGAATGAACCTTTTTTAAATCATTTAACCACATACAGCAACAGATCCAGGTACAGGTGCTATCAAAATAAATATAAAAATAATGCAAAATGCTTCTCTCACCCCCGCACTGGTCAGCAATATTCCATTTCTTCCTTTATCAACTGTAGTAGTATGTATGTATTGTACCTTTTAAAGGGTCCCTGTGGACCGGCACATACAGGCCAAACACAACGTCAACTCAGCCTACGGACAGCTGAACGTAAAACAGACTTATACATTAGCTACTTTGGAACTGTTTGGTTTAAATGAGGACTTAAATCTAACTTGCTTTCTTTAATATTCATTGTTTTTCTTTGGGGTATATATTTTATACTTGTTTTTATTCAGTTGGGATGGTTTGTTTCCAATTATCAATCAATCAATCAATCAATTTTTTTTTATATAGCGCCAAATCACAACAAACAGTTGCCCCAAGGCGCTTTATATTGTAAGGCAAGGCCATACAATAATTATGTAAAACCCCAACGGTCAAAACGACCCCCTGTGAGCAAGCACTTGGCTACAGTGGGAAGGAAAAACTCCCTTTTAACAGGAAGAAACCTCCAGCAGAACCAGGCTCAGGGAGGGGCAGTCTTCTGCTGGGACTGGTTGGGGCTGAGGGAGAGAACCAGGAAAAAGACATGCTGTGGAGGGGAGCAGAGATCGATCACTAATGATTAAATGCAGAGTGGTGCATACAGAGCAAAAAGAGAAAGAAACAGTGCATCATGGGAACCCCCCAGCAGTCTACGTCTATAGCAGCATAACTAAGGGATGGTTCAGGGTCACCTGATCCAGCCCTAACTATAAGCTTTAGCAAAAAGGAAAGTTTTAAGCCTAATCTTAAAAGTAGAGAGGGTGTCTGTCTCCCTGATCTGAATTGGGAGCTGGTTCCACAGGAGAGGAGCCTGAAAGCTGAAGGCTCTGCCTCCCATTCTACTCTTACAAACCCTAGGAACTACAAGTAAGCCTGCAGTCTGAGAGCGAAGCGCTCTATTGGGGTGATATGGTACTACGAGGTCCCTAAGATAAGATGGGACCTGATTATTCAAAACCTTATAAGTAAGAAGAAGAATTTTAAATTCTATTCTAGAATTAACAGGAAGCCAATGAAGAGAGGCCAATATGGGTGAGATATGCTCTCTCCTTCTAGTCCCCGTCAGTACTCTAGCTGCAGCATTTTGAATTAACTGAAGGCTTTTTAGGGAACTTTTAGGACAACCTGATAATAATGAATTACAATAGTCCAGCCTAGAGGAAATAAATGCATGAATTAGTTTTTCAGCATCACTCTGAGACAAGACCTTTCTGATTTTAGAGATATTGCGTAAATGCAAAAAAGCAGTCCTACATATTTGTTTAATATGCGCTTTGAATGACATATCCTGATCAAAAATGACTCCAAGATTTCTCACAGTATTACTAGAGGTCAGGGTAATGCCATCCAGAGTAAGGATCTGGTTAGACACCATGTTTCTAAGATTTGTGGGGCCAAGTACAATAACTTCAGTTTTATCTGAGTTTAAAAGCAGGAAATTAGAGGTCATCCATGTCTTTATGTCTGTAAGACAATCCTGCAGTTTAGCTAATTGGTGTGTGTCCTCTGGCTTCATGGATAGATAAAGCTGGGTATCATCTGCGTAACAATGAAAATTTAAGCAATACCGTCTAATAATACTGCCTAAGGGAAGCATGTATAAAGTAAATAAAATTGGTCCTAGCACAGAACCTTGTGGAACTCCATAATTAACTTTAGTCTGTGAAGAAGATTCCCCATTTACATGAACAAATTGTAATCTATTAGACAAATATGATTCAAACCACCGCAGCGCAGTGCCTTTAATACCTATGGCATGCTCTAATCTCTGTAATAAAATTTTATGGTCAACAGTATCAAAAGCAGCACTGAGGTCTAACAGAACAAGCACAGAGATGAGTCCACTGTCCGAGGCCATAAGAAGATCATTTGTAACCTTCACTAATGCTGTTTCTGTACTATGATGAATTCTAAAACCTGACTGAAACTCTTCAAATAGACCATTCCTCTGCAGTTGATCAGTTAGCTGTTTTACAACTACCCTTTCAAGAATTTTTGAGAGAAAAGGAAGGTTGGAGATTGGCCTATAATTAGCTAAGATAGCTGGGTCAAGTGATGGCTTTTTAAGTAATGGTTTAATTACTGCCACCTTAAAAGCCTGTGGTACATAGCCAACTAATAAAGATAGATTGATCATATTTAAGATCGAAGCATTAAATAATGGTAGGGCTTCCTTGAGCAGCCTGGTAGGAATGGGGTCTAATAAACATGTTGATGGTTTGGATGAAGTAACTAATGAGAATAACTCAGACAGAATTATGTCTGCATAATTCAAGTGCAGCGCCTTGATTGAAGGGTGGTTAACGCCCCTTTACGCGCGATGACACCTGCTCCTGATTAGTATTTAAGGCTGTACCATCCATATTTTTCAAGGACCTTTAATAAACTTTTTGCACAGACAGACCAATGGTTCTCCTTTTCTAAAAATAAAAATAGTGAAGCTATCAAATTTACATGAATTTACAATTTATGATGACTTATTTAATTAATTTAAAGTCTGATTTATGCTTCTGTAACTCCGTGTCATACAATGACGTGTGTGACAGTTTTAAAGTTCTTCATCTCTGGATTTTGCTTTATTCTGGATTAATTTGACCTTCAACAAGCTTTTCTTTCTACAATCATCACCTACAAATCAAAGGTAAGATGAACAATTTCCTCTTTTACCGACTTAGTGCTGTAAAGTTGTGAACTTTTCTGATCCATTTGTAATCAGCGTGCACACTGAAAAAACTATTATAATATGATGGCAGACAAAGGATTAAAAGCAGAAAAGTGTCAAATCACAGTCTTTTGTGTCTGATTTAACAGGTGCATGTCAGGCTGCAGGTGCAAGTCTGAACACGGTGTGAAAAAGAATAAACGTCAGAGTTTTAATCACAGAAATGACTCTGGTCCCACTTTTCTCAAATCGGCAAGTGTCAGAGCTGAACTTTAATTTGTACCTCTGTTACTGTGCACATCCAGACTGATCGTGGTTTTTAATGGAAACACATTGTGATCAGACGGAACATTGAACATGTGAGCGTAAGAAGCCATTATATACGGTGTTTATTACATGGAAAACGATACAAAAACTTTGGGACTTTTTTTGTCCGGTGACTGTGAATATCTGTTTTATACGATGACGGTTTAGGTGAGTTTTACTGAACATGGGACTGAACAATAAATTTATCTCTCAAAGCTTTGATGATGAAGTCGCTTCCATCCCACACGGCTGACTTTATTTTCCCAAATGTTTTTTTTGTTCAGATCTGAAGGGAATCTGTACATGTTGAAATCCTTGTTGTGTCTGTTTGTGCCTCCAAATGCACAACAACCCATCATTTTCAGAGAATAAATAAATAAAAATACCTGGATTTAGATACAGACAGATTAACAGCGAACACTATTCTGGAACCAAGATGGCACCACAAGTCACATGACTGATTTTTTTCAACTTGTCACGTCATTACTCTCTCAATCAAGGGACTCTAGGGGACATCACCTGCTCCCACATCTGACCCTTCAACACTAAAATGTGGATGACAAACATAGCTGCTTGGGACTCCGGAGAGGGCGGTTGCATCTCCACCTCTTTCCTCTATCTCTGCTCCAACCGTCAAAGTCCTTACTTCATGAGGCTGTGAATTCTTCAAACTATATTGGATTAATCATGGAATTGATCAGCTGGTCGCTGAACGCTACTGACACCATTTTTTCTACAAGAAGATCAGGGCCGAGGGACCCTGCGTGCCCAGATGGAATCTACCCTGCAGGCTATGTTCTCAACGCCTGGGAGACGTGGCGTGTGGCATGCTTTGTGCCATTCTCTGTGGAGGACGTTGAGGATTTATTCATATTTGGTTCCATAGTAGGAGGGCTGGTACTTATTGGCTTATGTGCTGCCCTGACCTACTGGAAGATTGGCAAGACCATGACCCCTCACTTGTCCATCATGATTAATGAGTTGGGGAAGGCGATGCATTCTCAGACTGCGTTAATGAACTCAGACGCAAATTGGATCACATCTTGGAGCAAATGCACACCTTGCAGGGGAAGGTGAAAGATTTCAGAGACTGGGAAAATTTATATATTGGGATCTGGTTTGTTAATGTGAAGCTGTAAAAATGTTTTCACTGCTCAACCACAAACACAGCAGGCTTATCAGCCTCTGAAGGACAAAATGCCCCATTGTTTTTCCTCCAGAAGAATCTCTACGGCCTGGGGAACATTGGCTGCCTCCTTATCTCTCTAACTCCAGCACACAAGAAGAGATACTGACTCACACATGGACAGAGACTGAAGCATGCTCCACCTCTCGCCTACCTCCCCTCCTGCCCCCATCACACACCCCATCCCGGCCACCACTCACGCCATCCCTTTTCCCTCCAGGAGCTGCGACAGGTCCCCGTTCCCCCCAAGCTGGCGGCTGCGCGACTCCAGTTGCAGCGGCTACCACACACTCACATCACCTCAATTCTGAAAACGGACTGTTTCAAGTTTAGTGCACATAAACAATGTCAAATGTATATGTCTTGTCTTAATTCTGATGTGTACCATTATTATGGTAAACAAGTAATAATTGTGGATAATTATAGTGGGCAATTTTAACATCCACACAGATGCTGAGAATGACAGCCTCAACACTGCATTTAATCTATTATTAGACTCAATTGGCTTTGCTCAAAATGTAAATGAGTCCACCCACCACTTTAATCATATCTTAGATCTTGTTCTGACTTATGGTATGGAAATTGAAGACTTAACAGTATTCCCTGAAAACTCCCTTCTGTCTGATCATTTCTTAATAACATTTACATTTACTCTGATGGACTACCCAGCAGTGGGGAATAAGTTTCATTACACTAGAAGTCTTTCAGAAAGCGCTGTAACTAGGTTTAAGGATATGATACCTTCTTTATGTTCTCTAATGCCATATACCAACACAGTGCAGAGTAGCTACCTAAACTCTGTAAGTGAGATAGATTATCTCGTCAATAGTTTTACATCCTCATTGAAGACAACTTTGGATGCTGTAGCTCCTCTGAGAAAGAGAGCTTTAAATCAGAAGTGCCTGACTCCGTGGTATAACTCACAAACTCGCAGCTTAAAGTAGATAACCCATAAGTTGGAGAGGAAATGGCATCTCACTAATTTAGAAGATCTTCACTTAGCCTGGAAAAAGAGTCTGTTGCTCTATAAAAAAAAGCCCTCCGTAAAGCTAGGACATCTTACTACTCATCACTAATTGAAGAAAATAAGAACAACCCCAGGTTTCTTTTCAGCACTGTAGCCAGCCTGACAAAGAGTCAGAGCTCTATTGAGCCGAGTATTCCTTTAACTTTAACTAGTAATGACTTCATGACTTTCTTTGCTAATAAAATTTTAACTATTAGAGAAAAAATTACTCATAACCATCCCAAAGACGTATCGTTATCTTTGGCTGCTTTCAGTGATGCCGGTATTTGGTTAGACTCTTTCTCTCAGATTGTTCTGTCTGAGTTATTTTCATTAGTTACTTCATCCAAACCATCAACATGTCTATTAGACCCCATTCCTACCAGGCTGCTCAAGGAAGCCCTACCATTATTTAATGCTTCGATCTTAAATATGATCAATCTATCTTTATTAGTTGGCTATGTACCACAGGCATTTAAGGTGGCAGTAATTAAACCATTACTTAAAAAGCCATCACTTGACCCAGCTATCTTAGCTAATTATAGGCCAATCTCCAACCTTCCTTTTCTCTCCAAAATTCTTGAAAGCTAACTAAAACAGCTAACTGATCATCTGCAGAGGAATGGTCTATTTGAAGAGTTTCAGTCAGGTTTAGAATTCATCATAGTACAGAAACAGCATTAGTGAAGGTTACAAATGATCTTCTTATGGCCTCAGACAGTGGACTCATCTCTGTGCTTGTTATGTTAGACCTCAGTGCTGCTTTTGATACTGTTGACCATAAAATTTTATTACAGAGATTAGAGCATGCCATAGGTATTAAAGGCACTGCGCTGCGGTGGTTTGAATCATATTTATCTAATAGATTACAATTTGTTCATGTAAATGGGGAATCTTCTTCACAGACTAAGGTTAATTATGGAGTTCCACAAGGTTCTGTGCTAGGACCAATTTTATTCACTTTATACATACTTCCCTTAGGCAATATTATTAGACGGCATTGCTTAAATTTTCATTGTTATGCAGATGATACCCAGCTTTATCTATCCATGAAGCCAGAGGACACACACCAATTAGCTAAACTGCAGGATTGTCTTACAGACATAAAGACATGGATGACCTCTAATTCCTGCTTTTAAACTCAGATAAAACTGAAGTTATTGTACTTGGCCCCACAAATCTTAGAAACATGGTGTCTAACCAGATCCTTACTCTGGATGGCATTACCCTGACCTCTAGTAATACTGTGAGACTTCTTGGAGTCATTTTTGATCAGGATATGTCATTCAAAGCGCATATTAAACAAATATGTAGGACTGCTTTTTTGCATTTACGCAATATCTCTAAAATTAGAAAGGTTTTGTCTCAGAGTGATGCTGAAAAAACTAATTCATGCATTTATTGCCTCTAGGCTGGACTATTGTAATTCATTATTATCAGGTTGTCCTAAACGTTCCCTGAAAAGCCTTCAGTTAATTCAAAATGCTGCAGCTAGAGTACTAACGGGGACTAGAAGGAGAGAGCATATCTCACCATATTGGCCTCTCTTCATTGGCTTCCTGTTAATTCTAGAATAGAATTTAAAATTCTTCTTCTTACTTATAAGGTTTTGAATAATCAGGTCCCATCTTATCTTAGGGACCTCGTAGTACCATATCACCCCAATAGAGCGCTTCGCTCTCAGACTGCAGGCTTACTTGTAGTTCCTAGGGTTTGTAAGAGTAGAATGGGAGGCAGAGCCTCAGCTTTCAGGCTCCTCTCCTGTGGAACCAGCTCCCAATTCAGATCAGGGAGACAGACACCCTCTCTACTTTTAAGATTAGGCTTAAAACTTTCCTTTTTGCTAAAGCTTATAGTTAGGGCTGGATCAGGTGACCCTGAACCATCCCTTAGTTATGCTGCTATAGACTTAGACTGCTGGGGGGTTCCCATGATGCACTGAGTGTTTCTTTCTCTTTTTGCTCTGTATGCACCACTCTGCATTTAATCATTAGTGATTGGTCTCTTCGTCCCTCCACAGCATGTCTTTTTCCTGGTTCTCTCCCTCAGCCCCAACCAGTCCCAGCAGAAGACTGCCCCTCCCTGAGCCTGGTTCTGCTGGAGGTTTTTTCCTGTTAAAAGGGAGTTTTTCCTTCCCACTGTCGCCAAGTGCTTGCTCACAGGGGGTCGTTTTGACCATTGGGGTTTTTACGTAATTATTGTATGGCCTTGCCTTACAATATAAGGCGCCTTGGGGCAACTGTTTGTTGTGATTTGGCGCTATATAAATAAAATTGATTGACTGATTAATTGCTGTATCTTGTCTGTGGTAATTTGAGTGTGGATGTAATCTCGTTGTTGTTGCACTTGTAATCACAATGACAATAAATCTCATCCATCCAGCCATGTATCCACAAACACTAGGAAACCCAAAATTGATTGATTGATTGATTGATGCCAAAGTCAGGTGGACACTTTGATTTATGATGTATATTATTAAAGTGACATCATAAAGCAGCTCAGGCTGGAGGAGTTGTTCACTTTATGTGATTCAGGTGTTTAACACTGAAAAAAAATACTTTTGTCAACATAATATCACACGAATTTTGATTTTTTGTTTTTTTTTTAAACCCAGCTGATACGTGTGACATGACCTCTGGACCCAGTTAAAGATGCTGACCAGATCCATAGGTCTGTTTTTTATAACCTGCTCACATTTAAAATGTGTTTGAAATCTTCCACGACTCACCTGAAAGGTGTGTCATCAATATTTGTGTAGAAATAGTCATGGACGAGGAAGAGAGGTCGTTTCTGAAAAAAAACAAAAAAAACAAAAACAAAGAAATAAAACCAGCTGCTTTATTTCACAGAGAACCAAACGGTTAGCTTGAGCTAGCTTAGAGCTAACTGTTAGCTACCAAAGTGACCAGGATGAGATTACTGACACATTAAGGTCATTGTAACTACATCTTAACACCAAAAACTAATTTTAAATGAGCTGCTAGCTAAATGATTAGCCCATAAACTCAGTAACAGATTGTTACCATAGTGACATGGACATGCAAGAAAACACAGCGAAAGCCCCGCCCACTTCCTGAGCTCAACTCAGTGGCCGTAAAACTCCTTCAGACCTTCAAAGTTTTTAAATACCATAAAACAAACAGACAGACAACAACGTGTAATCCTGTGGTCTTTTCTCGCACACTGTTTGTGGGCTTCTGTGAGGTCAGTTTGAGGTCATTTATGTTCTTTCTCAGCTCTTTATTTAGATGACTTTACTGCGTTTCATGTCAAAACCTCAGAATAAGCGAAGTGCGCATCTCGGGCCACGCGGTGCATTATGGGTAGGCTAAATTTTTCGACTACCAATCCACATGCTATGGTGGCGGAAAGCACAGAGGAGTGCAATGATTTGGATCATTTCAACCGCTGGAAAGTTGGCAGTTTAAAGCATTTTTGTCAGCTCTGCGGATTGCCTGTTACAACCAGGACTATGTTACGGCAGTGGACAGAAACAGAAAGAAGAGCTGGCTGTGCTTGCGTGTGCTGCATCAGTACAGAAACTACAGTTGGTGCTGACAAAGGAGAGCTGCTGTCGAAAATGACCAGTCCTTGTTGATAGTTGGAGACAAACAAATTTCTGACCCCTTGAAGGCAACTGACAGATGGTTAGACAAAGTCCAAAGTCTGAAACTGTGGATTTTGCAGAATATTTGCTAAGCAGGGATGAGAAATCACTACTCCGCCAGCTTCGTAATGACTACAAGGAAGGTGGGTCTCACATATAACCTCTTTGGTATCACGTTTGTTTTGATAAGTTGACAGACAATACGAGGTCTGTTAGGAAGCTATCTGACCTTTTATTTTTTGCAAAAACTATACTCAACAAAAATATAAACGCAACACTTTTGGTTTTGCTCCCATTTTGTATGAGATGAACTCAAAGATCTAAAACTTTTTCCACATACACAATATCACCATTTCCCTCAAATATTGTTCACAAACCAGTCAAAGTCTGTGATAGTGAGCACTTCTCCTTTGCTGAGATAATCCATCCCACCTCACAGGTGTGCCATATCAAGATGCTGGTTAGACATCATGATTAGTGCACAGGTGTGCCTTAGACTGCCCACAATAAAAGGCCACTCTGAAAGGTGCAGTTTTTTTTTATTGGGGGGGGGGGGGGGGGGGATACCAATCAGTATCTGGTGTGACCACCATTTGCCTCATGCAGTGCAACACATCTCCTTCGCATCATCCGTGAAGAGAACACCTCTCCAACGTGCCAAATGCCAGCGAATGTGAGCATTTGCCCACTCAAGTCGGTTATGACGACCAACTGGAGTCAGGTCGAGACCCCGATGAGGACGACGAGCATGGAGATGAGCTTCCCTGAGACGGTTTCTGACAGTTTGTGCAGAAATTCTTTGGTTATGCAAACCGATTGTTCCAGCAGCTGTCCGAGTGGCTGGTCTCAGACGATCTTGGAGGTGAACATGCTGGATGTGGAGGTCCTGGGCTGGTGTGGTTACACGTGGTCTGCGGTTGTGAGGCTGGTTGGATGTACTGCCAAATTCTCTGAAACGCCTTTGGAGACGGCTTATGGTAGAGAAATGAACATTCAATACACGAGCAACAGCTCTGGTTGACATTCCTGCTGTCAGCATGCCAATTGCACGCTCCCTCAAATCTTGCGACATCTGTGGCATTGTGCTGTGTGATAAAACTGCACCTTTCAGAGGGGCCTTTTATTGTGGGCAGTCTAAGGCACACCTGTGCACTAATCATGGTGTCTAACCAGCATCTTGATATGGCACACCTGTGAGGTGGGATGGATTATCTCAGCAAAGGAGAAGTGCTCACTATCACAGACTTTGACTGTTTGTGAACAATATTTGAGGGAAATGGTGATATTGTGTATGTGGAAAAAAGTTTTAGATCTTTGAGTTCATCTCATACAAAATGGGAGCAAAACCAAAAGTGTTGCATTTATATTTTTGTTGAGTGTATATGGATTTGAATCATTTGCGCTTGCATCAGCCAAGCTTGAACCCTTCGTGCGCATGCATGAGTTTTTTCACGCCTGTCAGTTGCGTCATTTGCCTGTGAGCAGGCTTTGAGTGAGCAGTGGTCCAGCCCCCTCGTCGGACTTTTATTGCGAGGATTTGGAGCTTTGCTGCATCAAATTTTTCCATAAACTGTGAGAGACAGCCAGGTGGAAACCATTCGGAAGATTCAGACAGCTTTCAGGGACAATTCTATGGCGATCACACAGATTAAGAGTGTTACAACCGGTTTAAAGATGGCGCACAATGGCGGAGGGCATGCCGCGCTCCGAACGGTGATCGACAGGCTGAAACGACCAGATCATTTCCAAACTGAACGCTGTGTTGATCCGGGACATCGTCTGACTACTACAGAAATGGCAGAAGAGGTGGACATAGCACTTTTTTGGCACATTCCACTGTACGGGAGTTTTTGTCATGAAAAGATGTGCGGAGGAATTTGCGCGTCTGGACGGAGCCGCTAATTGGCGCGGGACAAAAAGCAGCGCCGTGATGAAGCCTCACAGGACATGTTTTTGCATGTCCAGCTCATCCACAATTTCTCGGGATAGTCACATGACTGAAAAGCCACCGAAAGTCCTGTGAGACCAACACGGAGGTGCTTTTGTCCCGCACCATTAGCAGCTCCGTGGCGAATTCCTCCGCTCCTCTTTCCATGACAAAAACTCCTTTAACAGTGGAATGTTATGAAAAGTGCTATGTCCACCTCTTCTGCCATTTCTGTAGTAGTCAGACGATGTCCCGGATCAACACAGCGTTCACTTTGGAAATGATCTGGTCGTTTCAGTCTGTCGATCGCCACTCGGAGCGCGGCGCGCCCTCCGCCATTGTGCACCGTCTTTAAACCGGTTGTAACACTCCTTATCTGTGTGATCGCTATAGAATCGTCCCTGAAAGCCGTCTGAATCTTCCGAATGGTTTCCACCTGGCGTCTCTCACAGTTTCTGGAAAAATTTGATGCAGCAAAGCTCCAAATCGTTCAGATATTTTCCTCACAATAAAAATCCGACGAGGGGGTGGACCACTGCTCACTCAAAGCCTGCTCACAGGCAAATGACGCAACTGACAGGCGTGAAAAAAACTCACACGTGCGCGAAGGTTCAAGCTTGGCTGATGCAAGCGCACTGATCAAATCCATATATTTTTTGCAAAAAATAAAAAGGTCAGATAGTTTTCTAACAGACCTCGTATGTGCATGCATGCAATTTGTTTATAGAAAATGTCAATTTTACAATATTACGAGCCACGTCATTCATGGCGTGACATTACAGTCATAAGCTGATGCACAAAAACAGCTCATCAGCCACATTATAATTCGGCACAGTTTCAGGATATTGACAAAATAAATGTGTGCAAGAAACTTACAATTTTAGTCCGTCTTTTACGTCCGTCTGGATCTTTCTTTTCTGTGAGGAAATTGTGGTAGCATGAACAGAGGTTTACAACCACATTTCTTCTTCTTTGTCTTGTGTGGACTCGGCGGAGCGTTGCAATCGTGTGTTTTTCAGCCACTTCAAGCCTATAAATTCTGTTTGAGCATTTGTAAAAACAGCACAATGCGCCCCTGTCCATTATTGTATGTGTCACTTAAGCCTTTGAAACAATCCTGTAAGCCTTAAATTTTACAGTCCGCTAATGCTACTGTATAAGAAATTCAGTGGGGAGCGGTGTGAGTTTGGTATGCTGGAATGTTTGACCCGTTTGACCCACGCATGCGCCGATTCGTTGCGCACTTCACTTATTCAAGACGCTGTTGGCCACAAAAGTTCCTGTTTCAAATACAGTCATCCACCACTAGATGGCACCACATTGTGACATTGTGACTTGCCAGCAGCAACCACTCATGTCATGTGACTATGATTTTTTTAATGGTGTAACGTTGACCATGGTCACCTGGAAACTCTGATCTTTACGGTCACATCTGGACAAATCACCAGATTTACCCACCATCTTTTATATTTTATTATTTCTAATAAGCACCACAGAAAACTTCTTTATTGTTCTTGAGGTATCGCAGCTTTAAAAATGGGGCACGGCACTGATTTTACTGTAAAAACGAGCAGAACAGAAACAAACGCTACATTCAATAAGTCGTAACTTTTGAGCTACTCGTGCTAAATGCATGAAACTTTCAGGAGGTGTTCTGTGGTAAGAAATGTCTGTAACTGCTATAACAGAAGACCTACAGTTGTGTATTTGTCAGTTTATAAATGGCTGAAAACTGTAAAAAGAAAAAAAACAAAAAAATCCAGGGCTTTGGAGCAGATTTGGCCCTCTGTATTTCCACATAGATGCTCATCAGCTCTTTCAAATTGTGATATTTATTTCTGGTGTTATAGGTGGCCAAGTGGTTAATGCGCTTGGTTTCAGTGCAGAAGGTTCCGGGTTCAAATCCCACCCGTGCCACATTTTTCCATGTAATGTGGAATTGCGTCAGGTAGGGCATCCGGTGTAAAACCTGTGCCAATTCAACATGCAGATCCACCTCGGATTTACTGTGGCGACCCCGAGTGCAAACAAGGGAGCAGCCGAAGGGACTTACTGTTTCTGGTGTTATAGTATGATTTTAGTGGCAAAGAATTTTTCTGAAAGAAATAAAATTTTTGATTTGTGGCATTTGTGATCACTGGGGCCCTTAGGTTGAAAGTGTACATGCACACACACACACAGTCGGTTTATATATTAGGTCATGACCCGCTCACTGGTGCCCTTATTTTCACAGTTCACGTGGTACTCAGGTCAGGTAGCAGCATCACACTTTACTTACTACGTAGTGGCGACTGGCTAGGGTACACTTTGATTACAATCCGAATGGCCAGCGAACATGTGCGAGTTTTAAGCCAAGCATTTTTTCATTTAAAATGGAGCTGGTGTGTGGCTGTCAGAGCGTTGCACCTTTTGCTGTCATTTTATCATCATTCATTGACTCTCATGAATGTTACAAATTGCTCTGTGAAAATTAATGATGACAACATACACACAATACAACGTAAATTATTACACCTTAACCATAGAAGTAGAGAGATGGAACACCAGTCTTTTGCTCTGCAACCAGCGCTTCGCTCACAGGTATTATAAACTCCAATTTTGCTGGGAACCGACGATATCAAACATCACAAAATAAGGTGAAAAATAAACATATATTGATCAATCAATGTGAATAATTTACAGAGCCTTACATTTTGTAGCTGCCGCGATTACCGTTCAGAGTCACTCTGCTCTCAAAATGAAAATGCTTTGTCGGTGCTGCAAAGGTGTGGAAACAAAAATCAAGATATAATCCACGTATCCCACATGTCAGGAACTATTCAGATGAAATATACCTTATAAAAATATAGATCTTGCAGTCGATTAGCAACAAGGCAAGTTTTAAGACAGTAAATTTCATTCAGTCAGCTAAGGGAAGAGGAACGCCACCCTTTTATTGTTTTTTTTAATGTGATATTACCATCTACTTCATTATTTTATAGTCTGATTCTCGGTGCTACTGTATTTATTGTTGTTTCGCTTCTCTGAAACTTGTTACTAAATTTGTTGTCCTCTACACTTCTACAGGGATACAGTTGCTATTTTCATTTATTAAGATCTTATTGCTCTCTGTTCAATTTGTACTTTATTTCATTGGTGTCCCCATGTAAATGATTACAGACGTTTTGATGATGCAGGGGCTCAGATGCTTCTCAAGCAATGTGTGCAGTTCTGAAACACAAAACTTTTATGTAAATTTAAATCATACAACCTTGCTGGTGATTTTTCCAAACATTTGGCAGCTTGATAGAAACTGAAGGCAGGTGTCCAGTACTTCATGATGCCTCTCATATGTTCTTTGATTTGTGTGGACTGAAATAATGATGCATATTTCATCATCTTGACTGTGTGATACCTCAATGATATTGAAATACAACCCCAATTCCAATGAAGTTGGGACGTTGTGTAAAATGTAAATAAAACAGAATGCAATGATTTGTAAATCCTCTTCAACCTATATTCAATTGAATACACACAAAGACAAGATATTTAATGTTCAAACTGATAAACTTTATTGTTTTTGTGCAAATATTTGCTCATTTGAAATGGATGCCTGCAACACGTTTCTAAAAAGCTGGGACAGTGGTATGTTTCCCACTGTGTTACATCACCTTTCCTTCTAACAACACTCAATAAGCGTTTGGGAACTGAGGACACTAATTGTTGAAGCTTTGTAGGTGGAATTCTTTCCCATTCTTGCTTGATGTACGACTTCAGTTGTTCAACAGTCCGGGTCTCCGTATTTTGCGCTTCATAATGCGCCACACATTTTCAATGGGTGACAGGTCTGGACTGCAGGTAGGCCAGGTAATAATCTGGATGGTCTTTTTCCTCTTTTGTCCGGAGGACACGACGTCCTCGATTTCCAAAAACAGTTTGAAATGTGGACTCATCAGACCACAGCACACTTTTCCACTTTGTCTGTCCATTTCAAATGAGCTCAGGCCCAGAGAAGGCGGCGGCATTTCTAGATGTTGTTGATGTTTGGCTTTCACTTTGCATGGTAGAGTTTTAACTTGCACTTGTAGATGTAGCGATGAACTGTGTTAACTGTCAATGGTTTTCCAAAGTGTTCCTGAGCCTGAGTTCCTGAGTAAGATCCTTTACACAATGATGTCAGTTTTTAATGGAGTGCCGCCTGAGGGATTGAAGGTCACGGGCATTCAATGTTGGTTTTTGGCCTTGCTTCTTACGTGCAGAAAGTTCTCCAGATTCTCTGAATCTTCTGATTATATTATGGACTGTAGATGATGGAATCCCTAAATTTCTTGCAACTGAACATTGAGAAAAATTGTTCTTAAACTGTTGGACTTTTTTCACACAGTTGTTCACAAAGTGGTGATCCTCACCCCATCTTTGCTTGTGAATGGCTGAGCCTTTTGGGGATGCTCCTTTTATACCCAATCATGACACTCACCTGTTTCCAAACAGGTGTTCTTTGAGCATTCATCAACTTTCCCAGTCTTTTGTGGCCACTGTCCCAGCTTTTCTGAAACGTGTTGCAGGCATCCATTTCAAAATGAGCAAATATCTGCACAAAACAATACAGTTTATCAGTTTGAACATTAAATATCTTGTCTTTGTGGTGTATTCAATTGAATATAGGTTGAAGAGGACTTGCAAATCATTGTATTCTGTTTTATTTACATTTTACACAATGTTCCAACTTCATTGGAATCGGGGTTGTAATTTTGAGTTTTGGTTCTTCTGGAATAATATCAGGATCTTCAAGATTGATGCCAGCCAATATTCTTTAAAATCCTGGGAAAAAAGAGAAATTGGTGCAGTGAGGCCGACAACCTTCTGATATTGCCCACATCTCTGCAAGTTGCCGTTGGACTGACTAAAATCTCCACCCCAATACACACACACATATATGTGTGTGTGTGTGTGTGTGTGTATATGTATGTATATATATATATATATATATATAGAGAGAGAGAGAGAGAGAGAGGAGAGAGAGAGAGAGAGAGAGAGAGAGAGAGAGAGAGAGAGGTTTTTTATGTTTGAGAGGTCACTCACATTTTTGAGGTGCAAAGGTGCAGATATTTTTTTCAAACTGAGTTGTAACTTTGTGGAAAGCCTTCCTCATCTGTGGTAAATGCTCCAAGTGTGATTACTTAAAAAAAAATACTATAATTATTTTACGGTGTTTGATTTTTATTGATTGGCGATTTTATTATGGTGTTTGATGACTTTTACTGTGCTATTTATGAGTTTTATAAGGTTATATTTATGAGTTTTACTATGATGGTGATGGTTCCCTCTCCGGGAACCATCACCTTATCGTGGTGGAGAGGTTTGTGTGCCGCTATGAAGCTCCAGACAAATTGGTCTCAGGCGAATGGTTCACAAGGCATCATGACAGAACGAGGCAGAGGAAACGTGACCCGGCCCGGAGGAAGCCCGGGGCCCTCATCTGGAGCAAGGCCCGGATGTAGGGCCCGTCACCGAGCACCTGGTGGCTAGGCTTGCCACGGAGCCCAGTCGAGCACAGCCCAAAAAAGCAACATGGACTTTCCATCTCCACCCTGTGGGCTCACCACCCACAGGGGAAACCGCTGGTGTTGGGTGCGCTGTCCTTTTTTGTGTGGCAGTGAAAGTTGAGGGCCTCGACAGAGCAGACCTGGGCAGCAGGGGCTAGCTCTGGGGGTGTGGAACATCACCTTGCTATGGGGGAAGGAGCTGGAGATTGTGCGGGAGGTGGAGTGGAGCAATACCAGTTAGATCTGGTGGGTCTCACGTCCACGCACTGCCTGGCTCCGGAACCACTCTCCTTGATAGGGGTTGGACGTTATCTCTGGGGTTGCCCAGGGAGTGAGGCGCCATGCGTGTGTGGGATACTCACTTGTCCCCGGCTGAGTGCCGCTACGTTGGAGTTTACTCCAGTAGACGAGAGATCGCCTCACTGCGTCTTCGGGTGGTGGGGGGAAAACTCTGACTGTTTGTGCATATGCACCGAACAGCATTTTGGAGTATTCGGCCTTCTTGGAATCCCTGAATGGAGTCCCGTATGGGGATCCGGTAGGGGATTCCACTGTTTTGCTGGGGACTTCAACGCACACATGAGCAATGACAGACACACCTGGAGAGGTGTGATTGGGAGGAATGGCCTCCCTGATCTAAACCCAAATGGTCGTTTGTTACTGGACTTCTGTGCTAGTCATGGACTGTCCATAATGAACACCATGTTCGAACATAAGGATGCTCATAAGTGTACATGGTACCAGAGTACCCTAGGCCGAAAATTGATGATCGATTTTGTGATCGTATCATCTGATTTGAGGCCGCATGTTCTGGACACTCGGGTGAATAGAGGGGCAGAGCTGTCAACTGATCACCATCTGGTGTTGAATTGGATCTGAGGGTGGGGGAGGACTTTGGACAACCCTGGTAAGCCCAAACGGATAGTGCGGGTGAACTGGGAACATCTGGAGGAGCTCACTGTCTGACAGTTCTTCAACTCACACCTCAGGCAGAGTTTCTCAAGCATCCCTGTGGACGTTGGGGGCATTGAACCAGAATGGGCAATGTTCAAAGCTTTCATTGCTGAAGCTGCAGTGGGGAGCTGTGGCCTGAAGGTCTTAGGTGCCTCAAGGGGCGGCAACCCTCAAACACCGTGGTAGACACCAGTGGTCAGGGAAGCCGTCTGACTGAAGGAGTCCTTCTGGTGCCCTCTATAATACGGGCAGAGCTGGAAGCTGATGGAGGATTTTCATCAGTTTCCCTGGTGGAAGTCACTGAGGTAGTCAAACAAGTCCGCAGTGGCAAGGCCCCAGGGGTTGATGAGATCTGTCCAGAAATGCTGAAGGCTCTGGGTGTGGAGGGATTGTCTTGGATGAGATGTCTCTTCAACATTGCGTTGAGGTTTGGGACAGTGCCAAAGGAGTGGAAACTGGGGTGGTGGTCTCCATATTTAAAAAGGGGGACCAAAGAGTGTGTGCCAACTACAGGGGCATCACACTACTCAGCCTCCCTGGTAAAGTCTACTCCAGGGCGCTGGAAAGGAGGGTTCAACCTATAGTTGAACCTCTGATTGAAGAGGAACAATGCGGGATCTGTCCTCGTCGTGGAACAACCGACCAGCTCTTTACTCTCTTAAGGATCCTGGAGGGTGCCTGGGAGTATACCCACCCAGTCTACATGGTTTTTTGGACTTGGAGAAGGCGTATGATTGGGTAGGGAGATACTGTGAGAAGTGCTGCAGGAGTATGGAGTGAGGGGGTCCCTTCTCAGGGCTACCCAATCTCTGTACTCGAGAGCTGTGTTCAGGTGCTCGGCAGTAAGTCGGACTCGTTTCCGGTGGAGGTTGGCCTCCGCCAGGGCTGGGCCTTGTCACCAATCCTGTTTGTGATATTCATGGACAGGATATCAAGACGTAGTAGGGGGTAGGAGGATTTCCGGTTGGTGGGCTCAGGGTCTCATCGCTGCTTTTGCAGATGATGTGGTCCTGTTGGCTTCAGCAGCCGGTGACCTCCAACACTCACTGGATCGGTTCACAGCCGAGTGTGAAGCAGCTGGGATGAGGATCAACACCTCTAAATCTGAGGCCATGGTTCTCAGCAGGAAACCGATGGATTGCCTACTCCAAATGAAGGAGTTCAAGTACCTCGGGGTCTTGTTCACGAGTTAGGAGATGATGGAGCGTGAGACTGGCCAGAGAATCGGCGCAGCAGCAGGGCGGTGTTGCATTCGCTCTACCATACTGTTGTGACGAAAAGGGAGCGGACCCAAAAGGCGAAGCTCTCGATCTACTGGTCAATCTTCGTTCCTACTCTCACCTATGGTCATGAGGGTTGGGTCATGACCGAAAGAACTAGATCGCGGGTACAAGCGGCTGAAATGGGCTTCCTCAGGAGGGTGGCTGGTATCTCCCTTAGAGATAGGGTGAGAAGTTTGGTCATCTGTGGGGAGCTCGGAGTAGAGTCGCTGCTCCTTTGCATTGAAAGGAGCCAGCTGAGGTGGTTCGGGCATCTGGTAAGGATGCCTCCTGGGCGCCTTCCAAGGCGCCTCCCTAGACCCAGGACTAGGTGGAGAGATTATATCTCCATGCTGGCCTGGTAACGCCTAGGGATCCCCCAATCAGAGGTGGTCAATGTGGCACGGGAAAGGGAAGTCTGGGGACCCCTGCTGGAGCTGTTGCCCCCGCGACCCGAACCCGGAAAAGTGGTTAATGATAAGTGACTATGATGCTTTTTTAAATGATTAATGATGTGTGCTTTTATTGTATTTTTATAGATGTTTTATGAATAATTAATGATTACTGATCGTGATTTTCCATCACAGTTGTTGACCGTCTGTATGCTCTTATCAATAATATTATCAAGTTTTGTCCTGAATACGATTTAAAATCAACAAGCACTTCATTCAAGCTACACTTTGAACATACTTTGAGGGGAAAACTTGCTGAAGCCACGGCAGATAAAGCAAGAAAACACCCAGAAACTGTACTTTAAAAGCGCAACTGCTGTTATTTCTGGCAGACTACCGGGCATTAATTAACCCAACTCTCACAGCTGAGTGGCTGAAATCTCGGGGTCGCTAACTCACAAACAGAACTCAATGGAATGAGATCTTGAGTTGGCATTCCAGTCCCTCTACACTTATGACCTTAACTAAGGGGACATGAAATATACAATGACATGGATAAATCTCAGCTCTATTACCCGTGTGTAGAACGGGGAACTCAGCTAGTCTAATATATAAGGGACTGTGTGTGTGTGTGTGCATTGTTGATTGCTGTGCATAGCGAACACTCTCTCTCTCTCTCTCTCTCTCTCATATATATGAGGTCTTTTAGAAAACTATCCTACCTTTTTATTTTTAAAAAAACTATATGGATTTGAATGACGTGCGATTACACCAATCATGCTTGAACCCTCGTGCGCATGCGTGAGTTTTTTCACGCGTCGGTGACGTCATTTCCTTGTGGGCAGGCCTTGAGTGAGATGTGGTCCCGCCCTCTCGGCTGAATTCCTTTGTTTCACACGCTGCTCGAGACGGCGCGCGTTGCTTTATCAACATTTTTTCTGGACCTGTGAGGAATATCCGAGTGGACACTATTCGAGAAATTAAGCTGGTTTTCGGTGAAAAGTTTAATGGCTGATGAGAGATTATAGGGTGTTTCTGTCGGTGTAAGGACTTCCCACGGAGCGGGATGTCGTGCAGCGCTTCAAGGCGCCGTCGTCGGCCGTTTCGAGCTGAAAACATCCTAATTTAAGGCTTAATTCACCCAGGACGTCGTGAGAGAACAGAGAAGATTCAGAAGAGGCCGGCATGAGGACTTTATGCGGACATTCCACTGTTTAAGGACATTTTTTAATGAAAGACGTGCGCGCAAATTCGCCGAGTCGTTTCCGTGACGACTCGGCAAATCTGTGTGCGCCGTGACAGGAAAAACACCTTCGTGTTGAAAACCATTTGTAAAATTCAGGCGGCTTTTGATGGCTTTCAACAAGTGAATAACTGAGAAATTGTTTAACAGCTTGGGCATGTTCCAACTTGCCCGTTAAGGTTTCCAACGGAGGTGTTTTTCCTGTCGCGACCCCCCGTGGTCGGGTCCGGCCCGACATGCGACTCTGCCCGCACGTTTTTCATTACAAAATGTCCGTTAACAATGGAATGTCCGAATAAACTCCTCATGCCTTCTTCTGAAAGTTCTCTTCTCTGATGACTTAGGGTCAACAGAGCCTGAAATGTGGAAGTTTTCAACTTGAAACGGTGAGACGCTGCCGCCTCGAAGCGCAGATCGCCGTCAGGTGCCGTGGGCCATCCTTACGGCGACACTACCAGACCAAAATCTCTCATCAGCTGTTAAAATTTTTACGAAAAACCAGCTGAATTTATCGAATGGTGTCCACTCAGTTGTGCCTTACAGTTTGAAAAAATTTTGATCAAACAAGCAGCAGTCTCTGAGCCATTCCTAAACACAGTTTTATGACAGTGGACGAGCCAATCAAATGACACTTGGAAACAACTGTCTTTGTAAATCGGGACATAAACTCACACTCCAGGTCCAGTTCTTTCCCAGCAGGTAGCGGACGGCAGCCTCAAGTGAGTGTATTTACGATGGGCGGGGTCAATATCCGTCTCGCAGTACGTCCTGAGGAACAGACACCAGGTTGAAGAGCATCACAAAGACCAGTCTGGATGAAGCTGACAGCTGAAACATCTCAGACCTGAAACACGATTCTAAAAACAAATGATTCAATTCTCTGAGGAAAAAAGAATTCTGACTCCTGCTGGCCACGCCCCACTGGCCTTCTAACAACGATGAACACAGTCATTTTTAAATCTCCCATTCTTCCGTTAAACACAGTGATCACATGGTTGTGGTTTCAGATCCCATGTAGAAACTCTCCAGACATTTTGTGCATAATACAACTCATTTTAGATGTCTGTGACATAGTTACAAACTTCTGTTTGTTCTCTAAGACACGCCCACTGAGCCGGTCTGCACAGTAAGAGACACGCCCCCACACTCTGTGCCTCTGGAGAGGAGGCATGCCTGGGGTTTTTAGTCTTCGTTGTTTTCGGGTGGTGCGGTTTGACTTCACGTTGAAGTGGTCAGTTATTTTCAGACGTACCACTCAGAGGCGATTGTCAGGTCCGGAGACGTGAGGTCATGCAAGCCTGCAGAGGTAAAAAGAAAGGAAGTAAAAATCACTGCTACACTTACCAGATCACTGTTTACATCTTCAAAAGTCAACTTCATGATTTCAATTGAAGTTATAACACATGACAAAAACACAGCTGTTTGCTCACTCAGGGCATTGTGGGAAATCTCACCTTCCTCCACAGACACGTTTCCCATGAACATCAGCTGGCCGTGATCCCGTCAGCACCATCCCAAAACTACACACAAGACACACTTTAAAAGACAAAACTCACAAAATATGCTGCCACCTAGTGGACAACTCACATATACAAACTACTGTGTGAAATGTCATGGGGGGCATTAGAGTCCCTTAACTGAGGAGAGCAGCAGCAACTTAGAACATGGCGCCATTTTGGTTCCAACTGCGCTGAACTACAGAATGAACCTTTTTTAAATCATTTAACCCATACAGCAACAGATCCAGGTACAGGTGCTATCAAAATAAATATAAAAATAATGCAAAATGCTTCTCTCACCCCCGCCACTGGTCAGCAATATTCCATTTCTTCCTTTATCAACTGTGTAGTAGTATGTATGTATTGTACCTTTTAAAGGGTCCCTGTGGACCGGCACATACAGGCCAAACACAACGTCAACTCAGCCTACGGACAGCTGAACGTAAAACAGACTTATACATTAGCTACTTTGGAACTGTTTGGTTTAAATGAGGACTTAAATCTAACTTGCTTTCTTTAATATTCATTGTTTTCTTTGGGGTATATTTTTATACTGTTTTTATTCAGTTGGGATGGTTTGTTTCCAATTATCAATCAATCAATCAATCAATTTTTTTTATATAGCGCCAAATCACAACAAACAGTTGCCCCAAGGCGCTTTATATTGTAAGGCAAGGCCATACATAATTATGTAAAACCCCAACGGTCAAAACGACCCCCTGTGAGCAAGCACTTGGCTACAGTGGGAAGGAAAAACTCCCTTTTAACAGGAAGAAACCTCCAGCAGAACCAGGCTCAGGGAGGGGCAGTCTTCTGCTGGACTGGTTGGGGCTGAGGGAGAGAACCAGGAAAAAGACATGCTGTGGAGGGGAGCAGAGATCGATCACTAATGATTAAATGCAGAGTGGTGCATACAGAGCAAGAAAAGAAAGAAACAGTGCATCATGGGAACCCCCAGCAGTCTACGTCTATAGCAGCATAACTAAGGGATGGTTCAGGGTCACCTGATCCAGCCCTAACTATAAGCTTTAGCAAAAAGGAAAGTTTTAAGCCTAATCTTAAAGTAAGAGGGTGTCTGTCTCCCTGATCTGAATTGGGAGCTGGTTCCACAGGAGAGGAGCCTGAAAGCTGAAGGCTCTGCCTCCCATTCTACTCTTACAAACCTAGGAACTACAGTAAGCCTGCAGTCTGAGAGCGAAGCGCTCTATTGGGGTGATATGGTACTACGAGGTCCCTAAGATAAGATGGGACCTGATTATTCAAAACCTTATAAGTAAGAAGAAGAATTTTAATTCTATTCTAGAATAACAGGAAGCCAATGAAGAGAGGCAATATGGGTGAGATATGCTCTCTCCTTCTAGTCCCCGTCAGTACTCTAGCTGCAGCATTTTGAATTAACTGAAGGCTTTTTAGGGAACTTTTAGGACAAACCTGATAATAATGAATTACAATAGTCCAGCCCTAGAGGAAATAATGCATGAATTAGTTTTTCAGCATCACTCTGAGGACAAGACCTTTCTGATTTTAGAGATATTGCGTAAATGCAAAAAGCAGTCCTACATATTTGTTTAATATGCGCTTTGAATGACATATCCTGATCAAAATGACTCCAAGATTTCTCACAGTATTACTAGAGGTCAGGGTAATGCCATCCAGAGTAAGGATCTGGTTAGACACCATGTTTCTAAGATTTGTGGGGCCAAGTACAATAACTTCAGTTTTATCTGAGTTTAAAAGCAGGAAATTAGAGGTCATCCATGTCTTTATGTCTGTAAGACAATCCTGCAGTTTAGCTAATTGGTGTGTGTCCTCTGGCTTCATGGATAGATAAAGCTGGTTATCATCTGCGTAACAATGAAAATTTAAGCAATACCGTCTAATAATACTGCCTAAGGGAAGCATGTATAAAGTAAATAAAATTGGTCCTAGCACAGAACCTTGTGGAACTCCATAATTAACTTTAGTCTGTGAAGAAGATTCCCCATTTACATGAACAAATTGTAATCTATTAGACAAATATGATTCAAACCACCGCAGCGCAGTGCCTTTAATACCTATGGCATGCTCTAATCTCTGTAATAAAATTTTATGGTCAACAGTATCAAAAGCAGCAACTGAGGTCTAACAGAACAAGCACAGAGATGAGTCCACTGTCCGAGGCCATAAGAAGATCATTTGTAACCTTCACTAATGCTGTTTCTGTACTATGATGAATTCTAAAACCTGACTGAAACTCTTCAAATAGACCATGCTCTGCAGTTGATCAGTTAGCGTTTTACAACTACCCTTTCAAGAATTTTTGAGAGAAAAGGAAGGTTGGAGATTGGCCTATAATTAGCTAAGATAGCCTGGGTCAAGTGATGGCTTTTTAAGTAATGGTTTAATTACTGCCACCTTAAAAGCCTGTGGTACATAGCCAACTAATAAAGATAGATTGATCATATTTAAGATCGAAGCATTAATTAATGGTAGGGCTTCCTTGAGCAGCCTGGTAGGAATGGGGTCTAATAAACATGTTGATGGTTGGATGAAGTAACTAATGAGAATAACTCAGACAGAATTATGTCTGCATAATTCAAGTGCAGCGCCTTGATTGAAGGTGGTTAACGCCCCGTTTACGCGCGATGACACCTGCTCCTGATTAGTATTTAAGGCTGTAACCATCCATATTTTTCAAGGACCTTTAATAAATTTTTGCACAGACAGACCAATGGTTCTCCTTTTCTAAAAAATAAAATAGTGAAGCTATCAAATTTACATGAAGTTACAATTTATGATGACTTATTTAATTAATTTAAAGTCTGATTTATGCTTCTGTAACTCCGGTCATACAATGCGTGTGTGACCAGTTTTAAAGTTCTTCATCTCTGGTTTTGCTTTATTCTGGATTAATGTGACCTTCAACAAGCTTTTCTTTCTACAATCATCACCTACAAATCAAAGGTAAGAGGAACATTTCCTCTTTTACCGACTTAGTGCTGTAAAGTTGTGAACTTTTCTGATCCATTTGTAATCAGCGTGCACACTGAAAAAACTATTATAATATGAGGGCAGACAAAGGATTAAAAGCAGAAAAGTGTCAAATCACAGTCTTTTGTGTCTGATTTAACAGGTGCATGTCAGGCTGCAGGTGCAAGTCTGAACACGGTGTGAAAAAGAATAAACGTCAGAGTTTTAATCACAGAAATGACTCTGGTCCCACTTTTCTCAAATCGGCAAGTGTCAGAGCTGAACTTTAATTTGTACCTCTGTTACTGTGCACATCCAGACTGATCGTGGTTTTTAATGGAAACACATTGTGATCAGACGGAACATTGAACATGTGAGCGTAGAAGCCATTATATACGGTGTTTATTACATGGAAAACGATACAAAAACTTTGGGACTTTTTTTGTCCGGTGACTGTGAATATCTGTTTTATACGATGACGGTTTAGGTGAGTTTTACTGAACATGGGACTGAACAATAAATTTATCTCTCAAAGCTTTGATGATGAAGTCGCTTCCATCCCACACGGCTGACTTTATTTTCCCAAATGTTTTTTTTGTTCAGATCTGAAGGGAATCTGTACATGTTGAAATCCTTGTTGTGTCTGTTTGTGCCTCCAAATGCACACAACCCATCATTTTCAGAGAATAAATAAATAAAAATACCTGGATTTAGATACAGACAGATTAAACAGCGAACACTATTCTGGAACCAAGATGGCACCACAGTCACATGACTGATTTTTTTCAACTTGTCACGTCATTACTCTCTCAATCAAGGGACTCTAGGGGACATCACCTGCTCCCACATCTGACCCTTCAACACTAAAATGTGGATGACAAACATAGCTGCTTGGGACTCCGGAGAGGGGCGGTTGCATCTCCACCTCTTTCCTCTATCTCTGCTCCAACCGTCAAAGTCCTTACTTCATGAGGCTGTGAATTCTTCAAACTATATTGGATTAATCATGGAATTGATCAGCTGGTCGCTGAACGCTACTGACACCATTTTTTCTACAAGAAGATCAGGGCCGAGGGACCCTGCGTGCCCAGATGGAATCTACCCTGCAGGCTATGTTCTCAACGCCTGGGAGACGTGGCGTGTGGCATGCTTTGTGCCATTCTCTGTGGAGGACGTTGAGGATTTATTCATATTTGGTTCCATAGTAGGAGGGCTGGTACTTATTGGCTTATGTGCTGCCCTGACCTACTGGAAGATTGGCAAGACCATGACCCCTCACTTGTCCATCATGATTAATGAGTTGGGGAAGGCGATGCATTCTCAGACTGCGTTAATGAACTCAGACGCAAATTGGATCACATCTTGGAGCAAATGCACACCTTGCAGGGGAAGGTGAAAGATTTCAGAGACTGGGAAAATTTATATATTGGGATCTGGTTTGTTAATGTGAAGCTGTAAAAATGTTTTCACTGCTCAACCACAAACACAGCAGGCTTATCAGCCTCTGAAGGACAAAATGCCCCATTGTTTTTCCTCCAGAAGAATCTCTACGGCCTGGGGAACATGGCTGCCTCCTTATCTCTCTAACTCCAGCACACAAGAAGAGATACTGACTCACACATGGACAGAGACTGAAGCATGCTCCACCTCTCGCCTACCTCCCCTCCTGCCCCCATCACACACCCCATCCCGGCCACCACTCACGCCATCCCTTTTCCCTCCAGGAGCTGCGACAGGTCCCCGTTCCCCCCAAGCTGGCGGCTGCGCGACTCCAGTTGCAGCGGCTACCACACACTCACATCACCTCAATTCTGAAAACGGACTGTTTCAAGTTTAGTGCACATAAACAATGTCAAATGTATATGTCTTGTCTTAATTCTGATGTGTACCATTATTATGGTAAACAAGTAATAATTGTGGATAATTATAGTGGGCAATTTTAACATCCACACAGATGCTGAGAATGACAGCCTCAACACTGCATTTAATCTATTATTAGACTCAATTGGCTTTGCTCAAATGTAAATGAGTCCACCCACCACTTTAATCATATCTTAGATCTTGTTCTGACTTATGGTATGGAAATTGAAGACTTAACAGTATTCCCTGAAAACTCCCTTCTGTCTGATCATTTCTTAATAACATTTACATTTACTCTGATGGACTACCCAGCAGTGGGGAATAAGTTTCATTACACTAGAAGTCTTTCAGAAAGCGCTGTAACTAGGTTTAAGGATATGATACCTTCTTTATGTTCTCTAATGCCATATACCAACACAGTGCAGAGTAGCTACCTAAACTCTGTAAGTGAGATAGATTATCTCGTCAATAGTTTTACCTCCTCATTGAAGACAACTTTGGATGCTGTAGCTCCTCTGAGAAAGAGAGCTTTAAATCAGAAGTGCCTGACTCCGTGGTATAACTCACAAACTCGCAGCTTAAAGTAGATAACCCATAAGTTGGAGAGGAAATGGCATCTCACTAATTTAGAAGATCTTCACTTAGCCTGGAAAAAGAGTCTGTTGCTCTATAAAAAAAAGCCCTCCGTAAAGCTAGGACATCTTACTACTCATCACTAATTGAAGAAAATAAGAACAACCCAGGTTTCTTTTCAGCACTGTAGCCAGCCTGACAAAGAGTCAGAGCTCTATTGAGCCGAGTATTCCTTTAACTTTAACTAGTAATGACTTCATGACTTTCTTTGCTAATAAAATTTTAACTATTAGAGAAAAAATTACTCATAACCATCCCAAAGACGTATCGTTATCTTTGGCTGCTTTCAGTGATGCCGGTATTTGGTTAGACTCTTTCTCTCAGATTGTTCTGTCTGAGTTATTTTCATTAGTTACTTCATCCAAACCATCAACATGTCTATTAGACCCCATTCCTACCAGGCTGCTCAAGGAAGCCCTACCATTATTTAATGCTTCGATCTTAAATATGATCAATCTATCTTTATTAGTTGGCTATGTACCACAGGCATTTAAGGTGGCAGTAATTAAACCATTACTTAAAAAGCCATCACTTGACCCAGCTATCTTAGCTAATTATAGGCCAATCTCCAACCTTCCTTTTCTCTCCAAAATTCTTGAAAGCTAACTAAAACAGCTAACTGATCATCTGCAGAGGAATGGTCTATTTGAAGAGTTTCAGTCAGGTTTTAGAATTCATCATAGTACAGAAACAGCATTAGTGAAGGTTACAAATGATCTTCTTATGGCCTCAGACAGTGGACTCATCTCTGTGCTTGTTATGTTAGACCTCAGTGCTGCTTTTGATACTGTTGACCATAAAATTTTATTACAGAGATTAGAGCATGCCATAGGTATTAAAGGCACTGCGCTGCGGTGGTTTGAATCATATTTATCTAATAGATTACAATTTGTTCATGTAAATGGGGAATCTTCTTCACAGACTAAGGTTAATTATGGAGTTCCACAAGGTTCTGTGCTAGGACCAATTTTATTCACTTTATACATACTTCCCTTAGGCAATATTATTAGACGGCATTGCTTAAATTTTCATTGTTATGCAGATGATACCCAGCTTTATCTATCCATGAAGCCAGAGGACACACACCAATTAGCTAAACTGCAGGATTGTCTTACAGACATAAAGACATGGATGACCTCTAATTTCCTGCTTTTAAACTCAGATAAAACTGAAGTTATTGTACTTGGCCCCACAAATCTTAGAAACATGGTGTCTAACCAGATCCTTACTCTGGATGGCATTACCCTGACCTCTAGTAATACTGTGAGACTTCTTGGAGTCATTTTTGATCAGGATATGTCATTCAAAGCGCATATTAAACAAATATGTAGGACTGCTTTTTTGCATTTACGCAATATCTCTAAAATTAGAAAGGTTTTGTCTCAGAGTGATGCTGAAAAACTAATTCATGCATTTATTGCCTCTAGGCTGGACTATTGTAATTCATTATTATCAGGTTGTCCTAAACGTTCCCTGAAAAGCCTTCAGTTAATTCAAAATGCTGCAGCTAGAGTACTAACGGGGACTAGAAGGAGAGAGCATATCTCACCCATATTGGCCTCTCTTCATTGGCTTCCTGTTAATTCTAGAATAGAATTTAAAATTCTTCTTCTTACTTATAAGGTTTTGAATAATCAGGTCCCATCTTATCTTAGGGACCTCGTAGTACCATATCACCCCAATAGAGCGCTTCGCTCTCAGACTGCAGGCTTACTTGTAGTTCCTAGGGTTTGTAAGAGTAGAATGGGAGCAGAGCCTTCAGCTTTCAGGCTCCTCTCCTGTGGAACCAGCTCCCAATTCAGATCAGGGAGACAGACACCCTCTCTACTTTTAAGATTAGGCTTAAAACTTTCCTTTTTGCTAAAGCTTATAGTTAGGGCTGGATCAGGTGACCCTGAACCATCCCTTAGTTATGCTGCTATAGACTTAGACTGCTGGGGGGTTCCCATGATGCACTGAGTGTTTCTTTCTCTTTTTGCTCTGTATGCACCACTCTGCATTTAATCATTAGTGATTGGTCTCTTCGTCCCTCCACAGCATGTCTTTTTCCTGGTTCTCTCCCTCAGCCCCAACCAGTCCCAGCAGAAGACTGCCCCTCCCTGAGCCTGGTTCTGCTGGAGGTTTTTTCCTGTTAAAAGGGAGTTTTTCCTTCCCACTGTCGCCAAGTGCTTGCTCACAGGGGGTCGTTTTGACCATTGGGGTTTTTACGTAATTATTGTATGGCCTTGCCTTACAATATAAGGCGCCTTGGGGCAACTGTTTGTTGTGATTTGGCGCTATATAAATAAAATTGATTGACTGATTAATTGCTGTATCTTGTCTGTGGTAATTTGAGTGTGGATGTAATCTCGTTGTTGTTGCACTTGTAATCACAATGACAATAAATCTCATCCATCCAGCCATGTATCCACAAACACTAGGAAACCCAAAATTGATTGATTGATTGATTGATGCCAAAGTCAGGTGGACACTTTGATTTATGATGTATATTATTAAAGTGACATCATAAAGCAGCTCAGGCTGGAGGAGTTGTTCACTTTATGTGATTCAGGTGTTTAACACTGAAAAAAAATACTTTTGTCAACATAATATCACACGAATTTTGATTTTTTGTTTTTTTTTTAAACCCAGCTGATACGTGTGACATGACCTCTGGACCCAGTTAAAGATGCTGACCAGATCCATAGGTCTGTTTTTTATAACCTGCTCACATTTAAAATGTGTTTGAAATCTTCCACGACTCACCTGAAAGGTGTGTCATCAATATTTGTGTAGAAATAGTCATGGACGAGGAAGAGAGGTCGTTTCTGAAAAAAAACAAAAAAAACAAAAACAAAGAAATAAAAACCAGCTGCTTTATTTCACAGAGAACCAAACGGTTAGCTTGAGCTAGCTTAGAGCTAACTGTTAGCTACCAAAGTGACCAGGATGAGATTACTGACACATTAAGGTCATTGTAACTACATCTTAACACCAAAAACTAATTTTAAATGAGCTGCTAGCTAAATGATTAGCCCATAAACTCAGTAACAGATTGTTACCATAGTGACATGGACATGCAAGAAAACACAGCGAAAGCCCCGCCCACTTCCTGAGCTCAACTCAGTGGCCGTAAAACTCCTTCAGACCTTCAAAGTTTTTAAATACCATAAAACAAACAGACAGACAACAACGTGTAATCCTGTGGTCTTTTCTCGCACACTGTTTGTGGGCTTCTGTGAGGTCAGTTTGAGGTCATTTATGTTCTTTCTCAGCTCTTTATTTAGATGACTTTACTGCGTTTCATGTCAAAACCTCAGAATAAGCGAAGTGCGCATCTCGGGCCACGCGGTGCATTATGGGTAGGCTAAATTTTTCGACTACCAATCCACATGCTATGGTGGCGGAAAGCACAGAGGAGTGCAATGATTTGGATCATTTCAACCGCTGGAAAGTTGGCAGTTTAAAGCATTTTTGTCAGCTCTGCGGATTGCCTGTTACAACCAGGACTATGTACGGCAGTGGACAGAAACAGAAAGAAGAGCTGGCTGTGCTTGCGTGTGCTGCATCAGTACAGAAACTACAGTTGGTGCTGACAAAGGAGAGCTGCTGTCGAAAATGACCAGTCCTTGTTGATAGTTGGAGACAAACAAATTTCTGACCCCTTGAAGGCAACTGACAGATGGTTAGACAAAGTCCAAAGTCTGAAACTGTGGATTTTGCAGAATATTTGCTAAGCAGGGATGAGAAATCACTACTCCGCCAGCTTCGTAATGACTACAAGGAAGGTGGGTCTCACATATAACCTCTTTGGTATCACGTTTGTTTTGATAAGTTGACAGACAATACGAGGTCTGTTAGGAAGCTATCTGACCTTTTTATTTTTTGCAAAAACTATACTCAACAAAAATATAAACGCAACACTTTTGGTTTTGCTCCCATTTTGTATGAGATGAACTCAAAGATCTAAACTTTTTCCACATACACAATATCACCATTTCCCTCAAATATTGTTCACAAACCAGTCAAAGTCTGTGATAGTGAGCACTTCTCCTTTGCTGAGATAATCCATCCCACCTCACAGGTGTGCCATATCAAGATGCTGGTTAGACATCATGATTAGTGCACAGGTGTGCCTTAGACTGCCCACAATAAAAGGCCACTCTGAAAGGTGCAGTTTTTTTTTATTGGGGGGGGGGGGGGGGGGATACCAATCAGTATCTGGTGTGACCACCATTTGCCTCATGCAGTGCAACACATCTCCTTCGCATCATCCGTGAAGAGAACACCTCTCCAACGTGCCAAATGCCAGCGAATGTGAGCATTTGCCCACTCAAGTCGGTTATGACGACCAACTGGAGTCAGGTCGAGACCCCGATGAGGACGACGAGCATGGAGATGAGCTTCCCTGAGACGGTTTCTGACAGTTTGTGCAGAAATTCTTTGGTTATGCAAACCGATTGTTCCAGCAGCTGTCCGAGTGGCTGGTCTCAGACGATCTTGGAGGTGAACATGCTGGATGTGGAGGTCCTGGGCTGGTGTGGTTACACGTGGTCTGCGGTTGTGAGGCTGGTTGGATGTACTGCCAAATTCTCTGAAACGCCTTTGGAGACGGCTTATGGTAGAGAAATGAACATTCAATACACGAGCAACAGCTCTGGTTGACATTCCTGCTGTCAGCATGCCAATTGCACGCTCCCTCAAATCTTGCGACATCTGTGGCATTGTGCTGTGTGATAAAACTGCACCTTTCAGAGTGGCCTTTTATTGTGGGCAGTCTAAGGCACACCTGTGCACTAATCATGATGTCTAACCAGCATCTTGATATGGCACACCTGTGAGGTGGGATGGATTATCTCAGCAAAGGAGAAGTGCTCACTATCACAGACTTTGACTGGTTTGTGAACAATATTTGAGGGAAATGGTGATATTGTGTATGTGGAAAAAGTTTTAGATCTTTGAGTTCATCTCATACAAAATGGGAGCAAAACCAAAAGTGTTGCATTTATATTTTTGTTGAGTGTATATGGATTTGAATCATTTGCGCTTGCATCAGCCAAGCTTGAACCTTCGTGCGCATGCATGAGTTTTTTCACGCCTGTCAGTTGCGTCATTTGCCTGTGAGCAGGCTTTGAGTGAGCAGTGGTCCAGCCCCCTCGTCGGACTTTTATTGCGAGGATTTGGAGCTTTGCTGCATCAAATTTTTCCAGAAACTGTGAGAGACAGCCAGGTGGAAACCATTCGGAAGATTCAGACAGCTTTCAGGGACAATTATATGGCGATCACACAGATTAAGGAGTGTTACAACCGGTTTAAAGATGGCGCACAATGGCGGAGGGCATGCCGCGCTCCGAACGGTGATCGACAGGCTGAAACGACCAGATCATTTCCAAACTGAACGCTGTGTTGATCCGGGACATCGTCTGACTACTACAGAAATGGCAGAAGAGGTGGACATAGCACTTTTTTGGCACATTCCACTGTTACGGGAGTTTTTGTCATGAAAAGATGTGCGGAGGAATTTGCGCGTCTGGACGGAGCCGCTAATGGCGCGGGACAAAAAGCAGCGCCGTGATGAAGCCTCACAGGACATGTTTTTGCATGTCCAGCTCATCCACAATTTCTCGGATAGTCACATGACTGAAAAGCCACCGAAAGTCCTGTGAGACCAACACGGAGGTGCTTTTGTCCCGCACCATTAGCAGCTCCGTGGCGAATTCCTCCGCTCCTCTTTCCATGACAAAAACTCCTTTAACAGTGGAATGTTATGAAAAAGTGCTATGTCCACCTCTTCTGCCATTTCTGTAGTAGTCAGACGATGTCCCGGATCAACACAGCGTTCACTTTGGAAATGATCTGGTCGTTTCAGTCTGTCGATCGCCACTCGGAGCGCGGCGCGCCCTCCGCCATTGTGCACCGTCTTTAAACCGGTTGTAACACTCCTTAATCTGTGTGATCGCTATAGAATCGTCCCTGAAAGCCGTCTGAATCTTCCGAATGGTTTCCACCTGGCTGTCTCTCACAGTTTCTGGAAAAATTTGATGCAGCAAAGCTCCAAATCGTTCAGATATTTTCCTCACAATAAAAATCCGACGAGGGGGTGGACCACTGCTCACTCAAAGCCTGCTCACAGGCAAATGACGCAACTGACAGGCGTGAAAAAACTCACACGTGCGCGAAGGTTCAAGCTTGGCTGATGCAAGCGCACATGATTCAAATCCATATAGTTTTTGCAAAAAATAAAAAGGTCAGATAGTTTTCTAACAGACCTCGTATGTGCATGCATGCAATTTGTTTATAGAACATGTCAATTTTACAATATTACGAGCCACGTCATTCATGGCGTGACATTACAGTCATAAGCTGATGCACAAAAACAGCATCATCAGCCACATTATAATTCGGCACAGTTTCAGGATATTGACAAAATAAATGTGTGCAAGAAACTTACAATTTTAGTCCGTCTTTTACGTCCGTCTGGATCTTTCTTTTCTGTGAGGAAATTGTGTAGCATGAACAGAGGTTTACAACCACATTTCTTCTTCTTTGTCTTTGTGTGGACTCGGCGGAGCTTTGCAATCGTGTGTTTTCAGCCAACTTTCAAGCCTATAAATTCTGTTTGAGCATTTGTAAACAGCACAATGCGCCCCTGTCATTATTGTATGTGTCACTTAAAGCCTTTGAAACAATCCCTGTAAGCCTTAAATTTTACAGTCCGCTAATGCTACTGTATAAGAAATTCAGTGGGAGCGGTGTGAGTTTGGTAGCTGGAATGTTTGACCCGTTTGACCCACGCATGCGCCGATGCGTTGCGCACTTCACTTATTCAGACGCTGTTGGCCACAAAGTTCCTGTTTCAAATACAGTCATCCACCACTAGATGGCACCACATTGTGACATTGTGACTTGCCAGCAGCAACCACTCATGTCATGTGACTATGATTTTTTTTAATGGTGTAACGTTGACCATGGTCACCTGGAAACTCTGATCTTTACGGTCACATCTGGACAAATCACCAGATTTACCCACCATCTTTTATATTTTATTATTTCTAATAAGCACCACAGAAAACTTCTTTATTGTTCTTGAGGTATCGCAGCTTTAAAAATGGGGCACGGCACTGATTTTACTGTAAAAACGAGCAGAACAGAAACAAACGCTACATTCAATAAGTCGTAACTTTTGAGCTACTCGTGCTAAATGCATGAAACTTTCAGGAGGTGTTCTGTGGTAAGAAATGTCTGTAACTGCTATAACAGAAGACCTACAGTTGTGTATTTGTCAGTTTATAAATGGCTGAAAACTGTAAAAAGAAAAAAAAACAACAAAAAATCCAGGGCTTTGGAGCAGATTTGGCCCTCTGTATTTCCACATAGATGCTCATCAGCTCTTTCAAATTGTGATATTTATTTCTGGTGTTATAGGTGGCCAAGTGGTTAATGCGCTTGGTTTCAGTGCAGAAGGTTCCGGGTTCAAATCCCACCCGTGCCACATTTTTCCATGTAATGTGGAATTGCGTCAGGTAGGGCATCCGGTGTAAAACCTGTGCCAATTCAACATGCAGATCCACCTCGGATTTACTGTGGCGACCCCGAGTGCAAACAAGGGAGCAGCCGAAGGGACTTACTGTTTCTGGTGTTATAGTATGATTTTAGTGGCAAAGAATTTTTCTGAAAGAAATAAAATTTTCTGATTTGTGGCATTTGTGATCACTGGGGCCCTTAGGTTGAAAGTGTACATGCACACACACACACACAGTCGGTTTATATATTAGGTCATGACCCGCTCACTGGTGCCCTTATTTTCACAGTTCACGTGGTACTCAGGTCAGGTAGCAGCATCACACTTTACTTACTACGTAGTGGCGACTGGCTAGGGTACACTTTGATTACAATCCGAATGGCCAGCGAACATGTGCGAGTTTTAAGCCAAGCATTTTTTCATTTAAAATGGAGCTGCTGTGTGTGGCTGTCAGAGCGTTGCACCTTTTGCTGTCACCTTTTATCATCATTCATTGACTCTCATGAATGTTACAAATTGCTCTGTGAAAATTAATGATGACAACATACACACAATACAACGTAAATTATTACACCTTAACCATAGAAGTAGAGAGATGGAACACCAGTCTTTTGCTCTGCAACCAGCGCTTCGCTCACAGGTATTATAAACTCCAATATTTTGCTGGGAACCGACGATATCAAACATCACAAAATAAGGTGAAAAATAAACATATATATTGATCAATCAATGTGAATAATTTACAGAGCCTTACATTTTGTAGCTGCCGCGATTACCGTTCAGAGTCACTCTGCTCTCAAAATGAAAATGCTTTGTCGGTGCTGCAAAGGTGTGGAAACAAAAATCAAGATATAATCCACGTATCCCACATGTCAGGAACTATTCAGATGAAATATACCTTATATAAAATATAGATCTTGCAGTCGATTAGCAACAAGGCAAGTTTTAAGACAGTAAATTTCATTCAGTCAGCTAAGGGAAGAGGAACGCCACCCTTTTATTGTTTTTTTTAATGTGATATTACCATCTACTTCATTATTTTATAGTCTGATTCTCGGTGCTACTGTATTTATTGTTGTTTCGCTTCTCTGAAACTTGTTACTAAATTTGTTGTCCTCTACACTTCTACAGGGATACAGTTGCTACTTATTTTCATTTATTAAGATCTTATTGCTCTCTGTTCAATTTGTACTTTATTTCATTGGTGTCCCCATGTAAATGATTACAGACGTTTTGATGATGCAGGGGCTCAGATGCTTCTCAAGCAATGTGTGCAGTTCTGAAACTACAAAACTTTTATGTAAATTTAAATCATACAACCTTGCTGGTGATTTTTCCAAACATTTGGCAGCTTGATAGAAACTGAAGGCAGGTGTCCAGTACTTCATGATGCCTCTCATATGTTCTTTGATTTGTGTGGACTGAAATAAATGATGCATATTTCATCATCTTGACTGTGTGATACCTCAATGATATTGAAATACAACCCCAATTCCAATGAAGTTGGGACGTTGTGTAAAATGTAAATAAAACAGAATGCAATGATTTGTAAATCCTCTTCAACCTATATTCAATTGAATACACCACAAAGACAAGATATTTAATGTTCAAACTGATAAACTTTATTGTTTTTGTGCAAATATTTGCTCATTTTGAAATGGATGCCTGCAACACGTTTCTAAAAAGCTGGGACAGTGGTATGTTTCCCACTGTGTTACATCACCTTTCCTTCTAACAACACTCAATAAGCGTTTGGGAACTGAGGACACTAATTGTTGAAGCTTTGTAGGTGGAATTCTTTCCCATTCTTGCTTGATGTACGACTTCAGTTGTTCAACAGTCCGGGTCTCCGTATTTTGCGCTTCATAATGCGCCACACATTTTCAATGGGTGACAGGTCTGGACTGCAGGTAGGCCAGGTAATAATCTGGATGGTCTTTTTCCTCTTTTGTCCGGAGGACACGACGTCCTCGATTTCCAAAAACAGTTTGAAATGTGGACTCATCAGACCACAGCACACTTTTCCACTTTGTCTGTCCATTTCAAATGAGCTCAGGCCCAGAGAAGGCGGCGGCATTTCTAGATGTTGTTGATGTTTGGCTTTCACTTTGCATGGTAGAGTTTTAACTTGCACTTGTAGATGTAGCGATGAACTGTGTTAACTGTCAATGGTTTTCCAAAGTGTTCCTGAGCCTGAGTTCCTGAGTAAGATCCTTTACACAATGATGTCAGTTTTTAATGGAGTGCCGCCTGAGGGATTGAAGGTCACGGGCATTCAATGTTGGTTTTTGGCCTTGCTTCTTACGTGCAGAAAGTTCTCCAGATTCTCTGAATCTTCTGATTATATTATGGACTGTAGATGATGGAATCCCTAAATTTCTTGCAACTGAACATTGAGAAAAATTGTTCTTAAACTGTTGGACTATTTTTTCACACAGTTGTTCACAAAGTGGTGATCCTCACCCCATCTTTGCTTGTGAATGGCTGAGCCTTTTGGGGATGCTCCTTTTATACCCAATCATGACACTCACCTGTTTCCAAACAGGTGTTCTTTGAGCATTCATCAACTTTCCCAGTCTTTTGTGGCCACTGTCCCAGCTTTTCTGAAACGTGTTGCAGGCATCCATTTCAAAATGAGCAAATATCTGCACAAAAACAATACAGTTTATCAGTTTGAACATTAAATATCTTGTCTTTGTGGTGTATTCAATTGAATATAGGTTGAAGAGGACTTGCAAATCATTGTATTCTGTTTTTATTTACATTTTACACAATGTTCCAACTTCATTGGAATCGGGGTTGTAATTTTGAGTTTTGGTTCTTCTGGAATAATATCAGGATCTTCAAGATTGATGCCAGCCAATATTTCTTTAAAATCCTGGGAAAAAAGAGAAATTGGTGCAGTGAGGCCGACAACCTTCTGATATTGCCCACATCTCTGCAAGTTGCCGTTGGACTGACTAAAATCTCCACCCCAATACACACACACACATATATATGTGTGTGTGTGTGTGTGTGTGTGTGTGTGTGTGTGTGTGTGTGTGTGTGTGTATATATATATATATATATATATAGAGAGAGAGAGAGAGAGAGAGAGAGAGAGAGAGAGAGAGAGAGAGAGAGAGAGAGAGAGAGAGAGAGTTTATTTATGTTTGAGAGGTCACTCACATTTTTGAGGTGCAAAGGTGCAGATATTTTTTTCAAACTGAGTTGTAACTTTGTGGAACAGCCTTCCTCATCTGTGGTAAATGCTCCAAGTGTGATTACTTAAAAAAAAATACTATAATTATTTTACGGTGTTTGATTTTTATTGATTGGCGATTTTATTATGGTGTTTGATGACTTTTACTGTGCTATTTATGAGTTTTATAAGGTTATATTTATGAGTTTTACTATGATGGTGATGGTTCCCTCTCCGGGAACCATCACCTTATCGTGGTGGAGAGGTTTGTGTGCCGCTATGAAGCTCCAGACAAATTGGTCTCAGGCGAATGGTTCACAAGGCATCATGACAGAACGAGGCAGAGGAAACGTGACCCGGCCCGGAGGAAGCCCGGGGCCCTCATCTGGAGCAAGGCCCGGATGTAGGGCCCGTCACCGAGCACCTGGTGGCTAGGCTTGCCACGGAGCCCAGTCGAGCACAGCCCAAAAAAGCAACATGGACTTTCCATCTCCACCCTGTGGGCTCACCACCCACAGGGGAAACCGCTGGTGTTGGGTGCGCTGTCCTTTTTTGTGTGGCAGTGAAAGTTGAGGGCCTCGACAGAGCAGACCTGGGCAGCAGGGGCTAGCTCTGGGGGTGTGGAACATCACCTTGCTATGGGGGAAGGAGCTGGAGATTGTGCGGGAGGTGGAGCAATACCAGTTAGATCTGGTGGGTCTCACGTCCACGCACTGCCTTGGCTCCGGAACCACTCTCCTTGATAGGGGTTGGACGTTATTCTTCTCTGGGGTTGCCCAGGGAGTGAGGCGCCATGCGTGTGTGGGGATACTCACTTGTCCCCGGCTGAGTGCCGCTACGTTGGAGTTTACTCCAGTAGACGAGAGGATCGCCTCACTGCGTCTTCGGGTGGTGGGGGGAAAACTCTGACTGTTTGTGCATATGCACCGAACAGCATTTTGGAGTATTCGGCCTTCTTGGAATCCCTGAATGGAGTCCCGTATGGGGATCCGGTAGGGGATTCCACTGTTTTGCTGGGGACTTCAACGCACACGTGAGCAATGACAGACACACCTGGAGAGGTGTGATTGGGAGGAATGGCCTCCCTGATCTAAACCCAAATGGTCGTTTGTTACTGGACTTCTGTGCTAGTCATGGACTGTCCATAATGAACACCATGTTCGAACATAAGGATGCTCATAAGTGTACATGGTACCAGAGTACCCTAGGCCAAAAATTGATGATCGATTTTGTGATCGTATCATCTGATTTGAGGCCGCATGTTCTGGACACTCGGGTGAATAGAGGGGCAGAGCTGTCAACTGATCACCATCTGGTGTTGAATTGGATCTGAGGGTGGGGGAGGACTTTGGACAACCCTGGTAAGCCCAAACGGATAGTGCGGGTGAACTGGGAACATCTGGAGGAGCTCACTGTCTGACAGTTCTTCAACTCACACCTCAGGCAGAGTTTCTCAAACATCCCTGTGGACGTTGGGGGCATTGAACCAGAATGGGCAATGTTCAAAGCTTTCATTGCTGAAGCTGCAGTGGGGAGCTGTGGCCTGAAGGTCTTAGGTGCCTCAAGGGGCGGCAACCCTCAAACACCGTGGTAGACACCAGTGGTCAGGGAAGCCGTCTGACTGAAGGAGTCCTTCTGGTGCCCTCTATAATACGGGCAGAGCTGGAAGCTGATGGAGGATTTTCATCAGTTTCCCTGGTGGAAGTCACTGAGGTAGTCAAACAAGTCCGCAGTGGCAAGGCCCCAGGGGTTGATGAGATCTGTCCAGAAATGCTGAAGGCTCTGGGTGTGGAGGGATTGTCTTGGATGAGATGTCTCTTCAACATTGCGTTGAGGTTTGGGACAGTGCCAAAGGAGTGGAAACTGGGGTGGTGGTCTCCATATTTAAAAAGGGGGACCAAAGAGTGTGTGCCAACTACAGGGGCATCACACTACTCAGCCTCCCTGGTAAAGTCTACTCCAGGGCGCTGGAAAGGAGGGTTCAACCTATAGTTGAACCTCTGATTGAAGAGGAACAATGCGGGATCTGTCCTGGTCGTGGAACAACCGACCAGCTCTTTACTCTCTTAAGGATCCTGGAGGGTGCCTGGGAGTATACCCACCCAGTCTACATGTGTTTTTTGGACTTGGAGAAGGCGTATGATTGGGTACCCCGGGAGATACTGTGAGAAGTGCTGCAGGAGTATGGAGTGAGGGGGTCCCTTCTCAGGGCTACCCAATCTCTGTACTCGAGAGCTGTGTTCAGGTGCTCGGCAGTAAGTCGGACTCGTTTCCGGTGGAGGTTGGCCTCCGCCAGGGCTGGGCCTTGTCACCAATCCTGTTTGTGATATTCATGGACAGGATATCAAGACGTAGTAGGGGGGAGGAGGATTTCCGGTTGGTGGGCTCAGGGTCTCATCGCTGCTTTTTGCAGATGATGTGGTCCTGTTGGCTTCAGCAGCCGGTGACCTCCAACACTCACTGGATCGGTTCACAGCCGAGTGTGAAGCAGCTGGGATGAGGATCAACACCTCTAAATCTGAGGCCATGGTTCTCAGCAGGAAACCGATGGATTGCCTACTCCAAATGAAGGAGTTCAAGTACCTCGGGGTCTTGTTCACGAGTTAGGAGATGATGGAGCGTGAGACTGGCCAGAGAATCGGCGCAGCAGGGGCGGTGTTGCATTCGCTCTACCATACTGTTGTGACGAAAAGGGAGCGGACCCAAAAGGCGAAGCTCTCGATCTACTGGTCAATCTTCGTTCCTACTCTCACCTATGGTCATGAGGGTTGGGTCATGACCGAAAGAACTAGATCGCGGGTACAAGCGGCCGAAATGGGCTTCCTCAGGAGGGTGGCTGGTATCTCCCTTAGAGATAGGGTGAGAAGTTTGGTCATCTGTGGGGAGCTCGGAGTAGAGTCGCTGCTCCTTTGCATTGAAAGGAGCCAGCTGAGGTGGTTCGGGCATCTGGTAAGGATGCCTCCTGGGCGCCTTCCAAGGCGCCTCCCTAGACCCAGGACTAGGTGGAGAGATTATATCTCCATGCTGGCCTGGTAACGCCTAGGGATCCCCCAATCAGAGGTGGTCAATGTGGCACGGGAAAGGGAAGTCTGGGGACCCCTGCTGGAGCTGTTGCCCCCGCGACCCGAACCCGGAAAAGTGGTTAATGATAAGTGACTATGATGCTTTTTTAAATGATTAATGATGTGTGCTTTTATTGTATTTTTATAGATGTTTTATGAATAATTAATGATTACTGATCGTGATTTTCCATCACAGTTGTTGACCGTCTGTATGCTCTTATCAATAATATTATCAAGTTTTGTCCTGAATACGATTTAAAATCAACAAGCACTTCATTCAAGCTACACTTTGAACATACTTTGAGGGGAAAACTTGCTGAAGCCACGGCAGATAAAGCAAGAAAACACCCAGAAACTGTACTTTAAAAGCGCAACTGCTGTTATTTCTGGCAGACTACCGGGCATTAATTAACCCAACTCTCACAGCTGAGTGGCTGAAATCTCGGGGTCGCTAACTCACAAACAGAACTCAATGGAATGAGATCTTGAGTTGGCATTCCAGTCCCTCTACACTTATGACCTTAACTAAGGGGACATGAAATATACAATGACATGGATAAATCTCAGCTCTATTACCCGTGTGTAGAACGGGGAACTCAGCTAGTCTAATATATAAGGCTGACTGTGTGTGTGTGTGTGCATTGTTGATTGCTGTGCATAGCGAACACTCTCTCTCTCTCTCTCTCTCTCTCATATATATATGAGGTCTTTTAGAAAACTATCCTACCTTTTTATTTTTAAAAAAACTATATGGATTTGAATGACGTGCGATTACACCAATCATGCTTGAACCCTCGTGCGCATGCGTGAGTTTTTTCACGCGTGTCGGTGACGTCATTTCCTTGTGGGCAGGCCTTGAGTGAGATGTGGTCCCGCCCTCTCGGCTGAATTCCTTTGTTTCACACGCTGCTCGAGACGGCGCGCGTTGCTTTATCAACATTTTTTCTGGACCTGTGAGGAATATCCGAGTGGACACTATTCGAGAAATTAAGCTGGTTTTCGGTGAAAAGTTTAATGGCTGATGAGAGATTATAGGGTGTTTCTGTCGGTGTAAGGACTTCCCACGGAGCGGGATGTCGTGCAGCGCTTCAAGGCGCCGTCGTCGGCCTGTTTCGAGCTGAAAACATCCTAATTTAAGGCTTAATTCACCCAGGACGTCGTGAGAGAACAGAGAAGATTCAGAAGAGGCCGGCATGAGGACTTTATGCGGACATTCCACTGTTTAAGGACATTTTTTAATGAAAGACGTGCGCGCAAATTCGCCGAGTCGTTTCCGTGACGACTCGGCAAATCTGTGTGCGCCGTGACAGGAAAAACACCTTCGTGTTGAAAACCATTTGTAAAATTCAGGCGGCTTTTGATGGCTTTCAACAAGTGAATAACTGAGAAATTGTTTAACAGCTTGGGCATGTTCCAACTTGCCCGTTAAGGTTTCCAACGGAGGTGTTTTTCCTGTCGCGACCCCCCGTGGTCGGGTCCGGCCCGACATGCGACTCTGCCCGCACGTTCTTTCATTACAAAATGTCCGTTAACAATGGAATGTCCGAATAAACTCCTCATGCCGACTTCTTCTGAAAGTTCTCTGTTCTCTGATGACTTACTGGGTCAACAGAGCCTGAAATGTGGAAGTTTTCAACTTGAAACGGTGAGACGCTGCCGCCTCGAAGCGCAGATCGCCGTCAGGTGCCGTGGGCCATCCTTACGGCGACACTACCAGACCAAAATCTCTCATCAGCTGTTAAAATTTTTACAGAAAACCAGCTGAATTTATCGAATGGTGTCCACTCAGTTGTGCCTTACAGTTTTGAAAAAATTTTGATCAAACAAAGCAGCAGTCTCTGAGCCATTCCTAAACAATGAAAAAATCGACGAGAGGGTGGGCGACTCCTCACTCAAAAACTGCCCACAGGCGAATGACGTAACCGACAGGCGTGAAAAAACTCTTGCATGCCCACGAGGGTTCAAGCATGTCTGATGTAATCACACGTGATTCAAATCCATATGGTTTTTGAAAAAAATAATAAGGTCGGATACTTTTCTAATAGACCTCGTATATATATATATATATATATATATATATATATATATATATATATATATATATATATATATATGTGTGTGTATGTGTGTATGTGTGTGTGTGTGTGTGTGTGTGTGTGTATGTATTTATGTTTAAGGACTGTTTAAGGACCTGTGGTCCACTCTTGGGCCGATTCTGCAGGAAATTATTAATCTCTCATTAACTTCTGGATCTGTTCCTAAATGTTTCAAATCTGCAGTGATTAAACCATTACTTAATAAACCTAATCTTGACCCTAGTGTATTGAAAAACTATTGGCCGATATCAAATCTATCATTTTACTCTAAAATTCGGGAAAAGGTGGTTTCACAGCAGCTCGTGGACTATCTTACTGAGAATAATCTTGAGCCACTGCAGTCTACTTTTAGAAAATATCATTCCACAGAGACGGCTCTCACTAAAGTGGTGAATGATCTTCTGCTTGCAGTTCTGCAGTTCTGCACCCCTTGGGCACATACTGCGGTGTTTTGGGATTACCTTTCACTGCTATGCTGATGATACTCACTTATACATGCCGGTAACTGCTGGTAATCTCATCCACATAAAATCCTTAGAAGATTGCCTTACATCACTGAGAAGCTGGATGTCTAACAACTTCCTGCTTTTAAACTCTGATAAGACTGAAATGATGGTTCTTGGTCCAGTGAGACATCGGCATCAATTTGACCAGTTAACACTTAGCCTAGGCTCGTGTGTCATACATCACACTGACAAAGTGAGGAACCTTGGGGTAATTTTTGATCCTACGTTGTCCTTTGACCTCCACATTATAGATATTACGAGGACTGCTTTCTTCCACCTGCGAAATATGCAAAGATTTTTCCCATCCTGTCTATGACTGATGCTGAGACCCTGATTCATGCGTTTGTCTCTTCCAGATTGGACTACTGCAATGTTCTATTTTCTGTTTTACCACATTCCATCCTTAGGGCTCTCCAGTTGGTTCAAAATGCTGCTGCCAGACTTTTAACACGAAGCAGAAAGTTTTACCACATTACACCCATTTTGGCGTCTCTTCACTGGCTTCCTGTCCCTGTGAGATCAGATTTTAAGGTTCTGTTACTAGCCTATAAAACTGTTCACGGACTGGCACCTCCCTACCTAGCTGACCTGATTAAACCCTACGTACCGGCCTGGGCTTTGCGTTCTCAGGGTGCAGGACTACTTTGTGTCCCTTGGGTGAATAAGAAGTCTGCGGGTCATAGAGCTTTCTCTTATCATGCTCCTGTTCTGTGGAATGATCTCCCTGCATCAATAAAATAGTCAGATTCTGTGGAGACTTTCAAGTCCAGACTTAAGACACACTTATTTTCCCTTTCGTATGGCCAGCATACTGGCATAGTATGTTACTATGCTTTTTACTCTTTTAAATTCATTTTATTAGGAAACGGAGCATGCGGCGGCCTCAACTTTATCTAAAGTCTGAGTCTGTTAGTGAAGCTTAGGGCTAGTGGTGATCACCTTAGTATTTCTTGTTTTTTTGTTGCTTAATGCTGACAAATTATACTGTATTTGTTGTCTTTCTGATGCTTGATTCAGCTTTTTTTTCTTTTCCCTCTGTTTGAGGTGCAGCTCCATCCAGAGATGGGTGTGGTATCTGTTCTGGAAACCGCCCTGTGCACGGCAACATTTCCTGTATATTTGTTTTGTGAACTGTTTTGTAATTTATGTCTGTATCATGGCCCAAGCAGAGGGTCACCCCTTTAAGTCTGGTCTGCTTGAGGTTTCTTCCTCAGAGGGAGTTTTTCTTACCACTGTTGCTCTGGGGGTTAGTAAGGTTAGACCTTACTTGTGTGAAGCGCCTTGAAGCAACCTTGTTGTGATTTGGCACTATATAAATGAAAATAAAACTGAAATTGAAAAATGCCCCTGGAATGCCAGGAAGCCCAGTGTGGTCAGCACCTGTGTGGGCACAGGCAACCCCTGGCTCCTCGCTCTATTGCACTCTGGGCCAGTTCTGTGTGAAACCTTGGTAATCGGAATCGCTTTATGAGCCAATTATCGTCATTCAGAAGTAAATCCTCATGGTCCCTGAATACTCGCTCACATCAGATTACACCATTTGTAAGGTCCTCTAACAACGCTAACGCAGCCACTGTTAGTGCCATTTTATGCATCACTTTGCGCATGTTTTTATATCCACCCATATAATTTCAAACAAGTGGGTGTGTTAATTGTTCATCAGTGTGTGTCTGATGTGCACATCACTCTGATGTTTTCACACAATTAATGGTTCCCAGCATCACCTCTACATGTTGGCAAAAGAACAGCTGTGGAAATGTGCGCACGCCAGGCAGGATTTGTGTGTGACGCACCGCACATTTCCACGGTCATTTCACTTTGGATACATCTGAACGTTGGGATGGGACGGAAGTACTCCATGTTTTTGTGCGTAAGCACGCTTTGAACACGAGGCCCCAGGCCCATTTGAAGTTCACCAGTGACCACCTGGATGATTATATATATATATATATATATATATATATATATATATATATATATATATATAAGGTTAGGGTTAACCAGCTTGTGATGGAATCTTGCTGTACCCATCAACATTTCATCACAAGCTGGCAATGACAGGAAGTTGGTATTGCCATGGGATGTTCAATCTCCCCCATCCTGTTCGTTACAGCCTTTGAGATCATCCTCACAGGGGCAAGGAAGATGGTGGGAGGGGTGAAATTACCATCTGGACAAAGGCTGCCACCAGTGAGAGGCTATATGAACGATGTCACCACCATCCTCCAGACAGCAGCATGCACGGCGAGACTGCTGAAGTGGATCGACGAGCTTGTGGGCTGGGCAAGAATGAAAATCAAACCTGCGAAGTCACGTAGCCTGTCCCTAAGGAAAGGGGTCAGGAGCGACCATACCATCTTTGTCGCAGGTGGCGAGGAGATCCCGTTGCTGGCTAGCCAACCCGTCCGCAGCCTCGGGCGGACCTATATGGTAGACCTCTCCGACAAGCAGATGGGGGATGCAGTGAGGAAGCAGCTTGCCGATGGCTTGGCAAGGATCAGCAAGAGCCAGCTCCCTGGCAATACAAAGTATGGATCTACCAACTCATGCTGTATCCCAGGGTGATGTGGCCGCTGAAAATGTGTGAAGTCCCCTCGTCAGTGGCAGATAAGATGGACAGATTAGCAAACCTGTACATCAAGAAGTGGCTGGGACTGCCGAGATGCCTTTCGGACGAGGGGCTATTCGGGAGGAACACGCTGCAACTGCCTTTTCAATCCATCAGCCAGGGATACAGGCAGGAAAAGGCCTGACTGGTGCTGGAGCTAAGGGATTCCACTGACCAGCTAGTGAGAGCAGCTGGCTATCAAGTGCGAACAGGGAGGAAGTGGAAAGCCCAGGAGGAGGTTGACATGGCCGTCAGCAGGTTGAAACACTGGGAGGTCATTGGACGAGTCTAGGAGGGTCGAGCAGGGTTGGGCAGAGGCGAGGCCCCCCATCTTCTGGTCCAAGGCCTCCAAGGAACAAAGAAGAGCCATGGTGGTGGCAGAGGTGGCAAGGACGGAGCAAGACCGGCTACATGTCAAAGTGGTGGCTCAAAGCCGTCAAGGAGGCTGGATGACTTGGGAAGGCGTCACAGAAAGACCCATGTCATGGGCTGACCTGTGGAAGATCCCCCAGGCCAGACTCAGCTTCCTTATCAGGGCCATCTACGACACCCTGCCTTGTCCCCGAAACCTCCACTTATGGTTTGGTACGGAAGAAAGCTGCCCCCTGTGCAACACCATCAATGCAGGCCTCCAGCATATCCTCTCAGGCTGCAAGACCGCACTATCTCAAGGCCGCTACAGGTGGCGGCATGACCTGGTGCTGAAAAAGCTAGCAGAGGTGGCAGAGGCATGCAGACAACGGGTCAAGAGCAAACCTCCTGTCCCAGCGAGACCTCCCATCCCTTTTGTAAGAGCTGGGGAGAACCCCAAACTCACCCACCAGAGAGTAACATCAAGATTCCTCTCACCCGGTGGTGAGTGGACTATGAGGGTTGATCTGGGGAGGCAGCTCCAGTTTCCCAGGGAGATAGTGGAAACATCGCTCCGGCCAGACCTGATCTTGTGGTCAGTCCCACACAAGACCATCCTGCTGGTAGAACTAACTGTCCCGTGGGAACAGGGGATGGAGGCTGCTAATGAACATAAGCGTTCCAAGTACGCTGACCTGGTGGTGGAGTGTCAGGAGGCTGGCTGGAAAGCCATTACATGCCCCATTGAGGTGGGGTGTAGGGGCTTTGTGGGCTCCTCAACAGTTCGTCTGTTGCGAGACACTGGCTGCACAGGGGCAGGGAGCCACAAAGCCATCAAGGAGCTAGCAGAGGTGGTGGAGAAGGGCAGCTTCTGGCTATGGCTAAGGAGGAGAGGTAGGGGGTGGGGGCAGAACACCTAGGGCATCAGCAGGGGGTGGCAGGTGAAGACACCTGCCATCGCTCCGCCACCAAGAGATGTACTGGGGTTAAAGGAGCGAAACATCGATGACTGGTGGTCCCCAGCTGATGACCCGTTCCTGCCCATAGGTGTATGGGGGAGCACACTTGCATAGAATGCACTGGTGGAAGTGCGTCAGGCAGCAATGCCCAGCAGGTATTCCAACAGCCTGTATCTTCAAATATAAGGTTAGGGTTAACCCTAACCCAATAGGACCCCCAGTTTTGTTTCCAAAATTTCCAATACCTGAATACATATATTTAGTCACCTAAATGATGTTTTTAACCTTTTCAGAAGCAAAAATGGGTAAAAAAAAATAAAATAATAATAATAATTGAAATTCCAACCATTTTGGACGCCATCTTGGATTCTGAAAAAGCCACATGAGAGATTTTCAAGGATTTTTAGTTTGAGATTTGACACGTTTTCCTGGATCCATCCTGAAAATTTCAGCTTATTCTGAGAATTTCATTTTGAATTAAACCTGTTGCTGCATAAATCAAATCAACATTTCTTTTGACGGAATCTTTGATTCTTTGTGGGTTTTTTTTTTTTGAGTGTTCAGCAGGATCAAAGATGCATTTTATAAAAAGTCAGTGATGTTTGGTGAAGTTAAGTGAAATGGACGCCTCACCCCTTCGTCCACGGACGCTCGGACATTGAGCGTCAGGCTGCCCGTCTCGCCCTTCACCATGGCCGTCCTCAGCTGCCAAACCACAAACAACATCTTTAAATCAAAGTCTCATTCAGATCAGATCTGATCCAGATTACAACAGCTTTCCATCCAGAATCACCTTCATCCATATTTTCATCCAGGATTCCTTCCTGAAACCCTGCCCACTGAGACATGAAGAGACTTAGTTCTCGTCCATTGGTCCCATGTTTATGTGGATCGATGGTTCTGATGGATTTTCTTGGTCTTGTACCTGCTGTCTTTCCCTCTTTCTCTTCTGCATCTCTCTTTTTCTCCATCATCTTCATCATATCATCTCCTCACATGTCCAAACCATCTCAGTCCTCTTTCCTGGATAATTCCATAATTCTCTGATTTTCTCATTTTGTCTTCTGTCCAGCTTTGAAGGTCCACATCCATCTCAGTGTCCTCACTGGGCTGCTGCACCGCCCTCACCATCCACGTCTCAGACTCACAGCGTTTTGGGGTTTTGGCAGAAGGTTTGTCACCTGTGTGCTGTCCCAAGTGTCAGGATTTGGGACTGGCACCAAAGGGAGAAAACTGACCTCTGAAAAGACTTTCACACTTCTGTGTCTTTGGTTGTTTGTGTGCTCCCTGATAAAGTACAGATCTGTGACAATCTGTGACCGATGAAGCAACAGACAAAAATCTCTCCAATCACAGCCACAAAAGCCTGTAAGACCTTCATAGGTGTCTTGTTTTTCATTGTATCATTTTATTTACATTATCTCACTCTTTAATAATTTGTTTGCACTTTGAGTTTAAGGTGAAGTCAGCGTGTGGGCGGAGCTACCTTCTCGTCCGCATCCTCCCACTCCACCTCGGACAGATCCACACTGTTGTAGTTTGGCTTTAGCTTCAGTTTCTTTCCGTCTTTATACTGTGAGACAGACGAGGCACTCGTTAGGTCCTGCACTCATTAATACAACAAAGACTGTTTGAAGACAGGACATGAGCTGATAAGAGAGGACTTAATGAGTTGATAAGAAAGGACTTAATGAGTTGATATAAAATGACTTAACGAGATGATAAGAAAGGACTTAATGATTTCATATGAAAGGATTTAATAAGATGATATTAAAGGACTTAATGAGCCGATATGAAAGGACTTAATGAGCCAATATGAAAGGACTTAATGAGCCAATATGAAAGGACTTAATGAGCCAATATGAAAGGACTTAACAAGCTGATAAGAAAGGAATTAATTACTTAATATGGAAGGACTTAACGAGCTGATATGAAAGGACTTAATGAGCCGTTAGGAAAGGACTTAACAAGAATATAAGAAAAGACTTAACAAGCTGATAAGAAAGCAGTGACGTGCAGTGAGGTTGATGGCTGGTGAGGCACTGACTTCATCACAATCAGATTTACAAACATATGAACCCCACAGAGTAGCTTATTCAATGTGTGATTGGCAGCAGTTAACCGGTTGTTTAAAATCTCATATCAGCATTCTTTACATATACAAACTGTAGCACACAAAAAGCACATTTAATAAAAAAAACATTATTATGGTCTTAACTTTACTTATAAATGAAAACCATGTGCCGCTCCTTCTGAACAAAAACATTAATGACTTGTTTGTAGAAGTTTTCCTTATCTTCCTTCAGTTTTAAAGTCTCTCTGTCTTAGTGGAGATCACTGCCAGAGAAGAAAGTCATCCTTCATCAGTCCTGTTCTGACTGTATGTTTGGAGACTTGTCTGGTTTTGAATGTGAGCGGTCGACCGCTCCTGTTTGATGAGAAAATTCTTCAGGTCACAATATTCCATCTGAGTCCAGACAGTCAGAAGTTGAGAAAAGAAGGCAGGAAAAGCAGAAAAGGCAGTTTCTTGCTGGATGTCCACACAGTCAGACTTTAGTGTGTCCCACTCTATTTGAAAAGAGCAGCTCTTCTGTTGTCTGAAACAAACCTTTCAGTTCCGGTCTTTGGTCATCCTTTATTTATTACCTCCTGCTTCGACTGAAAGTCCAGTTTAGATTATTGTTTCAGTTGGGATCTGTAATCCTCCATTCTGAAAGTAGTTTGCTGCCACTTATTCTGCAGCTGAGGAATTGCTGCAAGAAGAATCTCTGGGCTCACTAGTGCCCCCTAACATGAGGCAGGAGAACTGCGTGCCTCACTTGGTGCGTTTTTGCAGCCCTTTTCTGATCGCTCAGCACACGAAACATATTACACACACATACAGCTGTTGACAAAAAACACTGTACATTATGTACATCAGCTAAACTATAGAATTTAAGTTCATACAGCCAAAGTGTTTGTCCATTTTAATGAAGACATACAGAGAGACAGTGAGACAGTCTGACTGCACAGCATGTCAGCAGATAGTCCAGTGATTGAACAATCCAAGGTGAGGCTTGGCTGGCTGCTGCCTCACCGCACATCTCTGCTCAGTATCTGAACGGCAAATGGGAAAATTCAGCAATTTTGAATATAAAAATCATCTAAAACTGGTGAAGGTAAAAGGAAAATAACTTTATAATACAAACCACTGGATAAACATAAGCATTTAATTTATTTTTTAATTTTACATTTTTTTCTTTCCATGATGACAGGTGAGGCACAGCATCACCTGCCTCCCCTGACCGCACGTCACTGTAAGAAAGGACTTAATGAGCCAATATGAAAGGACTTAATATGATAAGAAATGAATTAACAAGCTGATATGAAAGGACTTAATGAACCGATAGGAAAGGACTTAAATGGATAAGAAAGGACTTAACAAGTTGATATGAAAGGACTTAACGAGTTGATATGAAAGGACTGAACAAACGGATAAGGACTTAAAGAGCTGACATGAAAGGACTTAATGAGCTGATAGGAAAAGGCTTAAACAGATAAGGAAGGCCTTTATGAGTTAATAAGAAAGGACTTAACGAGTTGATATGAAAGGACTTAATGAGCTGATATGAAAGGACTGAACAAGCTGAAGGAAGTGACTGAATGATTTTAAAAATATCATCGAATCATGTTGACATTCATACACCTGGGTTGTCACAGCATGAGACAGCTGGAACCAGGAACTCCCCCAGGAACCTCAAAACACATCAAGAGGCCAGGAACTCCCCCAGCAACCTCAAAACACATCAATGGGCCAGGAACTCACTCGGGAACCTCAAAACACATCAACGGGCCAGGAACTCACTCGGGAACCTCAAAACACATCAACGGGCCAGGAATTCCCCCGGCAACCTCTAAACACATCAACGAGCCAGGAACTCCCCAGACAACCTCAAAACACATCAATGGGCCAGGAACTCCCCCGGAAACCTCTAAACACATCAACGAGCCAGGAACTCCCCCGGCAACCTCAAAACACATCAACAGGCCAGGAACTCACACGGCAACCTCAAAACACATCAATGGGCCAGGAACTCCCCCGGAAACCTCTAAACACATCAACGAGCCAGGAACTCCCCCAGCAACCTCTAAACACATCAACGAGCCAGGAACTCACACGGCAACCTCAAAACACATCAATGGGCCAGGAAGTCCCCCAGCAACCTCAAAACACATCAATGGGCCAGCAACTCCCCCAGGAACCTCAAAAAACAGCACTGGGCCAGACACTCCCCAGTGAACGTCAGAACACATCAACGGGCCAGGAACTCCCCCGACAACCTCAAAACACATCAATGGGCCAGGAAGTCCCCCAGCAACCTCAAAACATATCAATGGGCCAGGAACTCCCCTGTGAACCTCAAAAAACATTAACAGGCCAGGAACTCCCCCGGGAACCTCAAAACAGTTCAACAGGCCAGGAACTCACCCATGAACCTGAAAACATTGAGAAGATGACACCTAGTGGTGTGGAATGTGAAATGTCAACTTGTCTCACCAAAGGTCGAAGGTCAGGATGGGCCAGAATGTATCCATTGTTAGTGATGAGGAAGGCGTAGCCGTGTGCTCCAAGCTAAAGAGGGGAAACACACACACATCCATCCATCCATGGATGGATGGATGATATTCACAGATAAAATCATCAATCCAGTGATCCATTGATTGATCCATTGATCAATCTATTGATCTATCTATAATAATTTTAACATTTTAATCTTGATAAGTCAAACTTTTTGATGTGCTGTGACAAACTCACGATGTATCTCGGCGCCAGCTTCATCACTTCCCTCAGTGGAATGTCGGATCCGACCACACCCAGCAGGATCCCATGGGACAGCTGGAGAGATGGGCAACACAGTCAAATTCAGTTCTGCAGCATGAATGAAACACCATTAAAACCTCCAGGTGTGTGTTTCGCTTGAAAACGGACCGTCTCCTTCTTCTTGCTGAACACCGGCATGGCCACCGAGGTCATCAGGAGGAGACTCTGGGCTTTGGTGTTAAACAGCTGTGACACACAGGACACACCTTTAGTTTACACAGTCTCAACGTGAAGACGATATCCTGAATATCAAATCGTTACAATAATGATACCAAATAAATATGAAACTCAGTAATTCAATTCAAAGTTTCTATTTTTACAGTGTTGGGTTTCTTGGACCTCGTGTCTAAGGTGTCAGGTCAGCAGCTCCATACATGGGCCAAAACCAGAACATGCTATTGTGTTGACACCTGAGCTGGCAGCATTTGATCCAAATGTGACCTTTCTTGGCCCCACCCCCTCCCCTGGATGACGACGGTAACGGGCTATTTTTGGGTTTCATCCGTCTCACCAGGTTTTGTATTTTGTTCACAGCAGCTCACAAACGTCAACGTTTCTACGTAATCTGCTACAGAGAAACAGAAAACCCGTCGCCTTTACCTCTTTAGTGTTTGGGAGCTGGTGGAGCCGCGGAGCAGGAGCCCAGAGGATCATGGGAAAATAAGGTGAGACACAATGAAGCAGAAGATGACGTGACAAGAAGATGTGATGGAGACATGATGGAGACATGATGGAGACGTGATGAAGACGATGATGATGACGATAAGTGCACAACCCTGTGGGCTTAAAACAGCAGCTAACAAAATGTAAATGATAAATACATCAAAGATTGTTCCTGATTTTCTGATTTTTGTTTTAGATTGTTGTTACAAATTTTCTGATTTTTGTTTTGAATTTTTGGATTTTAGTTCTGATTTTTGTTCCTGATTTTCTGACTTTTGTTTCAGATTGTTGTTTTCTGATTTTTGTTGCTGATTTTCTGATTTTTTTTTTTCCCTTCACATCTTCTGATTGTTGTTGCAGATTTTCTGATTTTTGTTTTTAATTTTTGGATTTTATTTCTGATTTTTGTTCCTGATTTTCTGACTTTTGTTTCAGATTGTTGTTTTCTGATTTTTGTTGCTGATTTTCTGATTTTTTTTCCTTCACATCTTCTGATTGTTGTTGCAGATTTTCTGATTTTTGTTTCTAATTTTCAGATTTTATTTCTGATTTTTATTCCTGATTTTCTGACTTTTATATCAGATTGTTGTTGCAATTTTCAGATTTTTGTTGCCGATTTTGTCTGATTCTGAGTTGGTGTCTTGGTGGCTTCCCTCACTTGTCTCCTTTGTGCATGCTCACGATGACCTGCTCCAGACAAATTTCCTGTATTATGTCATACTAGTGTGTTGTCTGTGAGGATCCATGGGCTCTAGATTGGGTCGTGTTTATAAAATGGGTAGCTGACATTTTTCAAAGGTGGTAATAAATTATGCAAAGTTTCTATAATGAGTTGGAATGATGTGTGAGTCCAGAATCTAATGATCAATGTCCACTATTCACTGTTGTTAGCTAATATTCATAGTTTCTCCAAAAATATTAGTCCTATCAACATTCGGTTCTGGCGGCGTTCATCCTTGACCCAAAATACATAAACACACCAAACGCCAAATGTCAGCTCTCCCCAGCTTGTCTGAGATCAAAGTTACACACACACACACCACTTGCCTATTAGAACGTAGATGTTCTCCTGTCCTCTGACTCCACTTGTGATGTCATAAAGTATTTAGATTGCCACATTAAAGGAGTGATGTTTATTCCATGTTTTTAAATTCATGTTGCAGAGATTTGTTTCCACCTTGAATTTAAAAAGTAGAACTTTTTCAGTACTGTGAAGAATGTTTTGATTTTGACTGATCATAATGAAGAAATCAGAACGTTTCAAACTCAGTCAGGCGCTTCTGAAGAAACCGCGAGGAGACTTTAGGTTTCACAACACACTGACCTTTTTATTCCCTCATCAATTTTAATGATTAAAGATCGTTTTTGTCAGGTCTTGCCCCTGCTCAGTCCTCACCCATTATGTTTTTTGTCAGTCTTTTTATTGATTTCCTTTTGTCTGCTTTTTTGACAGTCTGGTTATTTCACTTTTGTCACAGCTGCTTGTTTTCTGTTCATCACACTTCAGTCACATGTTGAGTTCCGTTCTGGTTTAGTTTAGTTTTGATCCACTGTTTTTGATTGCATTTGATTACTTGTGTCACTAAGTTTATTTGTCAGATTTACCACATTTGTCTTCAGTTATATTATTCATGTCAGTTCTAGTTTTAGCTCCTGATTTTCTTGTTCTCCAACCTGATTCTGTTCATGTTTAGTCTCTATGCCGTCTTGGATATTTTAGTATCATTTGTCATGTCCACCTTGTCACTGCTCTTCTGTGTCTCTGTTCTCATATTTTCACATCCCGTTTCATTTGGATCACAGTCACGCCCTCAGATCACTCCACTCTTGTCCATCACCTTCTCAGCTCTGTTGGCCACTCCCAGTTTTGTTTGTCACCTCCTTGTCCACCTGTCACAGCCTTCTCTTGTCTCACAGCCTCTCCTCTCTGTTAGGCCACGCCCTCCTCCTGCCTGTTTTTGATGACGCCTCTGCTTATCACCTGCCTGTACCTCTGCAACGCTGACTGCCTTTCTGTGTACCAGACCCTGCCTGATTTATTGATAAAGCCTTTATCTTAATCCACCACCTGCCTGTGTGTCTGCATTTTGCTCCCTACCAACTGCTGTGCCCTGACTACCTGTGAATCATGACAGTTTTAGGGTTGTTTTTTTTGTTTTTTTTTAGCAGCTGTCATGTGAACAGTGATCGGCCCCTTGAAGCCGTCTGATTGGCTGATGCAGCTCACCACAGTGTCCATGTAGGCTTCAGTCCAAATTATGTCATGGTCATGGTTGATGACCATCGGCCGACTGAGCACGTGCAGATACTCCATGACGTTCTCCTGAACATCCGCCAGCGTGGAGATGTGTGTGTAGTACCCTGAAAACACACACACCGTAAAAACACACAAACACACGTCTGCGAGTAGCTAAATGTACGCTCAGAACCCTGACCTTTGTTGTTACAGGCGATCCACTTCATGTTCTGGGCAAAGGTCATTTCTCTGCCAATCAAGTAGGTAAAGACTCGAACCTGGTGGAGCCAGAGTCCACGTTAAACCACAGCTGCAGAGGTGACACACCCTAAAAAACTTTCTTGGTTGACTTTAATATTTTTTATTCTGAGGAGAGCCACAGCAGATCAGTCAGTCTTGTCTCTCTGACTTTGTCTCCAAACCGTCCCACCTGAGCTGTCCCTCTGATATGTTCATTCCTAATCTTGTCCATCCTCATCACTCTCAAAGAGAATCTCAACATCTTCAGCTCTGCCTCCTGTCTTTTTGTTAGTGCCACTGTCTCTAAACCATACAACATAGCTGGTCTCACTACTGTCTTGTAAACTTTCCCCTTCACTCTTGCTGATATTCTTCGGTCACAAATCACTCCTGCCACCTTTCTCCACCCACTCCACCCTGCCTGCACTCTCTTCTTCACCTCTCTACCACACTCTCCATTACTTTGAACAGTTGACCCCAAATATTTAAACTCATCTACTTTCACCACTTCTACTCCTTGTAACTGCACTATTCCACTGGGCTCCCTCTCATTCACACACATGTACTCAGTCTTGCTTCTACTGACTTTCATTCCCCTTCTCTCCAAAGCATATCTCCACTTCTCCAGACTAGACTCAACTTGCTCTCTACTCTCACTGCAGATCACAATGTCATCTGCAAACATCATAGTCCATGGGGACTCCTGTCTGATCTCATCCGTCAACCTGTCCATCACCATTGTGACCAAGAAATGACTCAGAGCTGATCCTTGGTGTAATCCCACCTCCACCTTGAATGAGTCTGTCATTCCGACTGCACATCTCACCGCTGTCACACTATCCTTGTACATGTCCTGCACTACCCTCACATACTTCTCTGCCACTCCAGACGTCCTCATACAATACCACAACTCTTCTCTTGGCACACTGTCATACCCAGACAGCAAACAGATCCAGGCCGGATGTAGTCCAAGATCTGGTACCAATCCTGAAAACAGATCCGGTCCAGACAGTTTTTGCACCCTGGCCCAGATCCGGCATGGCTCTGCTTTACAGTTCTGGAACAGATCCGGACCGGATCTGCACTGGATCCGCAAAAGACCAACCGTTTACAGACCATATCGGGCACGGATCTGGGGCAGATGTGGACCGCATCACAGCACCGTGGCAGGAACAAGTTTTACAGGGGTAAGTTCCGTGGATCCAAGGAAACTGATCTGTATCTATAACACACAGATCAGTGTCCCTGGACTTATAAAACTTGATTGTCGTAAAGAAACAAACCGCTTTGCAATAAGCATTTAAAAAAAGCCTCAGTAACGATCACGATTACAGAGTACAGAGTTTACAACCTCTAATGGATAGTTTCTACCGAGTGCAGATAAAAATTGCTTATCGTTATGCCCCATGTTCCTGCCACGGTGCTGTGATGCGGACCACATCTGTCCCAGATCCGTGCCAGATATGGTCTGTAAACGGTTGGTGTTTTGCAGATCCAGTTCAGATCTGGTCCAGATCTGTTCCAGAACTGTAAAGCGGAGCCGTGCCGGATCTGGGCCAGGGTGCAAAAACTGTCTGGACCGGATCTGTTTTCAGGATTGGTACCAGATGTTGGACTACATCCGGCCCGGATCTATTTGCTGTCTGGGTAAGCTTTCTCTAAATCCACAAACACTCATTGTAACGCTATCTGGCCTTCTATTCAATTCAATTTAATTTTCAATTTATTTTCATTTATACAGCACCAAATCACAACAAAGTTGCCTCAAGGTGCTTCACACAAGTAAGGTCTAACCTTACCAACCTCCAGAGCAAGAACACAGATGACAGTGCTCCCGGTGTGTAGTGGGCACCTTGCATGGCAGCAGCCTGACATTGAGGTGAATGTGAGGCATTGATGTGTAAAGCACTTTGAGCATCTGATCCAGATGACAAAGAGCTATATAAATGCAGTCCATTTACCATTTCACCATGAGAACGAAGAGCACGGGCCGGTACGTACGGTTTAATTAGGTCAGCTAGGTAGGGAGGTGCCAGTCCATGAACAGTTTTATAGGTTAGAAGCAGAACCTTAAAATCTGATCTCACTGGGACAGGAAGCCAGTGAAGAGATGCCAAAATGGGTGTATTGTGGTCAAACTTTCTACTTCGTGTCAAAAGTCTGGCAGCAGCATTTTGAACCCATTGGAGAGCCCTAATGCTGGACTGCAGTAAACCAGAAAATAGAACATTGCAGTAGTTCAATTCTCTATACTTCTCCATCAGTACTCTCCACATTTATTACAGCAGTATTTTTTATTTTTTTGTTATGCTTCTGTTGGTGGAACCAGCCACTGTTTATCATGGAAATGTGTTGGAGGACTTCCCTGGTCCGTACCCTGCGCTCAGGCCAGTTGAATTCTTCAAAGACAGACTCAAAGTCCTCCATGGCTCCGTCAGTGATCAGCATGATGGCCTGGTTACACATGCTGCCCTGACCGTTTATCCTCGCCTGCACACAAACAGACCCCATTCATTTGACAGACCTCCGCCCTTCCTGGTGTTATAATTACAGATATGTTTCCAGAAAGTATTCACAGCTCTTCACTTTTTCCACATTGTCTTGGGGAGGTGATGGTCTAGTGGTTAAAGCCTTGGGCTTGAGACCAGAGGATCCTAACCGGAAAATCACTAAGGGCCTTTGGGCAAGGTCCTTAATCCCCTATTTGCTCCCGGTGTGTAGTGAGAACCTTGTATGGGCATTATTGAGGCATTATTTTTAAAGTGCTTTGAGCATCTGATGCAGATGGAAAAGCGCTATATTTGTGTTATGTTACAGCCTTATTCCAAAATGGATGAAATAATTTTTTTCCTCAGAATTCTACACACAGTACCCCATAATGACAATGTGAGCAAAGTTTTTTTTTTTTGCTAATTCATTAAAAATATTCAAGAAGACTCGAGGCTGTAATTGCTGCCAATGGGCATCAACAAAGTATTGAGCATAGGCTGTGAATACTTATGTACGTGTGATTTCTTAGTTTTTAGTTTTTAATAAATTAGCAAAAACTTAAAAAAAACAACCCTTTTCATGTTGTCATTATGGGGTGTTGTGAGTAGAATTTTGAAGGAAAAAAAATGAATTTACTCAATTTTTGGAATAAGGCAGTAACATAAAATGTGGAGAAAGAGAAGTGATGCCTTCCAGATGCACTGTAAAAATAAGCAGTTTTCTTAATATTCTCAATGAAATATGTGCAGTAACATTTAATTACAAATTTATCTCCAGAAAACGTAACAGCAGAGCTGCAACTTCCTGTTGAAGTCTTTAGGGCAGACTTATGCTGCGTTCAAGGGACGTCAGAAAAGTTAGGACACATGTATCAAATATGATATATTTTGTCATATTTTCTGATATTTGAAAACCTGCAGCAATAAAATTCCTCAAATGTTTTACTTTCCAGCATGTCAACAGTCTAACATCAGCGTGAGGTGTTTTAAACTGTTTGCATAGTCGACAATTTGCAAAAAAAAAAATTAAATTTTGTTTAATTTAAAAAGATATTGATTAGATTCCAAAATTTACATTTTTACACGTTAGAATTTTTTCCTCATTTATGATTTAACTTGATCAAAATAGTGGCTAATTATATTTGGTGCCTGTTTTATAAGCTGTAGACTTGACCTCTGACCCACAGCACGGACCTCGTTGAGGATCTTGAAGGACTCTTTCATGGCATTCTTCAGCTTTGCTTCTCCTTTGACGTGCAGCTCGTCCACCAGGATCTTAAAGTGCTGACACAACAACAAATGCATCAGCAACGCAATATTTCAACCCTCAGATATGAATAATCCACTGACTGTGATCCATCTCCACAGCACCATCAGTGCCACGCCCTCACGCACCCAGCTCAGAGCTGATTGGTCCTTTTCAGAAGTTGGCCTGCAGGCCGTGTGGGCATGTCCGGTTCCAGCGCTTTAAGCTTGTTAAGCGTGCGTGACGATAATGATGAAGCGTGCGTGAAGATAATGGTCTTACCTCCCTGTTATCCAAGTCGGCCTGAACCAGAGTTCCCTTGAAACACGGCTCCACGTAGCGCACGTAGTCCGTGTACTGCAAAACCAAACACAGGACCCGTGAGCAAAGAGCAGTGGCTGGTTCCACGCCGCGCTGCCTCAGCTGTAACTGAAACACGTCTCACTGCAATGACGTTGACAAAGTCGTTTTCTCCCAGCGTGTCCAGGATGGTGTTGATGGTGTGCTTAGCGATGGTCATCTTCAGGCCTTTCATGCTGCCGCTCACGTCCAACATGATGATGATGTCCTTTGGAGACGTGGCGGCCTGAATGTACCTGCATGCACGCATGGAAACACACACACACACACACACACACACACAGACACAGTGTGGTAAAGATTGTGATGGCCTTCATACAACTAGCAAGAGGTAGAAAATGTCCAGATAAAAAGTTAAAGGTTTATCACCACACGCCGGCGGTGTGTCAACTTTCAAAGGGGTCACAATGACAATACAGACACACAAACTGTTCCACAGGTGATTCTGAGGGACATAGTCCAGGTCCAAGGACACACTGACTCAAACTCACCAGTTTCTGTTCCTGCAGTCAAACGTGGCCACACCGTTGGAGTCTGGAATCCATTTAATACCTGACAGAGGACAACAGGTTCAGCTGGCACCATCGAACTATAACCGACACGTACAGTAGTGTTCAGAGTAATAGTAGTGCTTTGTGACTAAAAAGATTAATCCAGGTTTTGAGTATATTTCTTATTGTTACATGGGAAACAAGGTACCAGTAGATTCAGTAGATTCTCACAAATCCAACAAGACCAAGCATTCATGATATGCACACTCTTAAGGCTATGAAATTGGGCTATTAGTAAAAAAAAAAAAGTAGAAAAGGGGGTGTTCACAATAATAGTAGCATCTGCTGTTAACGCTACAAACTCAATTATGTTCAAAATGCTTTTTTATCAATCCTGTGACTCACTAAACTAGTATTTAGTTGTATAACCACAGTTTTTCATGATTTCTTCACATCTGTGAGGCACTAATTTTGTTGGTTTGGAACCAAGATTTTGCTGGTTTACTAGTGTGCTTGGGGTCATTGTCTTGTTGAAACACCCATTTCAAGGGCATGTCCTCTTCAGCATAAGGCAACATGACCTCTTCAAGTATTTTGACATATCCAAACTGATCCATGATACCTGGTATGTGATATATAGGCCCAACACCATAGTAGGAGAAACATGCCCATATCATGATGCTTGCACCACCATGCTTCACTGTCTTCACTGTGAACTGTGGCTTGAATTCAGAGTTTGGGGGTCGTCTCACAAACTGTCTGTGGCCCTTGGACTCAAAAAGAACAATTTTACTCTCATCAGTCCACAAAATATTCCTCCATTTCTCTTTAGGCCAGTTGATATGTTCTTTGGCAAATTGTAACCTCTTCTGCACATGTCTTTTATTTAACAGAGGGACTTTGCGGGGGATTCTTGCAAATAAATTAGCTTCACACAGGTGTCTTCTAACTGTCACAGCACTTACAGGTAACTCCAGACTGTCTTTGATCATCCTGGAGCTGATCAATGGGTGAGCCTTTGCCATTCTGGTTATTCTTCTATCCATTTTGATGGTTGTTTTCTGTTTTCTTCCACGCATCTCTGTTTTTTTTTTTTTTTGTCCATTTTAAAACATTGGAGATCATTGTAGATGAACAGCCTATAATTTTTTGCACCTGCGTATAAGTTTTCCCCTCTCCAATCAACTTTTTAATCAAACTACGCTGTTCTTCTGAACAATGTCTTGAACGTCCCATTTTCCTCAGGCTTTCAAAGAGAAAAGCATGTTCAACAGGTGCTGCTTCATCCTTAAATAGGGGACACCTGATTCACACCTGTTTGTTCCACAAAACTGACAAACTCACTGACTGAATGCCACACTACTATTATTGTGAACACCCCCTTTTCTACTTTTTTTTTTACTAATAGCCCAATTTCATAGCCTTAAGAGTGTGCATATCATGAATGCTTGGTCTTGTTGGATTTGTGAGAATCTACTGAATCTACTGGTACCTTGTTTCCCATGTAACAATAAGAAATATACTCAAAACCTGGATTAATCTTTTTAGTCACATAGCACCACTATTATTCTGAACACTACTGTAACACCATTAAAACACAGAACTGCTTTCTTTACATTCTAAATCCATTTAGTTGTTATTATTTTGTTTTTTAATTGTTAGTAGAGAAGCTTGAATCTTTGACTGTACTGGGTTGCTTGATGTGAGGACGTTTCGCTTCAAATCACAGAAGCTTCCTCAGCTAAAATTCTTGCTCTGGTAGTCTGACTTCTGTCTTGACTCTTGTAGAGAAGAATAAACCAGAAGCCAACAAAAGCTGGAGTTTTTAACCTAACCAGACCCCTCCTACCGAGAGGCCGACTGCTATAGGCTAGTGACTAAACAATAATTCTAATTAGCACCTATTGTGCTCTAGTTAGCACCCTCCTAATGATAGGATGGAAACCTCCCCTGATGGCTCCTTTGACGACTCTCCTGATGACGTGAATGACTCATTACCATGAACAAAAGACTGAAACTGCTTTGACCTGAGTACCACATTGTAAACAGGGGACAAAGCGTGTCTGAGACCCGCTCCGCGGTTAAGGCTGGGTTTCAACTGTTTTACAAAGAATGCCTCCTTGACCCCTCTCTCAAACCATTTCTTCTCTCTGGCTAAGATTTTAACTTCCTTGTCCTCAAACGTGTGGTTAGTGTCTTTCAGGTGGAGATGAACTGCAGACTGAGGTCCACTGGCGACCTCTCTGCGGTGCTGGTATAGCCTCTTGTTTAAAGGTTGCTTAGTCTCACCTATGTAGTGTTCATTGTTCAAATATGGTATAAAATCTCACACAGAATTCATTAAAACGTCTTCAAATTAGTTAGGGTTTAAATCAAGTTTGAAAGCAGATAATGTCAGGTCACCAGTTTAAACTTTTGGACAGGGACAAGGGTGAGACTTTGGGCCTATTTGCAGCTTAAATAAAGTGGGACTCATTTTAAACTTGGTGTTTGCTTGATTGTTTGAACTGACCAGGGTAGATCCTAAAGAAACCGGTCGAGCTGCCGAAGTACTGCCAGGTGAGCGTTGGATCCTTTTGGAAGTTGTTGATGAAGACGTCATTTAAAGCCTCTGAGTTGTAGATGGCATTGAGGATGTCAGGATCTGTACAGTCAGACAGAATTGAGACATTTATGACGGCAGCTCGACTAAAAGCAGACAGAAAAAGTGTCAAGTTTTTACTGTTCTGTGCTCACGGCTCGTCAGCTCAGTGCAGCTGCTTATTTAACACTTAAACTGTGAAAAGTCCTGTTCAGAATCTGCACAGATACTGTAACTGAGATGTTCAGAACTCTTTACGCTGCTACGAGATGTTCTAAAGTTTTTTTGTCCCGCTGAAGACGGTGCAGCAGAGGTCACACAGGTGGAGGTCCTGACCTTTGTTGTAAACATTGGTGGGAACCTGGATGTCGCTTTGCTGTGTGTTGACGGGCAGGTTGTTGAAGTGTTCGTTTTCCTCGAGGGGAAACTCTCCGCCCAGAGCCAAGTAGTTTCCGTCCTCTTCCATGGTGTTTATCAGCATGGAGTTGTAGTACTCAAACTGAACGGAGACACGAGCACAAAATCCAGATGTTTATTCAGCAGCAGCCTGCGCAGAGTCAAAAACTAAAACTGCAGAAATGTGCATGTGCATTAGTACACGTGCGGTTCTCTTTTCTGGTCCTGGAAGTGCACGTCCATGCACAAGCCTGCTGTGCACTCCCAAATTGTTCAATGCACGGACACATGCATGCATCAAAAACTCATATGGATGTGTGACCCGTCTCCACCTGTCAGTCACCGGATCCACTCTGTCACCAAGAGGAGAACAACACCAAACTCAAAGGCTGCGTTCACCGAGTGCACGTGTCCCAGAGGCGGGACGAGGGCGTCTCACTCTGAAGGAGCCCTGGACTGTAACCAGTGAATGCAGCCTACTCTTCACTGAAAAACAAAGGATACAACAGGTGCATCTGCTGCAGCTCAAACAATCCCACGAGTCACTGCTCCACTTTCTCTCCCTCAAGACTAAACAGTTGGTAAATTTCAAAACAGGATCATTTCAGGCTCCATATATACAAGTAGAGTAAATTATAAAGAAGTGTTGAAAAAAGACTTGGGTTACACCCACTATGCTAGTTTGTCCAGTGAAGCTGTCAATGTTGCTAGGCAACAGGAAGTAGTGCTGTGGTAAACTAATGACAAAATAGCTAAATGCACCACGGGTTAGACCGTCTCATTTCAAAACAGTTGATTCAACCACCGTGGTCTCAGGAGGACAGATGGTCGTAGAATGCAGCCTTCAAAGGATGTGATCCCTGAATTAAGACACAGCCAGTCCTCAGACAGGTGGGGACAGGACAGTCTGTGGACAATGTGTGTGCAGTCTGTGTACAGTCTGTGTACAATCTGTGTACCGTCTGTGTGCAATCTGTGTACAGTCTGTGGACAGTCTGTGGGCAGTCTGTGTACAATGTTTGGACAGTCTGTGTACAGTCTGTGTACCATCTGTGGGAAGTCTGTGTACAATCTTTGGACAGTCTGTGTACAGTCTGTGTACCGTCTGTGGGAAGTCTGTGCACAATCTGTGGGCAATCTCTGTACAGTCTGTGTACAATCTGTGTACAGTCTGAGGGCAATCTGTGTACAATCTCTGTACAGTCTGAGGGCAATCTGTGTACAATCTGTATACAGTCTGAGGGCAATCTGTGGAGTGTCTGTGTCCAGTCTCTGTACAATCTGTGGGCATTCTGTGTACTGTCTGTGTACAGTCTGTGTACAGTCTGAGGGCAATCTGTCGACAGTCTGTGTCCAGTCTCTGTACAGTCTGTGGGCATTCTGTGTACAATCTGTGGGCATTCTGTGTACAATCTGTGTACAGTCTGTGTACAATCTGTGTACTGTCTGTGTACGATCTGTGTACAGTCTGTGTACAGTCTGTGGGCAGTCTGTGTACAATCTTTGGACAGTCTGTGTACAGTCTGTGTACCATCTGTGGGAAGTCTGTGTACAATCTTTGGACAGTCTGTGTACAGTCTGTGTACCGTCTGTGGGAAGTCTGTGCACAATCTGTGGGCAATCTCTGTACAGTCTGTGTACAATCTGTGTACAGTCTGAGGGCAATCTGTGTACAATCTCTGTACAGTCTGAGGGCAATCTGTGTACAATCTGTATACAGTCTGAGGGCAATCTGTGGAGTGTCTGTGTCCAGTCTCTGTACAATCTGTGGGCATTCTGTGTACTGTCTGTGTACAGTCTGTGTACAGTCTGAGGGCAATCTGTCGACAGTCTGTGTCCAGTCTCTGTACAGTCTGTGGGCATTCTGTGTACAATCTGTGGGCATTCTGTGTACAATCTGTGTACAGTCTGTGTACAATCTGTGTACTGTCTGTGTACGATCTGTGTACAGTCTGTGTACAATCTGTGTACAGTCTGTGTACAATCTGTGGGCAATCTGTGGACAGTCTCTGTACAGTCTGGGCAGTCTGTGTGCAATCTGTGGACGGTCTGTGTGCAATCTGTTGGCGGTCTGTGGGCAATCTCTGTACAGTCTGTGGACAGTCTCTGTACAGTCTGTAGACAGTCTCTGTACAGTCTGTGGGCAGTCTGTGGGCAATCTGTGTACAGTCTGTGGACAGTCTCTGTACAGTCTGAGGACAGTCTGTGTATGGTCTGTGTCCAGTCTGTGGGCAATCTGTGTACAGTCTCCGTACAGTCTGAGGGCAGTCTGTGGGCAATCTGTGTACGGTCTGTGGACAGTCTCTGTACAGTGTGTGCACGAGCGTGTGTGGGCGTGCACGTACTGGTGCACACGCACGTGTACGTGTGATCACGTGTGCACGATCATGTGAGTGCGCGCATGCACGAGGATGTGCACATGTGCGTGTGTGTGCGCAGAGTGCAATGGTACCAAACGTATGGAACCAAATTTGCACTCTAAATGGAACCAAGCCGCACTCTAAATGCAATGCAACACAAATGGGATGAATTAATCCATGTCATGTGACATACAAAGCACCAATCAAATGACAAGGATCCACTCAGCCGTTATATAATGTATTTTAATATTTAAATGGCGGTGGGAGTTTCTGTGTTTTCTTCTTCTGACTCCTTTTCCAGAATCATTTCTTGTTTGACATATTTTTCTTGTTGATTATTTTTTCTGTTCTGTGTTCTTTGTTCAAAATAAATTCATTCATTAATTCACAAATAAGAGACATTTTTCATGATTTATTACACATTAAATTATATCATAAGATAATAATACAGTCTGGACTGAAAACATTCAAACTGACCTGTAAGGAAGCGTTGAATTCATGGTACAAATCCGCGTCTTCCGCAGACTCGGCTAACCTCTGATAACAAACAAGCAAACAAATATATAAATACAGACTAAAATGTCTGTTTTTTCAGTGCTGATGGTTTCCTTCTGAATATGAAGTAACGTGGAGTTTACAGTCATGAAGCTTCAGAAAAAGCACTCTGCAGCTCTCCAAGAGCCAGAACCAGAACCAGAACTAGAACTCAACAACCACCAACAGCTTGGAGAAATAATAACAGTCAAAAACGGAGATTTTTCACGAGAACCCGTCTTTATTCTCACCTTCACTGACTTCATTTTGCTTCCCAACATTCGTTCGATGTCTTTGGAATAATCCTTCACTAAGTCTTCACCGTCCAGCTCCACAATCTTCACAATGGACTCCACATCCTTCAGTTTCTAAAAGAGAAATGAAAGTCCTCACAGGGTGGACTCACACCTCGCCTACAAGTAAATATACATCTGTCTGTAACGGCATTTTGGACTCTTAATTACTTCATCATGAGACTTCATTATGAAGTTATTTATACCAACCAGAAATGTGATCAATGTGCTCTTCATCTCTGTTTTCACCTTAAGACGTTTCTGCTGCCAAATGAATAACAGGAAAGCTCAGGGACCCAACAACAGTCCTCTGCAGTTTTTGATACACTGTGGCCCAAAGATGCCAGGCTTGGCTCCAGGAGTTCTACCAAAACCAAACAAATATGCTGTGTGGGCCGCCAGAAGAGGAGGTACTGCTGGTCCACCACCAGAGGGCGCCCTGCCTGGAGTGCAGGCTCCAGGCACCAGAGGGCGCAGCCGCCTCACAGGAGCAGCCAGGGTGACAGCTGTCACGCATCACCTGCAACAGCTGTTACCAATCAGCAGGGTTACATCAGCAGGACTACGTCTCCACCTCTTTGCCGAGATATCGTTCTACCTGGAAGGTAACATTCTCAGCTAACTGTGTGACAGTAACCTTTTTTGACTTTTGTGCGTTGTATAACAGACTCCTTTTCCAACGAGAAGTGGAGGTAGTTTTCCTGCTGTGCGGATTGCTGGGTGCAAACGCGCCCACATTTAATTGTTTCTTTGTTCCTCGCCAGCAGTACCAGGTCCGACACGCGGAGGCAGTGGCCACCTGGGAATTCGGGACTTGGCGGCTCCAGTATTCCCGGGGTCTGGTGGCGGAGGAAATCGTGTGGTTCCGGTTCTGCTTTGGACAGACGTCTCCTATCTTCGAGCCTGCCCACACGACACCTTTTGTGATTTGGCTTTTTGTCTGTTGTTGTAATCTGTTGTATTTGTTGTGCCCATTCGCAACAGTAAAGTGTTGTTATTTGACTTCCTCCATTGTCCGTTCATTTGCGCCCCCTGTTGTGGGTCCGTGTACCTACACTTTCCCAACAAAATATCTACAGACCCATCTCACTTCTCTGTGTCCCTTTCAAAGTCCTTGAACAACTCCTCCTGGCATGGCTGGAACCAATCACTGACCCCCAACACTAACGGCACTGAAGAGAGCATTGAAAACGTCTACAAGGCGGGCACTGTTCACCTTACGTATGACACTGTGTGGCATCAGGGCCTGACCCTGAAGCTCCGGTGGACCATTCCAGATCAACATCTACTGTCACGTGGACCATTTCTATCATCCCAGCCCAGCCTAGCCTTGACACCACAGAAATGGAGTTGTCCCAGGCTCAGTACTGGCCCTCATGCTATTCAATGTGTACATCAGTGACCTGCCACATACAACATCAGACAACCTTGGTAAAATGTACAAGAAGTACTGATGACAGATATGGCATAAGTGACAAAGTTTTTTTTTTTTTTTTTTTTTTTTAAACTTTGTCACTTTGTCACAGATATGGCATGAGTAGCAAGTGTACCTCAAAACTTGGAGATTGAAGTTGAGTGTGTCAAAAACACCTCAAAAGTCTTCTGTTTCAACACTAAAGAGGCAAAACACCAAAGAGGCTTAACAACGTCCGCCACCGGTGCTGTTGCCCAACAGGGTGCCGGTGGAAATTGGGCTACTGCTGGGCAAAGACAACGAAGAAGAGGAGGAGAACGTTTCCACAAACAGGGGGAGAAGAAGAAAACTAGAAGGGTGGAAATGAGAGTAGGGACTTTGAATGTTGGTAGTATGACTGGTAAAGGGAGAGAGCTGGCTGATATGATGGAGAGGAGAAAGGTAGACATATTGTGTGTGCAAGAGACCAAGTGGAAGGGAAGTAAGAGCAGGAGCATCGGCGGTGGGTACAAGTTGTTGTAACATGGTGAGGACAGGAAGAGAAATGGTGTTGGGGTCATTTTAAAGGAAGAGTATGTTAAAAGTGTGTTGGAGGTTAAGCGAGTGTTTGACAGGGTGATGAGTGTGAAGTTGGAAATTGAAGGGGTGATGATGAATATCATCAGTGCATATGCCCCACAGGTAGGTTGTGAGATAAAGGAGAAAGAAGATTTCTGGAGTGTGTTAGATGAGGTGGTGGCGAGTGTGCCCAAGCAGGAAAGAGTGGTGATAGGAGCGGACTTCAATGGGCATGTTGGTGAAGGGAACAGAGGTGATGAGGAAGTAATGGGTAGATATGGTATCAAGGATAGGAATAGGGAAGGACAGATGGTAGTTGATTTTGCAAAACGGATGGAAATGTTGGGAAAGTGTCAGTACACGGACCCACAACAGGGGGCGCAAATGAACGGATAATGAAGAAAGTCAAATAACAAAGCTTTACTGTTGTGAACACGCACAACAAACACAACAAATTACAATTTTGGTCACAAGTCGAATTCCAACGGTGTCGTGTGGGCAGGCTCGACGATAGGAGACGTCTGTCCAAGTCGAACCGGAACCACCTGATTTCCTCTGCCACCGAACCCCGGGAATACTGGAGCCGCCAAGTCCCGAACTCCCAGGTGATCACTGCCTCCGCTCGTCGGATCCGGTACTGCTGGCGAGGAACAGAAACAGTCAGATTTGGGTGCGGTTGCACCCAACAACACGTGGGGGTGGAAAACACCACCTCCACCTCTACTCAGAAACAACGCTGTAATGTGGGAATCAGAGTACTTATCCAAATACGTCCCTTTTCAGTCTTCAGTCATTTTACACACAAGCAACAATGGATTAATCCGTATGGCTGGCTGAGTTCGTTACCTCCTTGGTAGAGCGATATCTCGGCAATGAGGTGGAGATGCCGTCCTGCTGATATACCTCCCTGTTGATTGATATCAGCTGTCTCAGGTGATGGGTGACAGCTGTCAACCTTGGTAAAATGTACAAGAAGTACTGATGACAGATATGGCATAAGTGACAAAGTTTTTTTTTTTTTTTTTTTAAACTTTGTCACTTTGTCACAGATATGGCATGAGTAGCAAGTGTACCTCAAAACTTGGAGATTGAAGTTGAGTGTGTCAAAAACACCTCAAAAGTCTTCTGTTTCAACACTAAAGAGGCAAAACACCAAAGAGGCACAACATCAAAGAGACAAAAGAGGCACAACACCAAAGAGACACAACACCAAAGAGACAAAACACCAAAGAGGCACAACACTAAAGAGGCAAAACATCAAAGAGGCACAACACTAAAGAGGCAAAACACCAAAGAGGCACAACACCAAAGAGACACAACACCAAAGAGACACAACACCAAAGAGGCACAACACTAAAGAGGCAAAACACCAAAGAGGCACAACACTAAAGAGGCAAAACACCAAAGAGGCACAACACCAAAGAGACACAACACCAAAGAGGCAAAACACCAAAGAGGCACAACACTAAAGAGGCAAAACACCAAAGAGGCACAACACCAAAGAGACACAACACCAAAGAGACAAAACACCAAAGAGGCACAACACTAAAGAGGCAAAACACCAAAGAGCCACAACACCAAAGAGACAAAACACTAAAGAGGCACAACATCAAAGAGACAAAAGAGGCACAACACCAAAGAGACAAAACACCAAAGAGGCACAACACTATAGAGGCAAAACACCAAAGAGGCACAGCAATAAAGAGCCACAACACCAAAGAGCCACAACACTAAAGAGGCAAAACACCAAAGAGGCACAACACCAAAGAGCCAAAACACCAAACAGGCACAACACCAAAGAGGCAAAACACCAAAGAGCCAAAGAGGCACAACAACAAAGAGACACAACACCAAAGAGGCAAAACACCAAAGAGGCACAACACCAAAGAGGCACAACACTAAAGAGGCAAAACACCAAAGAGGCAAAACACCAAAGAGGCACAACACTAAAGAGGCAAAACACCAAAGAGGCACAACACTAAAGAGGCAAAACACCAAAGAGGCACAACACTAAAGAGGCAAAACACCAAAGAGGCACAACACCAAAGAGACAAAACACCAAAGAGACAAAACACCAAAGAGGCACAACACTAAAGAGGCAAAACACCAAAGAGGCACAACACTAAAGAGGCAAAACACCAAAGAGGCACAACACCAAAGAGACACAACACCAAAGAGACAAAACACCAAAGAGGCACAACACTAAAGAGGCAAAACACCAAAGAGGCACAACACTAAAGAGGCAAAACACCAAAGAGCCACAACACCAAAGAGACAAAACACTAAAGAGGCACAACATCAAAGAGACAAAAGAGGCACAACACCAAAGAGACACAACACCAAAGAGACAAAACACCAAAGAGGCACAACACTATAGAGGCAAAACACCAAAGAGGCACAACACTAAAGAGCCACAACACCAAAGAGCCACAACACTAAAGAGGCAAAACACCAAAGAGGCACAACACCAAAGAGCCAAAACACCAAACAGGCACAACACCAAAGAGGCAAAACACCAAAGAGCCAAAACACCAAAGAGCCAAAAGAGGCACAACAACAAAGAGACACAACACCAAAGAGGCACAACACCAAAGAGACACAACACCAAAGAGGCACAACACCAAAGAGGCAAAACACCAAAGAGGCAAAACACCAAAGAGGCAAAACACCAAAGCGGCACAACACCAAAGAGCCAAAACACCAAAGAGGCACAACACCAAAGAGACACAACACCAAAGAGGCACAACACTAAAGAGCCAAAACACCAAACAGACAAAAGAGGCACAACACCAAAGAGGCAAAACACCAAAGCGGCACAACACTAAAGAGAAACAACACCAAAGAAGCAAAACACTAAAGAGGCAAAACACCAAAGAGGCACAACACTAAAGAGGCAAAACACCAAAGAGCCACAACACCAAACAGACAAAAGAGGCACAACACCAAAGAGCCACAACACCAGAGAGGCAAAACACCAAAGAGGCACATCACCAAAGAGCCAAAACACCAAAGAGGCAAAACACCAAAGAGGCAAAACACCAAAGAGGCACAACACCAAAGAGACAAAAGAGGCACAACACCAAAGAGACACAACACCAAAGAGGCAAAACACCAAAGAGCCAAAACACCAAAGAGGCACAACACCAAAGAGGCAAAACACCAAACAGCCAAAACACCAAAGAGACAAAAGAGGCACAACACCAAAGAGACACAACACCAAAGAGGCACAACACCAAAGAGCCAAAACACCAAAGAGCCAAAACACCAAAGAGCCAAAAACACCAAAGCGGCACAACACCAAAGAGGAAAAACACCAAAGAGCCAAAACACCAAAGAGGCAAAACACCAAAGAGGCAAAACAACAAAGAGGCAAAACACCAAAGTGGCACAACACCAAAGAGGCAAAACACCAAAGAGTTTTTATTTATGACAGCAAACAGACACACGCACGTCACAGTGGTCAGTTGTTAATCCATGTACGTCCACAGTACTGTCCAGGTGGGATGTCCAGAATGACAGATCTTCAAAGCCGCTTCTGTCATAGCCACACCTCCTGTCAGTTCAGCACACACACCAAAGCCACACTCGTGGGGCACTTAGACAAATTTCATTGCAAGTACAACAGTGATTGTCTGCAGTCTGTTGTCATGCCAAGAGTGTGACTGGCCACACATTTTCTAAGTGCCATGCAAGCGGTGTTAGATGTTCATGCATGTCAGCTGGAATTTGGTTGACACCTGCCATGACAGGGATCAATGGCCTTGCACAGCACACACTCTGTCTTTCAGCCGCTGGTGTGTGCAAATAGTTGTAGCAACAGGTGTATCAGGCGTTAGAGGCAGCTACAAAATTACACTGTTTGCATACGATTCCTGCTTCATGCGCAGTTAATGTGCAATTTGACCAAATTCGCACGATGTGTGAAGGGGCCCTTAAAAATAAGTCCTCCAGAGAGCAAAATTAAGAGGTTACGCAGGTTTTATACAGAACAGAGGAGGAGTCAATTACCTGTGTTTCTTTCAGCCTTAGCATCTTCACGTTATATCTCATCAATCAACAGCCTGCTCATTTAAAATTACTGGAGAAACATGTATATACGAGGCAACTCCAAATAAAGGAGAAATGCCGCTTTTAACAAACTGGACCTCATTTCTGGCATAAAATACAGTCGTTTACTCAACAATATAACTTTGGTGTCTTCAGGAGTCCACGGTTCAGACGATGTGTTCAGGTTCAAATCTGCGTCAAAGATTTTTCTTTTTCTAATAAAGTGAACTTCTTGTTTAACACATTGCCAACTGGACAGGAAGGACCTAGTAGTGCCACCAATTTGAAAATACAGCTCTTTTTTTTGTTTGTTTTTTTGCATGTGCCGTGACATGTCAATCATCTGTGTCCAATCAGATTTCAGGGGAGTCCAGGGCAACCCTCTGCTCTAGCTCCACCCATGGCAGGAAGTGTTCAACATTTGACATTTCCTGTTTCACTGTGGACTCAAAATTTGGCACTTCCTGTTTCAGTGTGAACTTGCCACTGAGTTCCCGCGAGATTCCATAAGATCTCATCTGTCAATCCAGGAAGTGTTGATCCAGGAAGTGTTCGACATTTGACATTTCCTGTTTCACTGTGGACTCTGGAAAATTTGGCACTTCCTGTTTGGGACTCAGTGTACCATGAGCGAGCTGTGCATCGCTTCACTCGTATAAAAGATGAGTGCAGTAAAAACAGTTTTCAGAGTATCAATGAACAGATTTCTTCCATTTTATTTTTCAAGTCAACAAGAACAACAATAAACGTGACGACACGCAAAACCTTGTGTGCATCAGTGTGTATAAATCTGCAAATCCGACATTTACTGGTGAATCGTTCATGTGCAAGGCAGCCGCTAATCTGCACCACCAACAGAGTGTTAAATTAACACTGCAGCTAAAATTTACAGTCCCGTTTAAATCGAAATGAAATCACTTCATTCAGAAACTCTCGATTACAAATATCAAGTTTCTGTTCATAATCTGTTTTGGGGTGAAAGGTCACCAAAATGCTGTTGTTCTTGTTTGTACCTCACAATGGCTGCTGCCGTCCTGGTGGCTGAACCGTGGCATGCTAACATTCGCTGGTTTCTAAATTTTACCCTAACATTAGCTAGCTAGCTAAGAAGACTTTCACCTAACCAAACATTAGCTAACTAAGCTAACATTTGCCTTGTCTAACATTAGCTACGTAACTAAGCTAACATTTGTCTTGTCTAATGTTAGCTAACTAAGCTAACATTCACCTTGTCTAATGCTGGCTAACTAAGCTAATATCTGCCTTGTCTAACATTAGCTAACTAAGCTAATATCTGCCTTGTCTAATATTAGCTATTAATGCTAACATTTGCTTTTTCTACTGTTAGCTAACTAAGCTAACATTTGTCTTGTCTAACATTAGCTAACTAAGCTAACATTCACCTTGTCTAATGCTGGCTAACTATGTTAATATCCACCTTGTCTCAAATTAGCTAACTAAGCTAATATCTGCCTTGTCTAGCATTAGCTAACTAAGCTAATATCTGCCTTGTCTAACATTAGCTAACTAAGCTAATATCTGCCTTGTCTAACATTAGCTAATAAAGTTTCTGTGTAGGCTCTCAGTTGTCCAGGTGGTTTCCATAGTAGAGAAGCTTGAATCTTCGACTGGACTGGGTTGCTTGACGCGAGGATGTTTCGCTTCAAATCACAGAAGCTTCCTCAGCTAAAATTCTTGCTCTGGTGGTCTGACTTCTGTCTTGACTCTTGTAGAGAAGAATAAACCAGAAGCCAACAAAAGCTGGAGTTTTTAACAGATCTCAACATTGTTCACCTGCATCCCCACCGCTGAGGCCATCTCAGCTATGAGGCAGAGACTGCTGGAGGATGTGTCTCTACTTGAAAGGACCAAACTCACCCCAGACCACATCTGCCAACTCTTGGAGATCTGTCTCAACACCACGTATTTCCTGTTTAGGGGGAATTACTACAGGCAGATTCATGGTTGTGCGATGGGGTCTCTGGTATCCCCCATTGTAGCCAATCTGTACATGGAGCGAGTGGAGAAGACAGCTTTGATGTCTTTCATGGGCATCTCTCCCAGTCACTGGTTCAGATATGTTGATGACACATGGGTCAAAATCAAGCAACAGCAAGTTGAGGACTTTACGGAACACATCAACTCAGTGGACGCCAATTTCAAGTTCACACGTGAGGATGCCAGAAACAACCATTTAGCCTTCCTGGACTGTGATGTTACGATTGGAGAGAACAGGCAGCTCCAGACAGGGGTTTACAGAAAACCAACTCACACTGACCAATATCTGCCCTTTGGCTCAAAACACCCCCTTGAACACAAGCTCAGGGTGATCAGGACGCTTCAACACAGAGCCCTACAGGTGCCCACAACTGCAGAGGGAAGGGCTAAAGAACAACAACGTGTCCGTAAAGCCCTCACAGTATGTGGGTACCCACGATGGTCCCTGGACAAAGTGCAGAAGTCCCAGAGAACAAAGAGATCAGATAGACAGGAGACGGAGACAATAAGAAGAGGAGTGTCTCTCCCTTATTTAGCAGGAGTAGGGGAAAAACTACAGAGGATCTTCAGACAGCACAAAATCCCAGTTTACTTTAAACCGTTTAACACCTTGAGACAGAAATTAGTTCACCCTAAGGACATGATCCCTAGTTACAAACAGAGCAATGTAGTGTATTCTATCAGATGTCAGGAAAACTGTAACGAACACTACATAGGTGAAACGAAGCAACCTTTACACAAAAGGTTATACGAGCACCGCAGAGAGGGCACCAGTGGACCTCAGTCTGCGGTTCACCTCCACCTTAAAGACACTAACCACATGTTTGAGGACAAGGAAGTTAAAATATTAGCCAGAGAAAAGAAATGGTTTGAGAAAGGGGTCAAGGAGGCATTCTTTGTGAAACGTTTGAAACCCAGCCTTAACCGGGGAGGGGGTCTGAGACACACTTTATCCCCTGTTTACAATGGGGTACTCAGGTCAAAGGAGTTTCAGTCTTTTGTTCATGGTAATGAGTCATTCACGTCATCAGGAGAGTCATCAAGGGAGCCATCAAGAAAGGCATCCATCCCATCATTAGAGGGACAGCTGTCCTGCCATTAGGTGTGCTAACTACAGCACAATAGTTGCTAATTAGAGCTATTTTTTAGTCACTAGCCTATAGCAGTCTGCCTCTCAGTAGGAGGGGTCTGGTTAGGTTTAAAACTCCAGCTTTTGTTGGCTTCTGTTTTATTCTTCTCTACAAGAGTCAGACAGAAGTCAGACTTCCAGAGCAAGAATTTTAGCTGAGGAAGCTTCTGTGATTTGAAGCGAAACGTCCTCGCGTCAAGCAACCCAGTCCAGTCGAAGATTCAAGCTTCTCTACTGTTAGCTAATAAAGCTAACATTTGCTTTTTCTAATGTTAGCTAACTAAGTTAACATTTGCCTTGTCTAACATTAGCTAACTAATAATTTTGATACTGTTTCCATCATACTGTATTTTGCGTTCTGGAGTTGTCCAGTTGGGAGTTTGGGCGCATGCGCCCGCAGCGACCGGCAGCGAGAGTTTGGCGTTCCGGCTTATTGTCTAAAATGTTTTTTCTTTGTTTTATTTTGGAGTGTTTTATGTTCTCACTGTGTGGTTATTGCTGTGTGAAGGACTATTCTGCTGCCAACGGAAATGGATCCGCTTTATTTTGTTGCATTGTGGCTTTTATTGTGTACCCTGTTTGTGAGGGATCTCACCGGAGCTGTCAATCCGACAGGGACACGTCATACTTATTCCAGAGATGTGTTAATGCAGTTGAACTGTGTCAGTCTGAACCGCGTTATGGATGTTATATTACCAGAATTTATTCCGAGGGATTTTAATTATCTGGTTTTTAACAAAGGTGATTCGATAAAGAAGAAGAGGAGAAAGCGGGCGAGACGAGGTGGTGTGAGGCTGCGTGTGCGTAAACAGCAGCTTACCAGGATCCCCTTGCCTGTCGTGATTATGGGAAATGTTCAGTCCCTGAGAAATAAAGTGGATGAACTTCAAGGAAATGTCCACTTTCAAAAGGACTTCAGGAACACTTGTGTCATGGCCTTTACGGAGACATGGCTTACTGAGAAGACCGAGACGCCGATCCGCTCATCGATGGTTTTGGAGCTCCGCTTCGTCTTGATCGTCAGACTGAAGTGACGGGAAAAACGCAAGGAGGTGGGGTATGTTTGTATGTCAACAAACAATACTGCACCTCTGTGAGTGTCAGAGAGAAAATCTGCACACCAGATGTTGAACTTTTATCTGTGTCATTGCGTCCTTTTTATCTGCCTCGTGAATTCCCACAACTTTTTATAACAGTACTATACATTCACCCAAAGGCAAATGCTGCCTGTGCTTCTAGTACTGTTTTTAATGTTGTTCAAAAATTGCAGTCCATTTCACCTGATGCCCCGAATTTTATTTTGGGAGATTTTAATCAAGTCTCCTTGGAAAAACCCTAACAAACTTCTATCAATATGTTACCTGCCCAACCAGGCGTGGCAAGACTGTGGATTTATGTTATGGGTCAATTAAAGACGCTTTTAAATCACTCCCTCCGTTGGGTTTTGCAGATCATAATTGTGTGCATCTTCTGCCAACCTACAAGACTGTTTTAAAGAGGGGAAAAGTACAAACCAAGGAGGTTAAAGTTTGGACTGCTGATTCTGAGCTTTGTTTGCAGGAATGTTTTGACTGTACTGACTGGGACATGTTTAAGCAGTCCTCTGATAACCTGGATGTTATATGTTCTTATGTCACTTTTTGTAGAGACATGATTGTTCCCTGTAAGAAAGTTAAAATTTATCCTAATTATAGACCCTGGGTTACTAAATCAGTGAAATCTTGTATAAAGAAAAAGAAGGAGGTCTTTAAAAAGGGAGTAGACTCGGACCTTCTTTTAGTTACCAAAGCGCTTAAAATAGAGATTCTTAAAGCAAAACAGACCTATAAGTCTGAGTTGGAGAAGAGGATGGCTGCTCATAATCTTGGGTCAGCTTGGTCTAGTATGAAGGCCATTGCAGGCCTCCAAAATATGGAAAGCAGCACAAATATTACTTTAAATGGCTTCAACTCAGATATTGAACTAGCTAATGTTCTTAATTGTTTTTTTAATCGTTTTAACATATCTGATTTTAGTAAGGAAACTCAGGAACTTGGTCTCAGGCTCTGTGACTCTCAACACTTCTCCCTTCACCAATGGGATATAGAAAAAGCTTTTCTTAGCACAAAGGTAAATAAGAGTCATGGTCCAGATAATATCTGTGGCCATTTACTTAAATCTTGTGCAAAAGAGCTGAGTCCAGTTTTTTATTATATTTTAACTGGTCCTTGGAAACACAGCATGTCCCCAAAGTGTGGAAAGATGCTGTTGTGGTCCCAGTTCCTAAATCTAGTAATCCTACATCACTGAATGATTTTAGGCCTGTTGCTCTAACATCAATTTTGATGAAGATCTTTGAGAAATTGGTACGGTCGGTAATGCTAAAAAATACTATGCATGCACTCGATCCATTACAATTTGCTTACAGGCCTAATAGAGGAGTGAAGGACGCCACACTCACTTTGCTTAATCTGCTTCTCAGGCATTTGGAGGGCAGCGGGTGTCATGCCCGGCTTTTATTTGTTGCCTTCTCTTCAGCTTTTAATACAATTCAACCCTGTATTTTAACCCAAAGGCTTTTAGAACATTTTAAATTAAGTAATAATCTCGTGGGTTGGATTTTAGACTTTTTAACAAACAGAACACAGAAAGTTAGAGTGAACGGGATTTTATCAAACACAGTGTGTTCTACTGGCTCGCCACAAGGGTGTGTGCTCTCACCTCTGTTATTTATTCTCTATACCAGTATGTGTCAGAGCACCTTTAAAAACAGGTTCATTTTAAAATACGCGGATGATACAGTGATTGTCAGTCTGCTGCGGGATAACGAGAGTAGCAACGGTCCTGTAGTTGACCATTTTGTTAAATGGTGTGAGGACTCATATCTTCAGATTAATATATCTAAAACTAAAGATATGGTCATTGATTTTAGGAAGAATGGTAGCACACCTGGCAACACAACAATGAATGGTCAACCAGTTGGAATTGTGCAAACTTATAAATACCTTGGGACTATTATTGATGACTCGCTGAAGTTTGAGGCAAACTGTGAGGCGGTGTGTAGGAAGGGACATCAGCGCTTGTTCTGTCTCAGGAAACTGTCGTATTTTCACATTGGCTGAACCATGTTAACACTATTTTATTGTGCTTTTATTGAATCTGTTTTAGCTTTTTCTTTGGTGGCCTGGTTTGGCAGTTTGACATTGAAGGACAGGAACAGACTGAGTCAGATCATTAAATGGTCCAGTCGGTTGATTGGTGAATCACAGCTGAGTTTAGAGTCCCTGTACACTAAACAATTACAGCGGATAACCAACTGCATTATAGTTGATGACTCCCACCCCCTGGCTAATGAATTTCAGCTTTTACCTTCTGGCCGTAGGTTTAGAGTCCCAAGGTGTAGAACAAAACGCTACAGGAGTAGTTTTGTCCCAGCAGCAATTGTGCAACTGAACAAATCTTAGTAGGTTTGCATATGGTTATATTTAGATATTTATATACTTATTTATTTATTTGCCCTTTGCACACTAGTTTTAAGCTGACCATCTTTTTAGTGGTTTTAAGGTTGTGAGTCCTTGGTGGTGTTTGTTAACTTGTTTTGTGTATGTTCTTTGTTAGTATTTTTAGTGTTTTTTTTATTGTTGACACCTTTTTTCTGTTTTCTGTTTGCTGCAAGCCAAATCTACCTACGGGTCCAAATAAAGTTACCTGAACCTGAACCTGTCTTCAGTATTTTCAAAAAATATTAGTAGAAAGGTTTGTGAGAAAAACAAAACTACAGATGTTACATCTTTGTCACAACATATCACACGTTTGTCATTTCTCTCAGTAAAATTGTAATAGATTATTTTAATCTAAATGTTTGGTTTCATTTACCTTCTGGAGCAGCAAAGATCCGGAGTATTTAGTGGAGAGTTGCTGAAGCTCAACAGAGAAAACGGATGCCCAAACCTGAACCCTGAAACAAACAAACAAAAACAGCAACAACAGATGAAACAGATATTGATGTACTGTGACACCAGGAACAAACGTGCACGTGAGTTCGTCTCCTCACACACTCTCGTCACGTGAAATTGATCAGTGGATCGGTTTGATCAGTGGATCGATGTGCTTCGTGCTGCTGTAAACTCATGTTACGACTCTGAGTTGTCTTTCTGACGCATAAAATGCATTTATCTTTGTTTACTTGAAGATACAGCCTTTTTTAGAACTTCTTCCAAGTTTTCATGTTGCGGTTCTCTGTCCAGTGATCAACATGTCATCTAAATAACAGAGACACAACACCAAAGAGCGTGAGATCGATAGATGGATCGGTGCAGCGTCTGCAGTGATGCGGTCGCTGTATCGGACCGTCGTGGTGAAGAGAGAGCTGAGTAGGGGGGCAAAGCTCTCAATTTACCGATCGATCTACGTTCCGATCCTCACCTATGGTCATGAGATTTGGCTCATGACCGAAAGAACGAGATCACGGGTACAAGCGGCCGAGATGAGTTTCCTCCACAGGGTGGCTGGGCGCTCCCTTAGAGATAGGGTGAGGAGCTCGATCACTTGGGAGGAGCTTGAAGTTGAGCCGCTGCTCCTCCACATCGAAAGGAGTCAGTTGAGGTGGCTCGGGCATCTTTTCCGGATGCCCCCTGGATGCCTCGCTGGAGAGGTGTTCTGGGCACGTCCCATTGGGAGGAGGCCCCGGGGAAGACCCAGGACACGCTGGAAGGATTACATCTCTTGGCTGGCTTGGGAACGCCTTGGGGTTCCCCCGGAGGAGCTGGAGGAGGTGTGTGTGGATCGGGAGGTCTGGGCGGCTTTGCTTGAGCTGCTGCCCCCGCGACCCGACTCCGGATAAAGTGGAAGAAAATGGATGGATGGATGGATGGACAACACCAAAGAGCCAAAACACCAAAGAGACACAACACCAAAGAGACAAATGAGGCACAACACCAAAGAGCCAAAACACCAAAGAGGCACAACACCAAAGAGACAAATGAGGCACAACACCAAAGAGGCAAAACACCAAAAAGAGCCAAAAGACCAAAGAGACAAAACACCAAAGAGACAAAACACCAAAGCGGCACAACACCAAACAGACAAAACAACAAAGAGACACAACACCAAAGAGGCAAAACATATTACTCCATCTAACCCCTGTAGAACTTGATCCATCAGGTCATACAGGCATTCAAATCAGTCAAGGTGCATTCAGATGGTTTTAACTCTGCACATAATTCCATCAGCAGGCCATGGCTCTGTTTTCTGTCCACCATCAAAAACACTGCTTTTGACTTTTCATCACCATTTTTCAGTGCGTTTGCCACAAATAATTGCTCTATCTAGCCTTTCTTGATAAGTGCTGAATTCTTCCTCCACTTCAACAAAATGAAGGTCTTCACCGCCACCAAACGTGGTCGCCATTTTCTCCATGTGCTTGCTTTGTCTCAGTGGAGTTGAGTCTTCGACATTAAACTATTCTTCAAAGCTAAATCCGCTCCTCATCGCCAATTTCTGCTGTGTAGTGCTCAGTTTAGGTTCAGTAAGCTTGAAGACATGATGAAGTAGCACTGAAACTATGGATATTTATTTATAGCAATTTATCTTGTTCTTGTCTCCTGGCTTCCTCTCTGCTTCTGCGACTGGCTGCACTGCCCTCACAGCCTTTTATATTGTTGCTTAGCACCACCTGCAGGTAACGCTGGTTACTGCAGTATCAGAATCTTTCAGAATACCACATAAATTCTAGCTTTTCTTTTCATGCAGTGTCAGAGGACCATGTTCTTGAGATCCTCCAGTGTCTAAATTAGAACAAAGCCACCGGTTTGTACAATATCCCATCACTTTTCCTCACAGACTGTGCTTTGTTCATGACACCAGCACTTACATATATTCTGAATTTGTCTCTATCACCAGGTTTGCTCCCCTCTGATTTTAAAAGTGCCAAAATTACACCCATCCACAAGAACTTGAATGGAAACTGGTAACTATAGGCAACTCAACAATATCTGACAGATCACCAGCTCCTGTATGAGCTCCAGTCAGGCTTCAGGTCCTCTTAGATGCTTGATACACCTCATAGACTATATCAAGCTTGAAAAAGACAAAGACACCTGCACAGCTATGGTGGTACTTGATCTACCGAAAGCCTTTGACACTGTGGACCATAGTACTCTAATCCAAAAACTCTGGGTAATTGGCCTACATGAGCCTGCTGTCAACTGGTTTATGGCCTATGTATATGGAAAGGAGCAGTGTGTTGGAGTTGGTGATGTTTAATCCTCACCTGTGATCTGTGGTGTCCCTCCAGGTTCTATATTAGGACCACTTTTGTCCCGGCCCGGGATTCATGTCTGGGTTTTCCCACATTTTGGTCTAGGCTTACACTGAGGATTTTACGGTCTTGGTTGGGTTCTGGTCATTTCTTTACTTTTTGTAATGCTTTTGTTACAGGTTTTATTCTCTGTATCATTTATTTATGGTTTAGTCATTCATTGCATTACCTAGTCCCTGGTTTTGATTTGTTCATCATTTATTTCCTATTCTGTCAATAGTTTGTTTTGTCATGTTTAGTGTATTCACTTTCCTGTATCACGTCCTCTCATTTTAATTATTATCACTGGTTTTCCACTCTTGGACTCGCCACCTTAGTTTTTAGTTTCACCCCCTCTGTTTTGTTCATGTTTATTACGGTTAGTCAAGCACGTCACGTTTTGCACCGTTGGGTTTTCTGTCACTTAATTATCTTGCCCCAGTTCACTTTGCTTTTGTCTTACTGCACTCTCTTGCACTTACCTTTGTCTTCCCTGGTCACTCCCCTGTACAGCACTCTCTACACACCTGTTCCTCATTTCACACTCTGATTCTTCCACTAGTATTTAAGCCCTCACAGTCTCTCAGTCCCTCGCCAGATTGTTGCATTTCACACTTTCCAGCCTCATGCCATTGTCCTGTTGTGCCTTGTTGTATTTCTGGCCTTGCCAATGTTACCAACCTCCGCCTCGTCTTATCCCTGAACTCTGCTCGTTTTTTGACTTTGCCTCTGCCTCAGCCCTGTGAACTCCTTGATGCTGTGTATTTGGAACTTTGCTTGTTTTTTGGACTCTGCCTCAGCTTGCTACCTGCCTGTACCTCCACCACGTTGATTGACTGCCTGTGTACTGAACCTGTTGCCTGCCTATCAGATAAAGCCATTTTTCCTGATCTACACCTGTGTCTGTGAGTTTGCATATGCCTCCTACAACCTTCAGGGCCAAGCCACCACAAGCCATGACACAAAGTCTATTTTAAATCAGTTCTTAAAGATGCTTCTATTCCATAATGTTTTTTATCACTGAATCCATTTCTTTTATTTACTCCTAGTCATGTTGTCTCATCCCTTTTATTTGTTAACATTTATTTATTTGTTCATAATTATGTCATTTTTTTTCACAATTTACTTGCTTAACTAGTCAATATTTATTATTATTATTTTCTCCTGTTCATTTAGTTACCTCAAGTTTAAAAGACCCACAGTGGAAATAAGTGTATTTGTCACTTTCTTGTCTTATCCTTGTGAATTTTAATGTACATGTATACAATATATCATTGAATTTCATTAAATAAAATCAATCAATCAAACTTATGTCAAATTAACATGTGGATCCTTACTGGACATGATGTGTCATGTGACTGTTGTCTGTCTGAGGCAGAAAAAGAGAGTTAAATGTCACGGTGATGTGACAGATTTGAATAATCTGTTCCTCTGACATCTGGGTCAGCGTACAAAGCCGCAGGTGTCACTAATCTCCAAACACACAAACGTACAATAAAAACAGTAAAGTTTATCAGTTTGAACATTAAATATCTTGTCTTTGTGGTGTATTCAATTGAATATAGGTTGAAGAGGATTTGAAAATCATTGCATTCTGTTTTTATTTGTGTATGACCACCGGACTGTGGTCCCCTACAGAGTGTCCAAGACCAAAGGAGATGGACCAGGTCCATTATTGTGGCTTTGATGTTGATCATTGCAGCGAACTGGTTGCTGCAGGTTCAGATATACCTTTGCTGTGCATTGAACCTTCCTCAAATATTGGACGATCCTGACGAGGAGGAAGTGTCTCTAACAGTGACATTGGACGTAACGACACGGTGCATTGGTCAGGATCAACCACTGCAAATACGGTTTGGCAGACCTTTAACTGGAGAAGTCTGCATATCCTTCATCTGAATATCAGAAGCCTGCTTCCTGAGATAGATGAGGTACGAGTTATTTCACCCAAACTGAATACTGGCGTCTTGTGCTTCTCTGAGACACGCCTCGACCATTCTATCCAGGATGCAAAGATAGAGATTGTAAACTATACGTGCACAAGAAAGGACATATCTCGCAGTAGCTTGGGGGGGTATGTATTGTTAGATATATCTCTGTGTTTAATTATGGTTTTTTTATTTGTTTTCTGTACTTGTTTTGGTATTAAGGTAGTTATTATATTTAGGGTTATATTTTTTGTTTCATTCTTATTCTAATTTTCCTTTGTTCTTTCTTGGTATGTGCATGTAGAACTGGATTTAAGTGGTTTGTACCGCTTAGGATAAAGAGAGTTCGGTTACAATTATAAATCATATGTCCCTCATTATTGCGCGGGCCTGGGGCAAGGGGATGGACCGCCCTCGAATGCCCACGGCGGCCAATAAGAGAAGGATTTTGCGAAATAATACTGCTTGTATCCATTGTCCAGGGTTCTGCAAGAGCAGATCTTGTCTGTAAGAGAAGTTCTTGCAGGGCCCAGGCCTGATTATTTTTGCTGTGACTTTAATTAAATTTAAAAGTGCAGAATAGTTCGAGTTTGTACTTTGTAAGGGGCAATATTACAGAAAGAACTAGTATGTACATCTGTGATGTCATCACTTTTGACAACAGAAGTGACATGAACTGTGATGACCTGGAAGCACAATGGACCAACATACATCTACAGAAACCCAGGTCCATCCTCGTCTGGACCTTCTCAGACCTGCTTCTATAATAAACTCCAGGAGTCATGTTGTGCCTCAAATTTTTTGAACTCAGAAGTTGTGATCGTTGGTGATTTTAATATCAGTGTTTCAACAGGCAGCAATCTGCTGGTTAAAAACTTGGGCTCACACTGTTCAGTGTTTGATCTGCAACAGTTAATGAGTTTCTAAGACAAATGAGTCCATTATAGAAAACAATGATATACAGAAAATCACACAAAGTGGTGTAATAACATTTGAACTGAGCGATCATATGTAAGGTAATAAAAAAATGTCAGTTCAAGAAGTAAATTTCTGGCTAGAAAATCCAAATATTTAGATACGGATACAATGAAAGTGTACTGGTCCAGAGTCACGTAGACAATGGTTGTACTTGTACTTCACAGTACACCAGTTTGTCACAAGCTGTCAAGAACAAACTACAAGTATGTCAAAACTTAGAACTGTACTCTGTCTTCCAGCCACAACCCATTTAGTTTACTCCATCTTTGCTCAACTTAAACAGAGAAACATGTAACTCATCTTAATCTATACTCTAAAAAATTAACCGATGTCTCAAGGAGAAATAGTCATGTAACAATTTGCAAAGATTTTTTTTTAAGTTAACGAGAGATGTTTTGTGGCATTAACTCAGTTGAAAGTTGAAATAATGTAAAAAAAAAAAAATCTATGGAAATTGTTACGTTTTTTTCTCCTTGAGACAGCGGTTCCTTTTTTACAGTGTACATAATGTTCATCACATTGTTCATGGTAAATGTACATGGTGATGTCATCTCTGCTCAACAGTGTTTTAGAAAGCCAATATGTGTAAATTTGTCTTATTTTAAGTGCTTCTCTGTTTTAGTCTGTTTTTAGTTTTTGTTTTTATTGTATTTTTTTTATTGTTTATTTTTGATTTACTACTCACTACTGCTACGCTATGCCTTCCGACAATCTGAGGATGACATCTTCCTTCATACCGGGAGTGACGGCAGCCTCTTCAACCTGGCACGTCTGTGAGCCAAAACAAAAGTTTGCAAAGTCCTCATCAGGGAGATGCTCTTTGCAGCTGCTCTCACCAAGGAAGCACTGCAGCAACTCATCACCTGCTTTGCGGATGCCTGCATGTAGTTCGGCCTCACCATCAGTCTGAAGAAGACCAACATTATGGGCCAAGATGTCAGCAACATCCCTCAGATCACTATTGACAACCATATTCTCAAAACTGTTGAGAACTTTACCTACCTCGTCGAACAGAACATGGGACAACACCATGCTGAGGATCAGCACTAAGATGAAGGTATACCAAGCATGTGTGCTGAGTACCCTCTCTGTGGCAGTGAAGCATGGACCCTATACACCCACCAAAAACACAGACTGAACACGTTCCACATGTGCTGTCTCAGACGACTCTTGGGCATTAGATGGCAGGACCGTGTCACAAACAAGGATGTCCTGGGACAGGTTGGGATGCCAAGTATGTTCACCATAATCACACAAAGACGCCTGCGCTGGCTCGGCCACATCTGCCGCATGGACGATGGCTGCATCCCCAAAGACATGCTATATGGTGAGCTGGCTACCAGTTTCAGGCCCAGAGGACGTCCTGCACTTCATTTCAAAGACGTGTGCAAATGCGACCTACGGGCAGGTGGCATAAACCCTGCTGACCTGGAGATGGCAACATCTAACCGTACCAGCTGGCGATACATCATGAAGGCTGGGATCCAGCAAGCCGAGGAAAATAGGAACATCGAGTGGGGGGAACGAGGACACACAGACTACAGAGTCAGCCGTCTGCTCCTGCTGCTACAACACCACCAACAACTACAACTACAGCAACTGTAACAGGACGTGCCGATCGCACATCGGGCTGTTCAGCCACAGCAGACGCTGGAACACAAAAACGGACTGATCCATGGCGCAACACTTCATTGTCTTCCGAGACAGAAGGATGCCAACAATTTTATTGTATTTCTTTTTTTATTGTTTATTGTTGTGGGAAAATGGTAAATGGACTGCATTTATATACCGCTTTTCCATCTGAATCAGATGCTCAAAGCACTTTACAATTATGCCTCACATTCACCCCGATGTCAGGGTGCTGCCATACAAGGCGCTCACTACACACCGGGAGCAATAGGGAATTAAAGGCCTTGCCCAAGGGCCCTTAGTAATTTTTCAGTCAGGTGGGGATTTGAACCCATGATCTTCTGGACTCAAACCCAACACCTTAATCACTAGACCATCACCTATATTATAGATATATCTAGATTTTATTCATCTTTGCTGCCTATTTTGTAGTACTTTGATGTGAAGAACCACAATGGAAAGACGTCATTCTTGAAATTCCATGATCAATGTGTTCTGCAGGCAGATGGTTTAACACGTAGTGTTTTGTTGTACATCTTATGTGGAATTTCTAAATCTATCAATCAAACAATCAATCAGTGATTTGTGATCTTAATGTGTTATGAGTTTTATGAGGTTACAGCAATAACTCCTGATTCACCTCACTGTTTTTTTTTTGTTTGTTTGTTTGTTTTAAGCTTGCAAACCAAATTCACATTTCAGGAGTCTTGAGAAGAGAAAACCCCCTGAAGATCACTTACGTCTCAGGTGGGATCTTCATCTGAGCCCGAGCTAGAGTCCAAAGGCAGCAGAGTCCCAGAATCCTCAGCAGCCTTCTCATGTGCAGCCTCCCGTCCTCCATCCTGCCTCCAGCTCAGCCTCAGGTCTTCAGGTCCTCACAGTGCTGCTTCAAATCGTGGCCTTTTACAAGTTTGGAAGGTGTGTTTAAAGTTCAGAAATGGTTTGGACTGGATTCTGAGTCCTCTCGGTCACCTCAGGATAAACTCATCTTGCTGCACAACCTCACCTTCTCATTTAGCTTCTGATCCTGCTCAGGAACATTTCCATAAGATCTGGATGACACTAACCTGTGCAAGTGTTTGAGAAGATTCACCAACGTTTCAGTGCAAGAAGCTTTGAAGGTTTCTGTCAAAGAGAACATTCCATGAAAACAGAGGATTTGGCTGGATCTGATCCACGTTCATCCATGTTCTTCCTCTTCAGACCCAACATTTGAAACAATTTCTTCAGATGTTTAGGAAGACAAAAAAAAAGAATGTGTCAGCATGGATTTTGTAGCCGTTTACGTCCACAGTAGCACAATTTGTGCCATAATCCACCTGGATTAAAAACTTGCCTCCAACACCATGAGAGGGAGTGGAAGGATTGGAACAGGACTGAACGAGGACTGTTTCATCTAAGAGGATTACGGTGATGTGTGGAGAAAGAATCCTCTCTGACCAATCAGGAAGACCCGGGGACGTACGCGGCTCCGCCTGACATCAGGCTCTGACGCACGCCGGTAAAAGCACCTGATGAGGTATAAATGTGCTCTAATGAGTCTGACCCCAAATGACCAGGGTCACAGCCTGAACAAGGCCTTTAGTCTCCACTCCCACTGTCCACTAGGTGTCACCGTTGTAACGGTTTTAGGGTTTTACCCCAAACAATCATCTCCTGAATAATAATAATAATGTCATCGTACATACAGATAGTGAAATGTGTCCTCTGCATTTACACACAATCCAACCACTAGGGGCAGTGTGCAGCCTCAGTCCGGCACCCAGGAACCAACTCCAGATGTAGAGATGCTGCCTTGCTCAGAGGCAGAGAAACGAGCAGACCCTAAATAAGCAGGTTCGTGGCTGTGGGACGAAACCCACGCAGAAAAAAACGTGCAAACTCCACACAGAAAGGCCGGGAAGTGATGCCACGACCTCCTCACTGTGACAGATCAGTGCTAACCACTGAGCCACCGTGCCGCCACTGAAGCAACTGTTTCATGAAGCAAATGATTTAAGTCTAAAAAAAAAAAAAAAAAAAACTGTTACCATCGATCACTATGTCTAAAAAAAAAATCAGATTAAAAGCCCAGCGTTTGCGCAAATTAATGTATTTGCATAATCATATTTATTTTTACTGAAAATGTCTTTTATTTATTTAGCAATATGAACACCTCTGTCATTAGATAGTGAAAATAAAGAAAAAGAGACATAAATATACCCAGTAAATACGTCACAATGTGCACACTATTCATTTATTACATGAATGCTGATTTAAGTCAACATTTTACCAACAATTGTTTGTAAAAATCCCCGAATAATTCTGGATAAACAGCGCCCTCTCGTGTTAAGAGACAAAACAAACACCTGTTTCCACAATGACCATTTTGACCTTTTTTTTTTTTTTTTTTTTTTGGTTTTTATTCTTGTCTTCTTGTTTTGTTCCTTTTCTGGTGGATCGAGATGTCCCTGTGTCATACACACTGAACGTGTTCTCAGGAGGATCCACGTGTTCTGCGGTCACGAACCCAAAGGACCCGGAAACACTCGAATCCATTTTCCAGCTAAAATCACAGCTGCTGCATGATGGAGGCGATTATTATTGTGTTTATTACGTCACCAACATCAAAGAGACGAACGTGGTGAAGTGAAGCAGTGACTTCATCGGGTCTGATGCGTTCACGTCGTCCAGAAAAGATCTGATTCAAATCACCTGATACAAAAATAAACACAAAATACATTATACCGAGTGTTTACACTCACAAATGTTCAGATTTAGGACAGAAGTCAAAATGACATAAATAGAAATTCAGTCTCAACAAATTCTATGTTGAAAGTTGACATTTTTTAAATAATCACTATTTAACCTCAAATAAACAAATGCAAATGTAAAGATTAGAACAGATACTCAAACTAAAAAGGTTCATTTCTTCTGGTTTCATGTAATAATAGTTACAACAAAAATCACAAATATTTTCATAACTTTGAAAATTGCTTGAACTTTAATTTATTAATGTGTAACATGAATTTTTGCCTTTTCTGCATTTTTTTTAATTTTTGTTCAGTTTCAAAATGTCTGAATTTGACTTTTGTATGGTGAATAAAATTTCCTGTAATTTCCTTTTTCTTTAATAAACTTTGAGGACAAGATATGAATAAAAGTCGATGTCCTGAATAAATGAACAGGTTGACTGTGTTCAGGTACTAGTTCTTGTTTTATTCTGTTTTTTTGGGGGGGGGGGGGGAGGGGGATCTTGTGAAGCTGTCAGGTTTTCTCTGTAATGAAACATGCTTCATAAGTAAATCTGACTCCTGAAGCAATTGTTTCATTTAATGTTTCACGTGTTTGCAAGAAATCATTCACATTTTTAGCACAACAGAATTCCTTAGAATCACAAAATGTGTATTTAGCCAGTGGAACGGAGACCTGAGGTCGCCTCGAACCCGAGTCACTGAAAAACTGCCATTTTTACAAATCCAATATGGCTGCGATGGTGACTTCCATGAACACGCCAACATCCAGTTTCTGATTGGCTGTCGCATGCAGGTCCCAAAAGTGTCTAAATTTACTGATCTTCATAGAATTCCAGTGAAAAGACACAACAGACTCAAGGAAAATGAGAGAAAATGTTGTTGTGCAAAAGTTGCATCAACTCCACTCAGAATCGACTTTCCAGTCATTTTGTCATGTGACTGAAGCATCATGGGAAAGTGGTGCATTCATGTCCGCCTGGACGGAAACAACCTTCCACAAGTCATAACACCAGGACGGTTCCAGCTCCGCCTCTTCCCAGCGATGAAAGGATGAAATTCAGGTTGCAGAAAACGTTTGTGCAGAAAAGAATTTCAAGCAGAAGTGGGCGGAGTCTAAAGAGCTGCTCAGCGATGGAACACGTGTCGCGGTGGAACAGATGCACGACAACGACGGTGTGTTTGATTTTGCTCTGCTGAGGCTTCACGTGACTCCAAGCAGCTGCTGCTCCGACAGAGTCCTGAACACGCCTCTGTCCCGGCGAGCCTCAACCCTCTGACACGGACGGCTTAGACCTCAACAATGACGCTATTGAGGGGGACGCGGCCCGCGTGGCCTGGCGTTGATGGAGGGTTATGGGGGTGATGGGATGTTTTTTGGTGGTGGGGGGCTGTTGTGTGCAGAGACCCTGATCCCTGCAGCTGTTGCCTGGCACACTCCAACCTCAGGGAGAACCTGCCGCTTCGTGCCAAGCGCCCTGCTGCGGTTTGAGGAGGAGGCCTCTGTCATCGGGGGGCATCTGGAGGGGGGACACAAACCAGCAGCACTCGCCACAAACCACAACTTACCCCCTGGAACCCCGCCTCCTGACCCCGCCCAGCCCAGTCCTTGGTCCCTGGGCTGTTCGTCACTTGGTTCCCTCAGGCTTCCTGTTAAGACATGACAGGCTAGTTTGTGTCATTCATAGCATTCACGTGTGCTCGCGTCACCAAATTACACAGCCGTCAATCTGTCTGACATCAGGAAAACAACAGCAACCAGGAAACATTTAAATAAAGCTGAAACAAGCACATCACTAAGACAAATCTTCATCAAACATCTCCCCCTCAGCCCCTCACCTACGGCGGCCTCCCCCCCTCGGCCCCTCACCTACGGCGGCCTCTCCCCCTCAGCCCCTCACTCCCCCCCTCGGCTCCTCACCTACGGCGGCCTCCCCCCCTCGGCCCCTCACCTACGGCGACCTCGGCCCCTCACCTACGGCGGCCACGACCTCGGCCCCTCACCTACAGCGGCCTCTCCCCCTCAGCCCCTCACCTACGGCGACCTCGGCCCCTCACCTACGGCGGCCTCTCCCCCTCAGCACCTCACCTACGGCGACCTCGGCCCCTCACCTACGGCGGCCACGACCTCGGCCCCTCACCTACAGTGGCCTCCCCCTTGGCCCCTCACCTATGGCGGCCTCTCCCCCTCGGCCCCTCACCTATGGCGGCCTCCCCCCCTCGGCCCCTCACCTATGGCGGCCTCTCCCCCTCGGCCCCTCACCTACAGCGGCCTCCCCCCTCAGCCCTGGCTCACAGCGCATTGTCCCTGTCTTTCCCACTTCTAAATGGCCTGAAATGTCAGTTTGCTCCGTCCTCAGCTGCAACATCCGTCTCCTCTTTATAGACCGACACATTCTGCTGACATTTTCTGCTCAGAGATCTTCTGCATGAGATCATAAATCTAAATCTGCAAACCAACTAACTGCAACAGTATACAAATAATGAATGTTTATGAGTTCAGTGGTACCAATATTTCATGACGTGAAAGCTGGAATGTTCCATTCAATGAAGCGATAAATCACGCCAGCTTTTCCTCTTAACAGCTCTTCATGCTTCCAGACGGCTCATAGTGGAGTGGATTTGTTTTTTCTCTCTCTGTGTGTGTGTGTGTGTGTGTGTGTGTATTTTAGAAGAATTAGCAAATCGTCGTCCGTCAGCAAAACAAACTCCGCATGTTTAGCTAAACGTAGCCCCCACTAGTGGGCGGGGTTCCCAGCATGCAATGCTACAAAACGTATGGAACGAAACTGCACGCTAATTGCAAAGCAATACAAATGGGACGAATAATCCATGTCATGTGACATATAGAGCACCAATCAAATGGCAAGGATCCACTCAGCCGTTCTATAATCATAAATGTAGTGGAATTAAAAGGTGGGTCACCCTGTGAGACAAAGAGCAGAAGACATTCCATCAAACTTAAAAACTGCTTCATAAATACAACAGAATCTGCAAAGTTTCTATGTTACTTATGATGATCAATAAAAGCAGAACAAATTGTCAAACTGTGACGTTAAACATGTCGGTGAGTAAATCGTGAGCTTTGTGAGGACTCTGACTCGTCCAGACCGGTTCAAGGCTGGATTTACCGCCTGCCGCTGCGCTGACCATCGATTTAAAAATAACTCTGGAATCAAATGTATTTATGGGAAACGTTTCATACAGTGACGCCGTGAAACTGTGAAACTCGCAACAAAGTAAAATAAAAACACAGACACACAAATGGGAAACTTCACGTTTGGAGGAAACACTGAAGTCACAATTCTAACAATCGGCTAAAGTTTTAAAACAAATCTTCTCGGTTGCGAGTTGCCGTTAGTGCGTTTTGAACGTTCCATGTTATTTGTTGATCACTGCGCGTATGACATCACCGCCTTTCATATCATGTTCCACAAAAGTTGAAATATTCACGGAGACACCTGTTAGAATAAAAATCCAAACCCAATCAGTTTAATCCCGGTCTCTTGGCACGCCGTCATCCTGCCCGCGTCCAGCCCGAAGAGCTCACAGGCAGGTTATTATTTATCAGCCAACAGTTGCCGTTTTGCCTGTTGTCCTCTCTGAAGCCACCTGGAGCTGTCACTTCACTTCTGCAGCCAGGAAAACCACTTCAGCCTGAAGGGATTCTTCTTCAGGCAGCAGGTTTAAGACAACACACTCTGTAGGCGTCTGTCCCACGATGGGAAAATTTGATCCAGACAGTTCCTAAAATTAAACCTTGACTGTACTTCAATTAAAAATAAAAATATATTATACACAATTACACACAATGTAGGTCCTCGGCATTTCAAATCAAGAAGCATCTGGGAAGATCAGAAGTCATGAGGTTGCTGGACGGAGGTGTTTGGTGAGGCTGAGATCTTTGCAGGAGAGCAAAGGTCAAAGTCTTGATGGTCCTGATGCTTCTTGTCTTACTATATGGTCATCAGACATGTACACAGATGCTATGTTTTGGCCATGTGGAGTGTTACAGGTGGTTCAATGCTGAGGATCTCAGTGGCTGAAGAAGGCCAGGGTGGCAACAAATTAGCAACAAAGAATAAAATAATAAACTCCGAGTGATGTGAGAGGCTGGTGTCTCAGACTGAACGGTCCCCCTGATGATGCGGTTCACCGATTGTCACCTCATTTCTGCTTCAAACTGCCTCCAGTCATCATCTATCTGAAGCTTTTCTACAACAATCATTTCCACATAAATTGAGCATTATTTCATTATAAAAGGCAGCGGATGTGATCAGAGCGCCGCGGCTAAATGAGCTGCTAGCTGATGATGTTCACTGCGCGTCAGACATTTCAAACTGTCACGGAATTTCGCCTAGTTTCTGCTTAAAACTGACTTTAGGATGATTTCAGAGGTTTTACCTTCATCTGATGGTTAAAAATCCCATTAATCCATTTGATTGCTTTGAGTGAACAGACTCCGTCTCAGACGGGCTGCTGTGGTCCAAAATGACGCATGCGTAGATGCAAAAGGCGGACCGATTTCTAGGAGTGGACTGTTCGGTTTGTGACACTGATCTGGTCTTAACATCCAGTCTGACAAAGTCCTGAAGTATTTTAAAACTTCAAACTGAATCAGAGCGTCACAGTGACCATTAACCTGATTCACTTTAGAGGAATTTATCTTCACAGTCTCACACGGACTGTGCAGTCAGAGAGACTTTAACCTCTTTATTGCCAATTTAACTTGTAAAGTTGAGTTCAACATCCAGAACTTGTAAGAGCTCTTCATGTTAGAGGTAGGACATAACCAAACACAGCTGTGATGTTTTAGAGGGCAGCAAACTTTATTTCAAACCCCAGAACAACACTGTGGCATTTAAACTGTTCAAAATATAACATAAATGTGTAAAAATACAACTGTGGCCAGAGGTTTACCCACAGTCCATCGTGGACGCCGTGACATGAGACTTTGAAGTATTTCTTTGAACTGTTCATTTTCTTGGGCAGAATTAATTGTACAACTCACATCCTTCAAATAAGAGAATCAGGTGTTTGAGTTTATTTGTAGTTTTCTAAATCAATGGAGGGTCAGAATTACACACACACACCAAACACATGGTCTGTGTCGCTGCAGGCCGGAGGCGCCCGTCTCACACGAGCTTTCACACACTGACAGAACGACATTTATACGGCTTCCATCACGGTCTGCATCTTTATGTCGCGTGGCCTCAGATCACTGAAATAATCTGGTTTACATCAAAGACCAGGGTTTGTTTCAAACGAGCATTAAGTTGTTTAATGTTACTGGAAAAAACTAAACCCTCATCGTGCCCTTTTGACATCATGCCCACATCTTTACTGTAACTGACCTTGTTGCACCACATATTATGAACGTGCTCAATCTTTCTCTGTCCACTGGATCTGCTGTCTACTTACTGCTGAGCAGCAGTAAGTCCTATTCTCAAAAAGCCTAATTTAGATCCAGCTGAGCCTGGCAATTATAGGCCTATTTCAAAGCTGCCCTTTCTTTCAAAGGTTGTGGAGAAGGTGGTAGCAGTTAACTGCTTTTCTATATAATAATGAAATGTTGGACAAATTTCAATCTGGCTTTCGTAAGATGCATTCTACTGAAATGGCACTGCTAAAAGTGTCTACTGACATCTGGATGGCTGCTGACCGTGGTCAATCAATCAATCAATCAATTTTATTTATATAGCGCCAAATCACAACAAACAGTTGCCCCAAGGCGCTTTATATTGTAAGGCAAGGCCATACAATAATTATGTAAAACCCCAACGGTCAAAACGACCCCCTGTGAGCAAGCACTTGGCTACAGTGGGAAGGAAAAACTCCCTTTTAACAGGAAGAAACCTCCAGCAGAACCAGGCTCAGGGAGGGGCAGTCTTCTGCTGGGACTGGTTGGGGCTGAGGGAGAGAACCAGGAAAAAGACATGCTGTGGAGGGGAGCAGAGATCAATCACTAATGATTAAATGCAGAGTGGTGCATACAGAGCAAAAAGCGAAAGAAACACTCAGTGCATCATGGGAACCCCCCAGCAGTCTAAGTCTATAGCAGCATAACTAAGGGATGGTTCAGGGTCACCTGATCCAGCCCTAACTATAAGCTTTAGCAAAAAGGAAAGTTTTAAGTCTAATCTTAAAAGTAGAGAGGGTGTCTGTCTCCCTGATCTGAATTGGGAGCTGGTTCCACAGGAGAGGAGCCTGAAAGCTGAAGGCTCTGCCTCCCATTCTACTCTTACAAACCCTAGGAACTACAAGTAAGCCTGCAGTCTGAGAGCGAAGCGCTCTATTGGGGTGATATGGTACTACGAGGTCTCTAAGATAAGATGGGACCTGATTATTCAAAACCTTATAAGTAAGAAGAAGAATTTTAAATTCTATTCTAGAATTAACAGGAAGCCAATGAAGAGAGGCCAATATGGGTGAGATATGCTCTCTCCTTCTAGTCCCTGTCAGTACTCTAGCTGCAGCATTTTGAATTAACTGAAGGCTTTTCAGGGAACGTTTAGGACAACCTGATAATAATGAATTACAATAGTCCAGCCTAGAGGAAATAAATGCATGAATTAGTTTTTCAGCATCACTCTGAGACAAGACCTTTCTAATTTTAGAGATATTGCGTAAATGCAAAAAAGCAGTCCTACATATTTGTTTAATATGCGCTTTGAATGACATATCCTGATCAAAAATGACTCCAAGATTTCTCACAGTATTACTAGAGGTCAGGGTATTGCCATCCAGAGTAAAGATCTGGTTAGACACCATGTTTCTAAGATTTGTGGGGCCAAGTACGATAACTTCGGTTTTATCTGAGTTTAAAAGCAGGAAATTAGAGGTCATCCATGTCTTTATGGCTGTAAGACAATCCTGCAGTTTAGCTAATTGGTGTGTGTCCTCTGGCTTCATGGATAGATAAAGCTGAGTATCATCTGCGTAACAATGAAAATTTAAGCAATGCTGTCTGATAATACTGCCTAAGGGAAACATATATAAAGTGAATAAAACTGGTCCTAGCACAGAACCTTGTGGAACTCCATAATTAACCTTAGTCTGTGAAGAAGATTCCCCATTTACATGAACAAATTGTAATCTATTAGATAAATATGATTCAAACCACCGCAGCACAGTGCCTTTAATACCTATGACATGCTCTAATCTCTGTAATAAAATTTTATGGTCAACAGTATCAAAAGCAGCACTGAGGTCTAACAGAACAAGCACAGAGATGAGTCCACTGTCTGAGGCCATAAGAAGATCATTTGTAACCTTCACTAATGCTGTTTCTGTACTATGATGGATTCTAAAACCTGACTGAAACTCATCAAATAGACCATTCCTCTGCAGATGATCAGTTAGCTGTTTTACAACTACCCTTTCAAGAATTTTTGAGAGAAAAGGAAGGTTGGAGATTGGCCTATAATTAGCTAAGATAGCTGGGTCAAGTGATGGCTTTTTAAGTAATGGTTTAATTACTGCCACCTTAAAAGCCTGTGGTACATAGCTAACTAATAAAGATAGATTGATCATATTTAAGATCGAAGCATTAATTAACAGTAGGGCTTCCTTGAGCAGTCTGGTAGGAATGGGGTCTAATAAACATGTTGATGGTTTGGAGGAAGTAACTAATGAAAATAACTCAGACAGAACAATCTGAGAGAAAGAGTCTAACCAAATACCAGCATCACTGAAAGCAGCCAAAGATAACGATACGTCTTTGGGATGGTTATGAGTAATTTTTTCTCTAATAGTTAAAATTTTATTAGCAAAGAAAGTCATGAAGTCATTACTAGTTAAAGTTAATGGAATACTCGGCTCAATAGAGCTCTGACTCTTTGTCAGCCTGGCTACAGTGCTGAAAAGAAACCTGGAGTTGTTCTTATTTTCTTCAATTAGTGATGAATAGTAAGATGTCCTAGCTTTACGGAGGGCTTTTTTATAGAGCAACAGACTCTTTTTCCAGGCTAAGTGAAGATCATCTAAATTAGTGAGACGCCATTTCCTCTCCAACTTACGGGTTATCTGCTTTAAGCTGCGAGTTTGTGAGTTATACCACGGAGTCAGGCACTTCTGATTTAAAGCTCTCTTTTTCAGAGGAGCTACAGCATCCAAAGTTGTGCTCAATGAGGATGTAAAACTATTGACAAGATACTCTATCTCACTTACAGAGTTTAGGTAGCTACTCTGCACTGTGTTGGTATATGGCATTGGAGAACATAAAGAAGGAATCATATCCTTAAACCTAGTTACAGCGCTTTCTGAAAGACTTCTAGTGTAATGAAACTTATTCCCCACTGCTGGGTAGTCCATCAGAGTAAATGTAAAAGTTATTAAGAAATGATCAGACAGAAGGGAGTTTTCAGGGAATACTGTTAAGTCTTCAATTTCCATACCATAAGTCAGAACAAGATCTAAGATATGATTAAAGTGGTGGGTGGACTCATTTACATTTTGAGCAAAGCCAATTGAGTCTAATAATAGATTAAATGCAGTGTTGAGGCTGTCATTCTCAGCATCTGTGTGGATGTTAAAATCGCCCACTATGATTATCTTATCTGAGCTAAGCACTAAGTCAGACAAAAGGTCTGAAAATTCACAGAGAAACTCACAGTAACGACCAGGTGGACGATAGATAATAACAAATAAAACTGGTTTTTGGGACTTCCAATTTGGATGGACAAGACTAAGAGTCAAGCTTTCAAATGAATTAAAGCTCTGTCGGGGTTTTTGATTAATTAATAATCTGGAATGGAAGATTGCTGCTAATCCTCCGCCTCGGCCCATGCTACGAGCGTTCTGGCAGTTAGTATGACTCGGGGGTGTTGACTCATTTAAACTAACATATTCATCCTGCTGTAACCAGGTTTCTGTAAGGCAGAATAAATCAATATGTTGATCCATTATTATATCATTTACTAACAGGGACTTAGAAGAGAGAGACCTAATGTTTAATAGACCACATTTAACTGTTTTAGTCTGTGGTGCAGTTGAAGGTGCTATATTATTTTTTCTTTTTGAATTTTTATGCTTAAATAGATTTTTACTGGTTGTTGGTGGTCTGGGAGCAGGCACCGTCTCTACGGGGATGGGGTAATGAGGGGATGGCAGGGGGAGAGAAGCTGCAGAGAGGTGTGTAAGACTACAACTCTGCTTCCTGGTCCCAACCCTGGATAGTCACGGTTTGGAGGATTTAAGAAAATTGGCCAGATTTCTAGAAATGAGAGCTGCTCCATCCAAAGTGGGATGGATGCCGTCTCTCCTAACAAGACCAGGTTTTCCCCAGAAGCTTTGCCAATTATCTATGAAGCCCACCTCATTTTTTGGACACCACTCAGACAGCCAACAATTCAAGGAGAACATGCGGCTAAACATGTCACTCCCGGTCCGATTGGGGAGGGGCCCAGAGAAAACTACAGAGTCCGACATTGTTTTTGCAAAGTTACACACCGATTCAATGTTAATTTTAGTGACCTCCGATTGGCGTAACCGGGTGTCATTACTGCCGACGTGAATTACAATCTTACCAAATTTACGCTTAGCCTTAGCCAGCAGTTTCAAATTTCCTTCAATGTCGCCTGCTCTGGCCCCCGGAAGACAATTGACTATGGTTGCTGGTGTCGCTAACTTCACATTTCTCAAAACAGAGTCGCCAATAACCAGAGTTTGTTCCTCGGCGGGTGTGTCGCCGAGTGGGGAAAAAACAGTTAGAAATGTGAACGGGTTGGTGGTGTACACGTGGCTTCTGTTTAGAACTACGCTTCCTCCTCACAGTCACCCAGTCGGCCTGCTTTCCCGGCTGCTCGGGATCTGCTGGAGGGGAACTAACGGCGGCTAAGCTACCTTGGTCCGCACCGACTACAAGGGCCTGGCTAGCTGTAGGATTTTCCACAGTGCGGAGCCGAGTCTCCAATTCGCCCAGCCTGGCCTCCAAAGCTACGAATAAGCTACACTTATTACAAGTACCATTACTGCTAAAGGAGGCCGAGGAATAACTAAACATTTCACATCCAGAGCAGAAAAGTGCAGGAGAGACAGGAGAAGCTGCCATGCTAAACCGGCTAAGAGCTAGTAGCTACGCTAAGCTAGCGGATTCCTAAAAACACATAAAGTGAATAATGTGTAAATAATTTAGAGGTGATTCAGCAGAGGGAGTGCTTTAGTTAAGGCACGTGAAGATTACACTGTGAAACAAATCGTTATCTAGTTAACTAGATCAATCTAACTGCGCAGATTAAACAGCTAACAGATACAGAAAAACACCGCTGTGCTCCGGAACAGGAAGTGATACAATACCGCAGTGAGAGCCAGTAGAGCTTGCCTCTACTGGTCAGTATTCAGTTTTAATTCTACTGGATTTATCTGCAGCTTTTGACACCGTAGACCATAAACTGTTGCTACAGAGAATGCATTGTGACTTTGGCATTCCTGGGACAGTCCTGAAGTGGTTTTCCTCCTATTTGATAAATAGAACTTTTTCTGTCTGCGACAGACTGGCGTCCTGTCCTGGGTGTACCCCGCCTCGCGCCCTATGACTGCTGGGATAGGCTCCAGCCCCCTACAACCCTTAATTGGACTAAGCAGTAGATGAATGAATGAATTAACTTTTTCTGTGTGTGTAAATAATATTATGTCTGGAGCGTCTCCTTTGCTACATGGAGTTCCTCAGGGATCTCTCCTAGGTCCAATCCTGTTTTTATTGTACATCAGTCCTCTTTGTAAAATCATTAGCAATTTTAAGAATGTGTCCTATCACCTTTATGCAGATGATATTCAGTTGTACCTTTCCTTTAAAGGAGTCAGAGTTACATAAACTGTCTGAGCTCATGGATTGTTTTGTGAGTGTAAAGTCCTGGCTCACTAGAAACTCTCTTCAGTTGAACTGTAAAAAGACTGAGACTCTGATTATTGCTCCAGAGCAGAAAATTCCTTTGATTGTGAACCACCTCGGTTCTCTGGGCTCTTTTGTTCAGTCGAGCATCAGAAATCTTGGTGTTTGGTTTGATGAGTCGTCGTCTCTTGATAACCATTCTAGACTCTTGGTCAAAAACTGTTTTTACCACTTGAGAAATATTGCCAAGTTGAGGCCAATTCTGTCAAACTCTGATCTGGAAGTTGTGAGTCATGATTTTATTTCTTCTCGTTTAGATTACTGCAACTCGCTTTTTACTTGTTTTAACAAATCTGCCTTTAATCGTCTTCAAATGGTCCAAAATGCTGCAGCAAGACTTTTAACAAGATCTAGCAGATGGACTCACATTACCCCCATTCTATCATCCCTGAACTGGCTTCCCATCAAATTTTGTATCGATTTTTCAAATTTTGGTTTTGACTTTTAGAGCCTTGTATGGTCAGGCCCCCAAATATATGTTGGACAGCCCCTACATCTCTGGTCGCTCCCTTCGGTCCTCGGAGCAGAACCTCCTCACAGGTCGAAGTATCCGCTTTAAAACCAGAGGAGTCTTATCCTTTCAAGCTGTGGCTTCTAAACTTTGGAATAATCTCCCTCTGTCCCTTCGTGTGACCGTCTCTGTGGATTCTTTTAAAAGGTAGCTGAAGACATTTTTGTTTCGTCAAGCTTTTAGCTGATTGTTCTCTTAATCACTGTTTTTTAACATGGTGTGTTTTTTCATTTAGTGATTTTTATCTGTGAAATGTGCTATATAAATAAAGTTTCTTCTTCTAAAATGTACAGTAAATGAACTGCATTTATATAGCACTTTTCCATCTGCATCAAACGCTCAAAGCGCTTTACAATAATGCCTCACATTCACCCCGATGTCAGGCTGCTGCTGCCATACAAGGCACTCACTACACACTGGGAGCAACTAGGGGATTAAGGACCTTGCCCAAGGGCCCTTAGTGATTTTCCGATCATGCTGGGATTTGAACCGAGGATCCTCTGGTCTCAAGCCCAACGCTTAACCACTAGACCATCACCTCCCCTACAGTAAATATATATTAAAACAAAAACACCAAACAGGCCAAATTTTGTTTGCCTGCCCAACTCTAGTTTTACCTATAAAATACACTTTAAAATTGCCCAATCTGGCAACACGGCTCTGCCTCAACCAGGAACTTCTACTGCACGTGAAAGTGTGGCCTTCCAAAGCATGTGTGAAGTCACCTAAACACGCCAGAACGTCACAGTGCACATTGTGAAAACAAGTCACGATAAATATGGAAGTAACTAAATATGGCAGCTCCTCAGAGGGGCAGAAATCCCCTGCGTGCCCTACGAGCTCCTCTTACAGCTCGATTTCAGGGGTTTTAGCCTCTTCCTGTGGAAATCGGTTTCTTCTCCGTGGCCAGAATGATTCATGGTGAACGTCTGGCCGAAGCGAATCTCTAGAGCTCTGCAGCCGCCCGCTGCTGAAAGGCCGCACTTCAAATTCCTCATCCAGAAACCGTCACATCAAGCCCGAATCAACGGCTCACATCTGGACATGTTTTACCAGATCACACCGCATCATAGCTGCTTCATCAGCCGTCGAACAGACGGGGTTTGTCCTGACCTACAGCTGCAAATCCAACGAGCCGCACCCCAACAAAAACTGTGCGACCGCGTCTGAGGCTTTGGACCACGAGGGGACGGATGACTCCAATATGTGGAGATCCTGAGCTGCTCCCTGACTCTGGTTACAGACCAGGTAGACGATGCGTTTCATGGGGAGTCCAGATACAGACCCACCCTCTAACTCTGCCTGAAGCGGAGATGGGTGGATGCACGAGTGCCGTCAACATTCCGTTCACTGGGGGCGCCCACGTCCATATATTTCAATAAAATAAAGAAATGAATCACACATAACTCACCCGTTTCGTGTCAGATCCATTCCACCTCACGACCAAATCTCAAGTTGATGTCACTGTCATGTGACTGCTATCAGCGCACATTGATGACATCGTCACAGGTAAAGATGTGGACGTGACAAGAAAAACTTCATGAAAAGTAATTATTTTTGTTTTGATTTTTTTACGATGTTTTGGGGTCACGATCGAGTGAGGATTTTCACCTAACAGGCCAATGTGCTGGATTTTTAAATTATTTTAGTGTTTGCTTTCCATTATTTTCACATGCGTTATCTCCAAGCCTGTTGCCAGGGAGGAGCGCGAACATTTCAGGACTACGACGGTCTGACCGCTGAGATAATGTCTGAGTGGAAGGGGCAGTCCCTGCAGTGCAAAACCACACCGAGAGCCGGTGAGTTTTGCGGAAAAAGCTGCACACATTTGTCCAATTTTGGAGAAGCGTGAGTGGAAAAGTCTGAGAGAAAGCGACGCGGCGGGTCGGCTCTGTCTGCGATCTCAACAGGGCAGCTGTGACGTGGACACAGGACAGGGATGCGGTTGTGTTTCAGGGTTTGCATTTATTACTACTTTGTTTGTTCTGAATACACAGCAGGTTACACACAAGCTGGAAATACATTTACTGACCAACCTCAGGCCACAACAACCAGTGCACCCCCTCTGGTGGTGTGTAGTACCTGTATGCAGTAGAGAGAATCACAGGTGTCTTATTTATTGCTCACATGTATGACTGTGTGTTATTTCTGTTCCCCTAAACATGCTGCTGCACAGTAAGATGGACCCTCTGTGATCAGGGGCTCGACCTCTGCATTCAGCTACCCCTGGTTCTGATACTCATTTAATCACATGTGTGATGCAACTTTTGCTCTGTATTTTAAGAAACTCTGAGGTCTGTGAAGCATGAGTACAACTACGTTATTCACCAGGGTTCATGTGCTCTGCTGCTGCTGAAGGTCCACATGTAGACATTCACGACGCCGCTCTGAACTACTGCAGCCACATAACTGAGCCAGTTCACGCGCTGTAAAAAATAAAAATAGGAAATTTCAGACAACTGCCCCAACGAGGACAAAATGAGTCATTATTGATCCTGCAATATTCATTCAAAGGACTTTCTTTCACCAAAACATCAAATCTAGGCTTGCATCTCAAATGGACCATCTGGCAATTTGTAGCTTAATTTTCAGGTCTTCTTTTAATAAAATCTCCTCTGTGCCACTTCATCATGAAGCTGTATAACTGGAGATACAAAATGCAAAACATGCACTCTGCACAATTTCTCCAATCACAGCCACAGAAGCCTGTAACAACTTCTGGGTTGTCTGGGTGTCTTGGTGGCTTTCCTCACTCTTCTCCTTCAGTTTTTGAGAACTGTCTACTCCACACAGATTTACCACAGAGTGTCATACTGAAGAAAACTGGCAATTAAACTGATTATTTACAGATATTATACCAAAGGTGCCCATTACTTATGTAATCCATCATCTTGGCTTTTATATTTTTAATGAATTTATATGAAGTTGTGGAGATTTATGTACTTTCAGTTTGAGTTTGAGGAAGATAATTTTAGAAATTGACATCAACAAAGTTAAATGTGTGAAATACTAAATGGCCAAATACTTTTGGATATATATATATATATATATATATATATATATATATATATATATATATATATATATATATATATATATATATATATATATATATATATATTACACGAGTACATACATACATATATGTGTGTGTGTGTGTGCGTGTGTGTGTGTTGCTTTTGGCTGAGATTTCAAAGTTACATTAACTTTCAGGATTACAGTCTTAAAATGACTACACAACTTTTTCTGAAAGTAAACAGCTTCTGTCTTTCAGTTTTTCTTTCATTAAAACCAATTTCCTAGAAAAAGTGAAGCAGAATGTGCCGTCAGACAGACTGTAGGATCCAGGACCGGGTGCCCAGTCTGCCCAGGGTTAAGATGTCCCATGGGACAGGGACACACACACACACACACACACACACACACACACACACACACACACACACACACACACACACACACACACACACACACACACACACAGTCACGGTCTAATCCGTCCAAAGCTCAGCTTTAGTGTAATTCTGCTGCAGCTGTCTGCTGCTGGAAGAATCGACAAATTGTCCTGCACATGTTCCGCTGCAGGAACAAATGTCACGGAGCACAGCAAATGAAAAAACAAGATAGACGAGGGAATGCCCCCATGGCATGCACACATACACACGCACACACACACACACACACACACACACACACACACACACACACACACACACACACACACACACACACACGTCACAGACGGACCACAGCTTCACAGTGAGTCACCGTGGATCATGTGACCACACCCTCAAAGAAAACCAGGAGTTTTCAACAAACCGTGAAGTTCTGATGTCAACAGTTTATACCTTGGCGGGAAAGAAGCGTAACTGACAGCTCTCTTCTGATTGGTGGAGACAATAACAGTTCAATCTGTTGAGGCGGGTACATAATAATAATAATAATTATTATTATTATTATGTTTTCACACATACTACAATATGTTAGATATTATATTACTGTCACAACATCAAATAAAACAAACAGAAAAATTAAGTTCTAATTACAAACAATAAAAGGCAAGAACAGTGGAAAAGGAAAACTGCAACATACTGGTTTGTTTTTCTTTACACTCTAACATCTCCTCCGTCAGATGTCTGTAAATCAGTGCAGAGGTGTCATCTGGTGTCAAAAACAGAGTTTTAGGATTTAGAAGTTTGGATCACTGGGCTCAAGGTCACGTCTACACGTCCGTTTGACCCTGGACTCCTCTCAGTGTCCCCAGAACTGCCTTCAACCCTCAAAGGTTCAGAAACAGAAAAAAAAAAACATTCCATTGGTAAAGATCAAAAGGTCAAGGTCGTTGTGGTCAAAGGTCAAAATTTTGTTTTTATCCCAGTGTCCACCACACGTGCTACAGATACTTTAGTGGGTCCTGGAATTGTCAAAGCAATTTTTTTTTTTCTAATTTATCGAAGGCCAAAGTCCTGCTCCTCTCAGGTTCTTTTGCCAACCGTACGTCACCCCAGCAGGCGACCTGATCCGGTGTCACGACGCAGACGACACTCACTGATTTCTACCAAACCATTTATGTTACTGCAGGTCAAACCCAAAACACCACAGAAAAAATCATTTTGGCAAAGCTCAAGGTCAAGGAATTACATTTTTAACGCCTAAGTGGATTTCAGTATCATCTTGGCGAGATCAGTCACAAGTCAATCATTTGGGTGAAGGTCAGACACACCTGGTCTCTTTGAATGAGGGCAGAGCTGACCTGTGTGCACGTGCATGTACGTGCTGACAGAGCAGAGCCTGTTTTCTGGGACAGACTAGAACCAGTCCAGCACTGAGAGACCACATGCTTCACAACTGCTCACTTATTCTCCGGACTGGATTTAATGTGTGCAGTGAAATTTTAGCAGACTGAATAGACAAATGGCTTTGATCCTAGTACGAGGGTAGGCTGAAAAGTTCTAAGGCTCCCCATGAAGGAGTAATGCATTAACTGCATTATAGTGAGCCTTAGAACTTTTCAGCCTACCCTCGTATGACTCAAATCCCTTCTTTCATCAGAAAGACCTGTTGAAAAGAATCATATTATTCACAAATGACAAAACACTACTACTGAGATTCAACAATCACCAATCAGGATCAAAGGTCAGCAGTAAACATCAAAGATAAGTAATCAGGGTCAAAGGTCAGTGATAATGATCAAATGTCATTAATAATAATCAAAAGTCAGCAGTCAGGATCAAAGATGAGCATTTAGGATCAACAATGTGTAATGCAGGCTATAGGTCAATGATAAGGCTCAAAGGTCAGCAATATGGATCAACCATCAGCAGTCAGGATCAAAGATGAGTAATCATGATCAGTGGTCAGCGATATGGATCAAAGGTGAGTAAACATGATAAAAAGTCAGCAATTAAGATGAAAGATGAGTCATTAAGATCAAAGGTTAGAAATCAGGGAATCAGAGATCAGCAGTCAATGTGAGCGCTCAGAAACAAACATCAGGGTCACAGATCAGTCATCAGGATTTAAGAATATTTGGGAATTGATCAAAGGAAAAGGGAGGCAGCACTTAATGATTAACTTTAAATTGCTCACAGAGCAGGTGGAAAAGAGCCATTTGTTGATTTGACACGTTGGCTGCAGCACTGACGCAACTCACAGATGGTTTATGGATCAAAGTCCAGCCTGCCAGGGTCGTGCACCAACAACATCCGACACTCAGTCAAAAGGGCTTCAAGTGGCTGAGCAGCAGAACTGTGTCCGGTGTAAAACCTGTGCCAGATCCCCAGTGGGGACCCTGTCAAGACAGGGACAGCCCAAAGTGTCCACTGAGTCGTGCATCAAAGACATCGAAGACATCGTGAGTGGGGCCGCAGTCGTATCAAACAGTCAAAGTTACCAACACATTAAAATATGAAGCACAGAAAACAAATAAATTAAAGGAGAAAAAAGTGAAACAAATGATGAGCGAAGACAAATAAGCAAAAAATAAAGATCAAAGACAAGAAATTATGATCAATCATTCAGAGCAGGAATATTGTACATTTCTTATTTTCATAACATCAATGTTCAATCTGACAAAATATTTCAGATGAACCGCCGTAAGAAATAAAAACAAAACAAACGGCGGCTTTGGTGTTTCACCAAAAAACCTGAGTGTAAATCAGCGTTTTTAACACCACAGAGTAATTTTATCACCTGCTGCTGATGTCACTGCGGTCCAGCGGAATGTTCTGGATAATCCTGGGGATCTGCGAGTGGCCTCAATGTGGATCCATCAAACTGCCGTCCTGACGCTTTTCCCGAGAAGACGTGTCCACAGAAAGGTCACGTACCCTGGACCCGGGCCGCCTGGCACTCAGCGACACCCCCAGACCAAAATAGTGTCAAGAAGTCATCAGTCAAACAAGTCGTCCAAAGGCTGAAAACCAGGACGCACAGTAAACCTGAAGCCACCAGGACCACATTCCTGAATCCACCTCACACGAAAGAAACACTTTGTTTCCTTTGTTGGAGAAGTAATATAATATTATAGTAACTGTGGGGACTGTTGTCATTTTTCTTGGTGGTCCAGAGTAGGCGGAGTGACTATGATAAAACAGGTAGCTCCGCCTCTTTTCACTCAGTTTTACCCATAAACTGTCTCTATCCTGGACAAATTCAATTTATCCGTGAGGAGCTCGGAGTAGAGTCACTGCTCCTTCGCGTTGAAAGGGGCCAGCTGAAGTGGTTCAGGAATCTGGTAAGGATGCTTCCTGGGTGCCTCCCTAGGGAGGTGTTCCAGGCACGTCCATCTGGGAGGAGACCCTGGGAAGACCCAGGACTAGGTAGAGAGATTATATCTCCACACTGTCCTGGGAACACCTCAGGATCCAGTCAGAGGTGGTCAATGTGGCCCGGGAAAGGGAAGTCTGGGGTCCCCTACTGGAGCTGTTGCCCCCACGATCCGAACCCAGAAAAGCAGTTGAAGATGAGTGAGTGTATATAGCACCAAATCACAACAAAGTTGCCTCACGGTGTTTCACACAAGTAAGGTCTAACCTTACCAACCCCCAGAGCAAGAACACAGTGGTAAGAAAAAAACTCTCTCTGATGATTTGAGGAAGAAACCTCCAGCAGACCAGACTCAAAGGGGTGACCCTCTGCTTGGGCCATGAAAATTCAGTAAGGTGTATCTTATATATTATATTCCATTTCCAAGGTGGAACTATGCTAGTATACTAAGGTATATCTAAATATCTAAAAAGGAAGAGTAAAATAGGAGAGTAGAAAAGAGTAGAGTAGAGCCACTTAGGTGCCTGGTCTTGAGAACCAGGGATGGTAGGTTAAAAAGCTTTTTTATCCCATGGGAACTCTCCCTACACACCCAAGCAGCTCAAGAAAAAGGTCTATATAATAATAAATAATGAGACATAAGAAAGATAAGGCATTATATATATAAGTTATATTTAAATATTAAGGGTAATAAACAACATATACAATAAATATGGTACTATATAATATACAGGAGTAGGTAATAAAACCTAAATATTAATACAGGAGAAGATTGTAGTATAGGTAATTTGGTATGTAGACTAGTAGTAAAATTAAATTACAGTTAGTAGGCTAAGCTATAAATCTGGTATTTTATTATAGAAACAGAAGCTATGATGTAATGTGTATTGGTATCAATCTAAAGTAACTCTGCTAGAATACTATAGGAAAATAAAAAGCATAATCGATTTTGCTATCAAATGGAAACCTAAGAACTTAGGTACTATATGTTGATATCTTTAAAGGAACACATAAACTGATGAATCATTAAAAATCTACACCATGTAAAATAAAATTGTAAATAATGAAAATAAGCTAGTTTTAGTTAGAAGAGCTAAATTAGCGGTGAATAAGCCAACCATACCCAGCAAGCTAACAAGATAAACAAAAATGGTAATTAGTGTATAAAGTATAATAGCGTAGTTAAACCTACAGTAACAGTATTAACAAATACGTATAAAATAAATGTGGACAAAAGTATGAATTAATGTGGGTTATCAAACAGAAAAGAACCAATTATTTTGTAAGCTACGATAAATGGTGCTACAGCCGGCTAGATAAGCTAATGTTAGCTGTTAGGTATAACTAATTGTACCCCACTCCTCCAGAGAGCTCGAGGCTCATGGCTGCAGCAACATGTAGGCCAGGTTAGCCTATAACTAACATGATGGAGAGGGATAAATTCTAGGTAAGCTAACGAACATTTATGTAGCTAACGTAAACAGTAGTAGGCCTGGTAACCACTTAAAACATTAAACATTAAACTGGCATATATATATATATATATATATATATATATATATATATATATATATATATATATATATATACAAGGTGAATGAGGGTGAGGCAGGTTATTAGATAATTAATAGCTAATAGGCTAAGCTATAATAGTAGCAGTATAACTATATAAACAAAAGCTCACATATAATATGTTATAGGTTTTATCTAACGTTTATCCTATTTGTTAGGTTATGGTTAGCTAATATAGGTAGAAGAAATTCCATCTTCTACATGCTTTTTAATGGGAACCCCAAACTTAGATATTATTTCTTGATATAAATTAAAAAATCTTTTGAACCGATGAACCAATTTGTTATACAGAAACCCTTGTTTAACTAATCTACTTGTAAGTTTATGGTGTCTAGTGGAAAAACGTTGGTAATTATCACAGATTCAACCAATTCTGACTAATTGAGAGGTGTAAACACTGTATGTAGGTTTACTCAGTATGTTACTACTCATACAAGGAAATTTTACAATATGAAAGTTAAAATTGTCCCGTTTGTGGAAAACGGCTGTTTTAAGCTGTCTATCTATAATGCTCAACTCTATATCTACGTATGAGAGTTTTTTTTATTGTTTTCTGTCATCTTTTTAAGTTCTAATTCTGATGGATAAATATTTTTAATTTCATTCTTAAAATTAGGGTTATTTAAAGTAAGTAGGTCATCAGTGTAACAGAAGGTATTATTAAAGGTTTTTGCTGACTTGCTATTAGTTTTAAGTTTATCTTTCATAAATTTGTATTCATAATAAAAAAGGAAAAGGTTTGCTAAAAGTGGAGCACAATCTGTTCCCATAGGTATCCCTATTGTTTATTTGAAAATTCTGTTGCCAACCTCTATATAGATATTGTCTACAAGGAATTCTATATGCTCAATCATATTTTCCTCAGTTATATTATGATACCGTGTTGATGCTACAGACACAGTTGACAAAACAATTCACAAAACGAACAAACAGGAAATGTTACCGGTGAACAGGACGGTTTCTGAAACAGACACCACACCCATCTCTGGATGGAGCTGCACCTCAAACAGAGAGAAAAAAACTGAATCAGGCATCAGAAAGACAACAAATACAGTATAATTTGTCAGCATTAAACAACAAGAAAAACAGAAGAAATACTAAGGTGATTGCCGGCCACTAGCCCTAAACTTCACTAACAGACCCAGACTTTAGATAAAGTTGAGGCCGCGACACGCTCTGTTTACTAATAAAATGAATTAAAAGAGTAAAAAGCATAGAAACATACTATGCCAGTATGCTAGCCATACGAAAGGGAAAATAAGTGCGTCTTAAGTCTGGGCTTGAAAGTCTCCACAGAATCTGACTGTTTTATTGATGCAGGGAGATCATTCCACAGAACAGGAGCACGATAAGAGAAAGCTCTGTGACCCACAGACTTCTTATTCACCCTAGGGACACATAGTAGTCCTGCACCCTGCACAAAGTCTGCGTGATGTCACCCGTAGGTTTTCTATGGAGACCTGGAACAGCTGACATGAAGCCCGTAACTGATTCACGATGAACTCATTAATGCTTAAAGGGGTGGAGCATAGGTGGATCAGCGTGTGACAGAAGAAGCCTGAACATGCCTCTCTCAGAGTCTGAACCAGCTAAGCTAACAGGTTAGCCTCAGTTTATTAAATCTTATTTTTGGGGACTGTGTGGTGGTTCTCTGAATGGTCTTCTTTGTTGTGGGCATTAAAAATTATGAGCCACTTATTTTCTCATGAATCATGCATTAACAGGGTTTAAGGGATCAGACTACCAACTGCCGCTATAACACTGTTAGCATACAACATTAAATCCGAGGAGTTTCACTCAGTGTGAAAATTAGCGCAGAGACATCTTAGATCATCCGTTAGGACATTTGTCCACAACAAGAAAGATTATTGCAGGAGTTTGTCAGAAAATACTACAAATGCTGTCATTCAAAGAGACCACACCCACAATTAAACTAAGAAGTTAGAAAAAAATCCCCCCCCCCCAGTTGTCATGGAGACCAAAACCATTTTCTGTACAAGGGTTGTAAACATGTTTTTTTCTGCTCTAAAGTCAGACATTTTAACATGGTCTTCTATGGGAATGTGCTTTGTTTTGGAGCCAGCCTCAAGTGGCCAGTCAAGGAGCTGCAGCTTTTTCTAGTAGAGCTTCGTGTGAGGCCATTGAGGTTTACTGCTTGGTTGGCGACATCAACACAAAGCTTGAGAAAACCCCTCCCCCTTCTGTCTGACCGCGCAGACGTGTCCCTCTGAAACTGATCTCGGGGTTTGAACTGAAAACAAAATGAAAACCAAACAAATGACGGCCCTTCCCATGGTCCCCTCCATCCATATTCAGAAAATAACAAACCTATTAGAGCCCATCGTCAACCATAAATATCAAACAATCACCAAGCCCAGATGGGAGGATTATGTCGCCTTAAAGTCATTACCATCACATCCTCTCCTTAAGCTTCCATTTCACTCTCTCAGCTGCAACGTAATACCCGCCGGGATCACGTTCCTGTATTAAACTCTGTTTGCCGATGAGCTTATGATTAATGCTTTTGTTTCCGTGTGCCAAAATAAATCACCGCACTCAGACACATCAAAGTCCAAAGTGGATTTAATCCAATTTGGTGACAAACTGGTTCGAGTGGAGCTGCAACAGGATTCGTTCTCGGTGGCGACGAGATGCTGGTCTCGTTTCCTGCCTTGAGTGAAGTTGGGCACAATACTGGTTTCATGTCTGAAATGTGTCTCTGGAGCCGTCGTATACCAGCTGTAACCAGAGACCTCAGAGGGTTTTGCCGTCCCTCACCAGGACTTTAATATCAATTATACCTGCCGTTACCTGATACAGGCACGGCCCGGAACTGAACATCTGTACTGGATAACGAGGAAGGCCGTGGTACCTTGGCACTGCCTGAACACTTATCAGCCCACACCAGGTGGATTTGATCCACAGACCACCACAACAAACCAGCTGCACGTGAACCAGCAGCGGCTCGCTCAGTTGACCATCAACTTGACAGTTACACCACGAAACCCAGAGAGTGCAAACACTCATCACCGGCCTGACAGCTTCATCATCGTGACATCACTCTGTGAATGAAGGTGATGAAGGTGGTGCTGGAGTTTATTCAGTGCTTCCATAACCTGAATCAGAATCAGCGGTATAAATAGACACGAAACACTACATAAGGGTGGGAGGGGTCTGCAGAGATGTTACCAGCTCACTTCCTGGTCCTGGACCGGTATAGGTCCTGAACTCCTGGACGGAGCGCAGGCTAGCTCTGAGGATTTTCTTCTGCAGACCTGACAGTTGGTTGAAGTCTGTGCCTGTCGTGTCTGGAGGCAGAGGGAAACAAAACAGAGATGGAGATGCTCAGGACGGACTGGATGATGGATGTGTAGAAGATGATGAGCAGTTCCTGGGGCAGGTTGCACTTCCTGAGCTGTCTGAGGAAGCACATCCTCTGCTGAGCCTTTTTCCTGATGGAGTCTCTGTGGGAGGTCCACTTCAGATCACGGGAGATGGTGGATCCCAGAAACATGTCCACAGTAGACACAATGTTGTTGAGGATGTGGGGGGAGTGATGGCAGGTTCCTCCTGATGTCAGCTATCATCTCCACAGTCTTGAGCAAGTTCAGCTCCAGGTTGTTCCGACCACACCAGAGGACCAACTATTCCACCTCCTGTCTGCATGCAGCCTCATCACCATCCTGGATGAGTCCAGTGATGGTGGTGTCATCTGCAAACTTTGGGGGTTTAACAGAGAGGTTCCCTGAGGTGCAGGCATTTGTGTAGAGGGAGAGGAGCAGTGGGGAGAGCACACACCCCTGAGGGACGCTGGTGCTGATTGTCTGTGTGCTGGATGTGAAGCTCTCCAGCTTCACCTGCTGTGTCCTGTCCATCTGGAAGTTGGAGATCCACTGACAGGTGGGAGCTGACACAGAGAGGTTGGAGAGTTTTTGGTGGAGAATGTCAGGGATGATGGTGTTGAACAGCAAACTGAAGTCCATGAACAGGATCCTCACATACGTCTCTGCAGAGTCCAGGTGCTGCAGGATGTAATGCAGACCCATGTTGACTGCATCCTCAACTGACCTGTTTGACCAGTAGGCAAACTACAGGGGGTCCAGTAGGGGTCCTGTGATGAAGATGGGCACCAGCTGATCAGCCCAGACTCTCAGACATGATGGGGAGAAACCATCAGGTCCTGGAGTCTTTTGTCTGTGTAACTGCTGGCAAACATCCTCTTTGCAGATTGTTAGTGTGGGTGGTGTTGCAGAGGGGAGGGGGGAAGAGGTGTGCAGGGGGGCCGGTAGTCCGTTGTTGCTGGAGTGGGTGAGGGTCTCTTTCAAACCTAGAATAAAACAGGTTCAGATCCTCAGCCAGTTGGGGGTTGTCCACAGGTAGGGGGGTTGGTCTGCTGTAGTTTTTGGCATGCTGAAGACCTCTCCACACTGTTGCAGGATCGTTGCCTGAAAATTGTTTTTTCAGCCCATCAGAGTAGCTGACCTGCTTGTACAGGAGCTCCTCTCCACTTCTCTAGGTCTCCTCCTGGGCCTGGTGGAGCTGCCTCAGTTTCCCAGTTTCCCAAGGTTTGTTGTTGCTGTATGTGCAGAAGGTTTTGGTCTGCACACACTGGTCCTCACAAAAACTCATGTAAGACATCACAGTGTCACAAAGTCCACAAATGTCTGTAGATGCAGCTTCAAAGACGCTCCAGTCTGCAGTCAGAACACACCTGTAGCTCCTGCCTCGACTCATCCATCCACTTCTTCACCGTCTTCACTACAGGCTTTGCAGATTTGAATTACAGCCTGTAAGTGGGGACGAGGTGGATCAGACGGTGATCAGAGTCCCAGAGCTGCACGGGGAACAGAGCGGTACTCGTCCTTCATTGTGGTGTAGCAGTGGTCAAGGATGTTCTCGTCCCTGGTGGGACACATGATGTCTGTATTTACAGGGTTCATGGCTGAGATTTGCTCAGTTTAAATCCCCCAGAATAATGAGCAGGGAGTCTGGATACTTCTTCATGCACTCCTGAGGTGGAATATAACCTGGAACAACAGTTCAAAGATTATGAAGGTGTTGGTCCATGATGACTGCAGGCTCACTCGTAGCTGATGAGGCTGATTCATGGCAAACTGGTCTGACTGCAGACAAACGTCTGGTCAGGATTCGATGTTGTAGAGTCTCTGTTCTTCCTCCTGGGTCTTTTGACCTTAAGGATGGTTCTGCAGGTGTCTTCAAAAGAGAAAGTATGGTTGATGGTGTTAAGCCAGACATGGGGCAGACCACTGTGATGGACAATGTAACAAACACAGAGGGACTTCTTCAAACAGTTCTTGTGTTGGTTCTTCAGTGTTCCCCTGTCACGATGGCCAGTGGACAGCTCATCGTACAAGATGATCTCGGGGAGGTGATGGTCCTGGAGACTTGACCTGCCCAGCGTAGCTACAGCTTCAGCAATATGGCTTCAATGCTGGTGACCTCTGCCTGCTTGAGGACTTCACCGTTGGTGACTTAGTCACTCCAGTGGATGTTGAGGATGGTGTGGAGGTGGACTGTCAATTTATCAGGAGCTATTGCACAACTTAGCCTAGCATTGTTGCTACTGTGGTTCAGTAGTCTTGGCTAGTTAGCATGTAGCTGGCTGAAAAACATATTCTTCTAACATCTGTTCATTGGGCAACTACCCAGCTAGTGGTTTTAGTAATTTGTTGTTCCTTTTGCCATTTTCAAGTGATGATTAACTGTGGTGATGAACACAGTCAGAGTCCTGTGTCGTGCTGATTCCACCACCTGTGCTCTCACTAAGGCTGGTGTACTAATGTACTGTATTTCAGACAAAAAGCAGTACGTCACAATGTGTAGAGTATGTGAATACTCAGGGGAATCTAACAGTAGTTGACGGTACCTGGATATGACACTACGCTATCCCATGATGCAGCTGGAGCCTGGATCAGGAACCCATTAAAAGAAAAGTCTTGCATTTTAAAATAAAAGTTTGCACGGCCTAAGTGGGTATGGTCACGGTATCACCATCATCATCTTGGATATCCATCATCTGAACATATTTGCACCATGGGATGGTAAAACGGCAGAGCAGTATAGTACGTCTGAACGGCGTATCTCAGACTCGCTCACTTTCTTCTAGCAGGTGCAACAGCAACAGCTGTGAAGGGATACAGGACAAGTCCGGTCCAGAGCTAACCTCACCCCTACCTGGGCTGAGTTCTAGTTCAGACCACTAACCAGCGTTGGTACATACTGAGTGTTCAGATGCTGGGTTAACTGTGTTTTTTGAGGTCTTCTGTCCGGTTTGGTTTTCTCACTTCAGTTTACAGTACTTACAGAGCGCCAGATCACAACTCAAGTCGCACCAAAGCTCTTCACAGGAGGAAGATCTTCACCCGCTCTGCTCAGAGCCAGGAAAGAACCTTCACCACACATCAGGTGTGTACAGAGCAGGTGGAGGTGGAACAGTGGAGCTGATCCTCAGGAACACGGCTTGATTGGCGTCTGGGCCACACCCACAAAAAGCAGGTTGTGGACTGTTTTTGTAAATCGTTTCAGGCCGACTGACTGATTTTGAGTGACGTGAAGAAAAACAGACACAGAGCAACTGTGAAGAACAAGGCGATCACCGAGAACGCCAAGACCAGACAAAATGGGAAGTCCGGGTCTCCGGGGACGCCGGCTGAGCCTGGGCTGTAATTACTGTGGGTCACATGACTCCACCAAACACAGGCAGGCGGCACGCAAACAAGCCTTTGGCCGTGTTGCGTTTCAAAGTCAAGTCCTCAGCAGCAGCTGGAGAAGAACCATTTCTGCTCCATCAAACGCTGAGAGAGTGAACGAAGGCTGAAGAACGAGTACGACTGACAAAGTGCAGATGTCCTACAGCCCCCCCCCCCCCAAAAAAAAAACCTCAACGAAAGAAAAAAATAAACAAACAAACAAACGATGCTGCTGAAGAATTCAAACATCGAGGCAACGAGTCCGATTCAGAGTCTCAGCAACACTTTTTTAATCACTTCAATCATTCAAAATACATCCAGAATTATTTTATAATTAATGCACAAATTAAAGGCTTTAATTTCAATATAAAAATGGATTTCTACTAATAAGCATCATTGTCTCCCACGTGTCATTTATCTGTTTATTCCTGATGTAACTAAACTTCCTTGACTTCATGGACGATGCTGTGATCACCGTAGATCCTCTGAATGCAGCACTTGAGAAGCTGAGTGAGGAATCAGAGAGTCTGGCTTTGTGCTGGTCTTGGATCCAGGATAAGACCCAGGTTTTCACTGACTTCCTGGACTCGTCCATCAGAATGTGGTGAACATGTTGAATTTATAGAGATGTTCAATGATTAGATAGAACTTTATTAATCCTTTGGCAAAACTGCCTCAGGGAAATTGAGGTTCCAGCTGCATTGTATAGCAGCACACAGGGCAAGAAGCACACAGAATATCATAAGTGAAAGCAAAAAAGAAACAGTTTGCAAATATAAATATCAGGAATACTGCTCGCTACAGGTTTATTGGCTACGACTGTTCTGTCCTCCTCCCCTGAATGAGGAGTTGTACAGTCTGATGATCTCAGCAGAGACATTCATGTCTCTGAAATCCAGAGATGTTTGGGAAGATCTTATGGAGTCATGAGGTCAAAGGTCAGAGGTATCTGGTGATGCTGATGTTTTTGCAGGAGAATGAAGGTCCAAGTCTCTGGGGTCCTGATGCTTCCTGTCTTACTATCTGATTGTCAGAGTTGGACTCTAAACAGTGTCCTAAGGTGAGGACTGGATGTCTTTGGTCCCAGGTCTCTGTGGAGGGTCTTTGGGTCCCACTGGAGTGACTTTGTCAAATGAACAGTTACTTAGTGAGACTCAGATGAAGATGATCACTGACACTGTGAGGGAACATCAGACACCACATTTAGTCCATGTGCTGAGTTTTTCTGGACATGATCCAGGACACAGGTGTCTCAGTGTGGAGGACCCCAGAGAATGGAGAAGGCCAAGGACACGCCCATGTTTCACCTGGCTGTGGGACTGGACGGTCGGTCTGCCTGGATGACTGTGGAGGATCAGCACATGTTCTCTTGCTGGTCTCCAGTCAGTTTTGTGCCGTTAGTGGACATTCAGCCAAACGGTCAGAGATTTGGGGCTTTTAAAGACGATAATAAAATGTTTCTGAACACCAGGTGTGAAGTCTGGTTTAGGAGGAGGAGTCTCACGATCCACACGTCTTATTGATGAGTTCATTTTGGTATATTTGGTGTTCTGATGTGTTTTTACCAGCTGTTACTGTGTGGAGAGTTTTCCTGGAGGCCAGTAAACCTGAAATCTTGTAATATTTTTTCACATTTTCTTGATGTTTTCTTCATGAATTAAATAATTTCTCATTTCTCAGTCATACAGTGGCTATGTGCTGCGTTCACGGTCGGCTCAGAGTTTGGATTTACTCTGGACTTTGTCCTGAGACTTTCCCGTCCTGGTAACTTTAGCCTGGTTGACCTCTCTGACTCAAGCAGATCTGAATTTACATTCTTGGCCAATCCTTTAAGCTCAGAAACCAAGATGCTCTCATCCCCTGATCAAAACAGACCTGTTGACACATCCAGCCAAGTCCCAGAATGCACTTTGTCCTCTTCAACGCCTCTAATTGACTGACTGAGGTGAACAAAATGCCGCAGAGAGACGAAAACAGGAGGAAACCGGCTCGCCAAACCTCGAGGTGCTTAGTGTCGACTGCTGTGACACGTACAGCTTCATCATCTGGGGGTTAAAGGTCAGCGGCGTGTGAAGGATGAAACACCTGCAGAGCGACTTTGTGGAAAACAGCCTTTAAACATCTACAATTTACCAAAAGACAGAACAGACGGGGGTGAGGTTTGTTAGATCTGAGACCAGGTGTCAGAAGATTTAAACCCACAAAGATTCCTGCACTGAATTCTACAGCAAAGACAAACATTGACAAATAAAAATCGGGATAAGATCCAAACGACAGGGAAACATCAAATGCATCAGTCATATGAATGAAGACGGACACGAGGTCATTATAATCCACGACCGGCCAGACTGGTGCTGTGTGTCAGCACAGAACCACCCGGGATATATATATATATATATATATATATACACCTCATCCAATATAACTTTTCTTCATCCAATATTTCTCTATGTTGGACTCCTTACCATCCATTATTTCTATAATAATAGCCAAGTGGCTTCTTTGTGTCTGTGTGGCTTCAATCACGGAGAAACCGGGGAGAGCAGACATTTGCCATTTGGCATGTTTATGTAGTTTGGGACTCACACACCAAACCAGCAGGGGGCAGTAAATCATCTATATATTAAAAGTGTGTGTGCGTGTGTGATTTTATTTAGTAAGTTCAATGTAGATACATAATATAATTGTAAATTCATTAAAATATGTGGATGACACAAGAAAGTGAAAACACTTATTTCCATTGTGGTCCATTTAAAAATCAAATGACAACAGAATTAAACTTAAAATAATAACACTGATAGTAATAATAATAATAATAGTGTGTATATGATAACAAGAGCCTAAATTAATAAATATATTAAGACAGGAAATTAACATTAAAATTACTTAATTAACAGGAACTGTTGAGTTCTAAGGTTCTAAAAACATTCTGGACTCATACGTCATTCCAACTCATTATAGAAACTTTGCATAATTTATTACCACCCTTACCACAAAAATGTCAGCTACCTATTTTGTAAACACAACCCAATCTAGAGCCCGTGGATCCCCACGGACAACACGCTCGTATACTGTATATAATTGTTTTTTTTCTTTAAGTCACTGGGACACGGACAAGCAGCAGAAAATTAAATGAGTCAGAGTTCTTTCTTGTATATTCCTCCGTGAACTGTTTTGTGAATTGTTCTGTAATTTATGTCTGTATCATGGCCCAAGCGGAGGGTCACCCCTTTGAGTCTGGTCTGCTTGAGGTTTCTTCCACAGAGGGAGTTTTTCCTTACCACTGTTGCTCTGGGGGTTGGTAAGGTTAGACCTTACCTGTGTGAAGCACTTTGAGGCAACTCTGTTGTGATTTGGTGCTATATAAATGAAATTAAATTGAAAAAATTGAAGTTACTTTGGGACTTCTTTGAGTTTTAGGTACTTTGATGAGTTCTAAAACTCAATGATTTTGTTGTGATGTGGACGTTTGTCAGAACGTTCTGGACTTGAGTCCTTATAGTCCACTGACCGTCTGAGGCTGCTGTGCCGTAAAGCTAATGGCAGTAATGGCACAGCTGCAGAGTGTTGAGCCGAACACCGGCTGATCACCCACAGACTCGTACCTGCCTCACACTTGGCCCGTGGACTGATACGACCGTCCACATACGTGTGCATGCATATCAGCTTTCATGGCGGTTGCGTGCCAGTGGCTAACACGCTCCTTCACGCACCGGTGGGTTATTTTGGTACCAGTTACAATTTCACACGTCTTTTCTGGACACGGTGGAATAATCCCCATGTGGGCCGAATGCCAGTGACTGGATGGGACACGACGTGCCAAGCCCAGACCATCACCCCCCCACTGTGATGGCTGAGATGAGGAGCAGTCAGCATTCTGGTTTCTTTCTTGGTTCTATGATGTAACTTCATCCAGGAGCTTTTCTTAGAAAAGCCTGAACATCTCATTGCAAATACTAAAATTAAGATGAGTTACGCCACACAGACGGAATTAAAACCCACATCAATGTGTAGGAAGTTTAGGAAAAGACTGAGTTTCATCGGTGCTGTGTAGAAGTATGGTCAGAAGCTGTCACCCTCCAACATTTTCCCTGAAGAACACAATCCACAGTCTTAGCTCTCCACCAGTACTGGGGCTCCACGTGCAGGTGGTGCAGCTCTACATGTTGAAAGAGAATCCACCTCCATCACCAAACCAGTCCTTGTGATCAGTTCCGTCTGTGAGCAGAGGAAGGTCCCCTCTGGAGCAGAACAAAACTGTGAGGAAAACACTCTCCCTCGCTGCAGGCCGAGCTGGAGACCACAGCCAAGGGTTTTTGTGCACCTGTTTGGTGGAATGATCTCCCTACGTCAGTAAGACTTAAGACTCATCTATTTTTCCCTTTCGTATGGTTTGCATACTGGCATAGTATGTTACTATGCCTCCTATCCTTTTAAATTCAGTTTCTTAGTACTTTGCAGTGGCGGCTGGTGAAAAACAGTCTTGGTGGGGCTGCTGTGCCAATAGATTCCCTTGCCTTGTCCAGTACAGGCATTCAAGTGAACAGTCGGAAAATTACTACAATTCCACAATAATCATTTCATGTCCTTCTCAAAATCAGCAGTTTTACAGATCAAGTTAACCATTTACAGCTATATTAGGCCCCATTTCTACTTTGCAAAGGAACAGTATCAAATACAACACTCAAGTTCTTGAGCAAAGAACATTTCACCATTTGACACCAATTACACACATAGTACACCAAACTACTGAACTGACATTATCTTCAGACAAACAGATCCTGGGGTTCACAATGACACCGACCTTAACAAAATAGAAAATATCAGCAAATTTACACTCTTTATATAAAATATGGAAAAATTCTTCAGTTGACAAAAGAACATTATGTACATACTACAATGTTCACAGTGAGTGAGAGAGAGAGTGAGTGTTTGTGTGTGTAGAGATTAGAGAGAGAGTGAGTGAGTGTGTGTGAGAGAGAGAGTGAGTGTGTGAGAGAGAGAGAGAGAGTGAGTGTGTGAGAGAGAGAGAGAGAGTGAGTGTGTGAGAGAGAGAGAGAGAGTGAGTGTGTGAGGAGAGAGAGTTGACGTGTGTGAGGAGAGAGAGGTTGGTGGTGAGAGAGAGCGGAGTGTGTGTGAAGGAGAGAGAGCTGTGTGTGTGAGAGCGTGAGTGAGTGTGTGAGAGAGAGAGAGAGAGACGTTGGATTGAGTGTGAGAGAAGAGAGAGAGAGAGAGAGAGAGAGCGAGAGAGTGAGTGAGTGAGTGTGTGTGAGAGAGAGAGAGAGAGTGAGAGTGACAGAGAGAGTGTGAGAGAGAGAGTGAGAGTGAGGGTGTGAGAGAGAGAGTGAGAGAGCGAGTGTGTGAGAGAGAAAATTAAGGTAATATTTTGCATGAACATTACTGAGTTGAATGGAGGCAAACTAAAGAAGCTTGAAAAACTTAAATAACTTGACTAACTAATAACACCAAAACCTTTAAATTAAATTGGTTAAAATTAATTAACAGTGTAGAGGACAAAGCAAATTAAGTTTACAAAACCACTTAATTAAATACGTTGCTAAACTTGGGTTTGTCTGACTATAAGTGTCTTGTGTGAACTCAGTGGCTGAGTTAGAATTTCTTTAAAAAAAACATGCAAATTACTATTTTAGGGTTTTGTTTTATTTTGTTTTTAAACTGAGCAAATAATTTGTTTAGAGTGTGGAATACTCCAAAGAATATTTCACTTCTGTGAACTGATCCTCATAATGTGTAAAGTGAAATCAAAATACCAGCATGGCTGCAACTTTGAACACTGTTACAAACAGCCCCGGCCTCCCCTATTACCATTCTAACTGGTCTGCTGTCCCAATAAAGATCACAGCTTTGACCCCCTAAAACAAACAAAAAACATCACTCATTCATTTCATCTTAAATTTTCACCCTCGTTTCCACACCAGGAGCAACATTGGGGAATAAATCCGAGCAGCTCGTCAGCTCACCTGAACAGGTGGATTCGCTCCTTTCAACCCGCGCAGATCAGCAGCCTTTGTGACGTGTGCGCGCTGACAGTGTGAATGAAGCCTGATACGGTTTATAACGAGTCAGACAAACGTCTCTTCTCCAACCGGGATGTGCAGTTGTCATTAAACCACGAGAAAGATCTGATGTGCGCACCTCCATGCGCCTCCAAAAGGATCCCCGTGAAACTTTGGTGTCATTGATTTGATTAGTTTTGTCCCGTTTTAAACCTTCGAAGAGTTCTTCAACTTACTCCAGCAAAACACACGGAGACAAAATAAAAATAAATAGATATAACCCAAACGTCACCATCATCTCTTCCTGACTGACTGACAGCAGCTGCAGCGTCACGTGTATCACTGACTGTAATCTAACGTTCCCGCATTTTTTTTAGCAAGGGCTAAAATTCCGGCGCCCCAAAGCCATTAATTTTGGCAATGTTGATTTGCCAAATATTTATTAATTTTCCCTAGCAACTACATACAATTGGTTATTTCGCTGCACTTCAAGGGCGCTTTGAATGAGCGCCCAAGACGAGGAATGATACGTTCTCTGCTTCTGTCGGTGGAAATGCACTGTTGAATGAGAGTCAGTTGGAGGAAATGTTGTTTTAATCAATCATATTACATGTAGGCACATACTATTAAATAAAACTGACATTGATAATACTTTTTAAATATATATTATGACTTTTCCTCTCCACATCTAGGAGGGCAGCGCCCGAGCGCCCCCTATGGCCAGCTGCCACTGGTACTTCGGCCTCAATTTTATCTGAATTCTGGGACTGTTACCAGCCGGCGATCACCTTAGTATTTTCTGTTTTGCTGTTGATTTCCTGCTGATGAATTATACTTTAGGTGTGTGTTTTTTTTACAGCCGACTGATTCTGCTCTTTTTCTCTCTATCTGATGTTTGAATGACAGACGGATCTGAACTGTCAGGTGGTTGGTGCACGCTGCAGTCTGCATGGGGACAGGCCCCCTGACAGTGTGAGTGATGCTGGATGACTCCTGCCTGTGGTGCTGACCCTGTGTGGACCTCTCATCTTCTTTATATTATTATTATGTTTGATTTTCTATTTTCTGTTTCTTCTGCTCTGTAAATCTTTGCAAACCTTGTAACTTGGAATGGCCCAAGCAGAGGGTCACCCCTCTGAGTCTGGTCTGCTTGAGGTTTCTTCCTCGGTATCATCAGAGGGATTTTTTCCTCCCACTGTCGTCTGTGTTCTTACTCTGGAGGTTGGTAAGGTCAGACCTTTTACTGTGTGAAGCACCTTGGGGCAACTTTGTTGTCAGTAAATGACTTTTATTGTGTTCACAAGTTACAGTTACTTTTGGATTCTGGTTTTGGTAAAACACCATGAGGTCATAGGTTTTAATAGTTCCAGTCACAAATATCTCATGACAGTCAACAAGTGAAAGTCTGTGTGGATTCAGATCAGGATCAGTCAAATACACCTCCAGACAAATGATTTAATCCAAATGTGAAAGTGCGACGGTTCACGTTCTTCTTGTGGTTTTTGACAGTTGACTCAGAGGAGATGTCTTGTGGCTCTGGGACTCTGGAGAATACTGTGGACCAGGACTTGGTCTTGTCTCTGCAGTTCCAGCTCATCAGCCTCGTGCTTCGTGGCTGGAGTCAGCGGTGGTTAAAAACCAGGATTGTCTCAGTAAGGATCCGACAGAGATTCTTTCCACGTTACTGTCAGGACAAAGCCAGAAAACAAAGACCGCCATTTATGAGCCCTCTGCGGAGATGGACAATGCCCCCTGGTGGACAAAGCCGGAGTCCAACACAGCGAATTATGTTTGAGAACAATTAAGACGGACCTGATGTCCAGACTCAAATGAGTAGAATGAAGTGAGATTTAAGATTTGTGGCCTGTGACTTGGTTTGGATTTTCTAAAGGTGCACCTCTAGGGGGGGCTGCTTTCTTCTTTGCCCCTCCTCTTTAAAGGACTCTTGTCACGTATGTCACAGAAGTGTAAAATGATCCACTTCTACTCAGAACAGTTTCTGTACAGTCACAGATCTGTGGGACTTTGAGGACATTTAACACAAAAGTTGACCTGCAAACGGAGGCACAAGATCGAAGACAATTTGTTTTGCACAACATGACCTCCGTACGGTCTCAGCCGCCAGGCTTAAGGGCGGGCTTTGTTTTTTTAATACGCCTGATGTCAGCAGGGTCTCTCTGTGGTTTCAACAGCGTCATTACTAAGGTTAAAAATAAAGACAAACTCTTCCCTCATGATGCCACAGTGGGGGTGAGGTCAGAGGTCAAGGGTGACAGTGAGGCTGTAAACAGCAGTGGTGGGCCCCAGCAGGCAGGTACAGTCCCCAGTTTATTTATGAAGCCACAGTTGGGTCACGGTTGCCAGGAGTGTTGAGGGGTTATTATAGTGCCAACGGGGAGAGGAAGTTGGTCACAGGGTCGGGGGGTTGTGGAGGGAATGAGCTCGTGTGTGTGTGTGGGGGGGGGTTGGACCAACAGGTGTGACACTGCAACAGAGCAGCCACACCTGTCCCGCCTGTCAATCAACATGCAGCCATGAGTGTGCGGTTACGGGGGGGGGGGGGGGACGCATATAGAGAGGACAAGAGATACCAGGAGCAGGAGACACATCTTCAGCTCAAAGTCATTCATATGATGCAAAGTTAATGAAAGAATGTCAGCATCAGAAACCAGGACTACAACTCCTGGCAAAAATGATGGAATCACCGGCCTCGGAGGATGTTCATTCAGTTGTTTAATTTTGTAGAAAAAAAGCAGATCACAGACATGACACAAAACTAAAGTCATTTCAAATGGCAACTTTCTGGCTTTAAGAAACTTCTATAAGAAATCAGGAAAAAAAGATTGTGGCAGTCAGTAACGGTTACTTTTTTAGACCAAGCAGAGGGAAAAAAATATGGAATCACTCAATTCTGAGGAATAAATTATGGAATCATGAAAAACAAAAGAACGCTCCAACACATCACTAGTATTTTGTTGCACCACCTCTGGCTTTTATAACAGCTTGCAGTCTCTGAGGCATGGACTTAATGAGTGACAAACAGTACTCTTCATCATTCTGGCTCCAACTTTCTCTGATTGCTGTTGCCAGATCAGCTTTGCAGGTTGGAGCCTTGTCATGGACCATTTTCTTCAACTTCCACCAAAGATTTTCAATTGGATTAAGATCCGGACTATTTGCAGGCCATGACATTGACCCTATGTGTCTTTTTGCAAGGAATGTTTTCACAGTTTTTGCTCTATGGCAAGATGCATTATCATCTTGAAAAATGATTTCATCATCCCCAAACATCCTTTCAATTGATGGGATAAGAAAAGTGTCCAAAATATCAACGTCAACTTATGCATTTATTGATGATGTAATGACAGCCATCTCCCCAGTGCCTTTACCTGACATGCAGCCCCATATCATCAATGACTGTGGAAATTTACATGTTCTCTTCAGGCAGTCATCTTTATAAATCTCACTGGAATGGCACCAAACAAAAGTTCCAGCATCATCACCTTGCCCAATGCAGATTCGAGATTCATCACTGAATATGACTTTCATCCAGTCATCCACAGTCAACGATTGCTTTTCCTTAGTCCATTGTAACCTTGTTTTTTTCTGTTTAGGTGTTAATGATGGCTTTCGTTTACCTTTTCTGTATGTAAATCCCATTTCCTTTAGGCGGTTTCTTACAGTTCGGTCACAGACGTTGACTCCAGTTTCCTCCCATTCGTTCCTCATTTGTTTTGTTGTGCATTTTTGATTTTTGAGACATATTGCTTTAATGTCTGATGCTTTGATGTCTTCCTTGGTCTACCAGTATGTTTGCCTTTAACAACCTTCCCATGTTGTTTGTATTTGGTCCAGAGTTTAGACACAGCTGACTGTGAACAACCAACATCTTTTGCAACATTGTGTGATGATTTACTCTCTTTTAAGAGTTTGATAATCCTCTCCTTTGTTTCAATTGACATCTCTCGTGTTGGAACCATGATTCATGTCAGTCCACTTGGTGCAACAGCTCTCCAAGCTGTGATCACTCCTTTTTAGATGCAGACTAATGAGCAGATCTGATTTGATGCAGGTGTTAGTTTTGGGGATGAAAATTTACAGGGTGATTCCATAATTTATTCATCAGAATTGAGTGATTCCATATTTTTTTCCCTCTGCTTGGTCTAAAAAAGTAACCGTTACTGACTGCCACAATTTTTTTTTCCTGATTTGTAATTGTATTGTAATTCATTATTATCAGGTTGTCCTAAAAGTTCCCTGAAAAGCCTTCAGTTAATTCAAAATGCTGCAGCTAGAGTACTGACAGGGACTAGAAGGAGAGAGCATATCTCACCCATATTGGCCTCTCTTCATTGGCTTCCTGTTAATTCTAGAATAGAATTTAAAATTCTTCTTCTTACTTATAAGGTTTTGAATAATCAGGTCCCATCTTATCTTAGGGACCTCGTAGTACCATATCACCCCAATAGAGCGCTTCGCTCTCAGACTGCAGGCTTACTTGTAGTTCCTAGGGTTTGTAAGAGTAGAATGGGAGGCAGAGCCTTCAGCTTTCAGGCTCCTCTCCTGTGGAACCAGCTCCCAATTCAGATCAGGGAGACAGACACCCTCTCTACTTTTAAGATTAGGCTTAAAACTTTCCTTTTTGCTAAAGCTTATAGTTAGGGCTGGATCAGGTGACCCTGAACCATCCCTTAGTTATGCTGCTATAGACTTAGACTGCTGGGGGGTTCCCATGATGCACTGAGTGTTTCTTTCTCTTTTTGCTCTGTATGCACCACTCTGCATTTAATCATTAGTGATCGATCTCTGCTCCCCTCCACAGCATGTCTTTTTCCTGGTTCTCTCCCTCAGCCCCAACCAGTCCCAGCAGAAGACTGCCCCTCCCTGAGCCTGGTTCTGCTGGAGGTTTCTTCCTGTTAAAAGGGAGTTTTTCCTTCCCACTGTCACCAAGTGCTTGCTCACAGGGGGTCGTTTTGACCGTTGGGGTTTTTCTGTAATTATTGTATGGCTTTGCCTTATAATATAAAGCGCCTTGGGGCAACTGTTTGTTGTGATTTGGCGCTATATAAATAAAACTGATTTGATTTGATTTCTTATAGTGTTTCTTAAAGCCAGAAAGTTGCCATTTGAAATTACTTTAGTTTTGTGTCATGTCTGTGATCTTTTTTTCTACAAAATTAAACAACTGAATGAACATCCTCTGAGGCCAGTGATTCCATAATTATTGCCAGGGGTTGTAGAACCTGAACCAGAACTGATTTTACAAACAAGAACATGGTTTGGTTTCCTGGATGTTTTTGTTTTGTTGTTGCTCTTGTCATATTTCTGATGACGACTCGTTTACCCCTCAGGTGTCCTGTACATCCTGGGTTTGGAGATCAGCAGCAGGACACTCATAGTTTCTCCATATGCTCAGAAAATCCCCATTCAGAATTTTTAATATCTCTTATGTTCTTCTTGATCCCAGATCCAGAACTTGTTCCAGATCAACGCAAAAATGACATTTCCCAGGACATTATTCAGCTGCTAAATCTCAAAATTGATTATTATTACATTTTTGAATTAAATGTTCCCAAATGCTTTAACCATCTTCTGGATCTAATGGATGAGGAGCTCGCTCTGCTGCCACTGCGACCAGGACCTGGATAACCGGCTGAAAATGAATGAATGAACCATCCGCTCACAAAATTTCATGAACATCCTCTTACAACTTTTGGAGTTAAATGCTGCCATGTGCCAAGTATTTTTCTGGATGTCAGTTCCAGAATATATTCCAGATCACCTCCAAAATGTAATCACTTTTTTCCTGGAACATTATCTATGTAATTACAATCTGGTGCTAACTTTTTGAGTTATCCTGCGAACAAACACCAGTGGAAAATGTTACCTCTTTGGCAGAAGTCGTGCTCCTGCAAAGATATCAGCATTGCCAACACACCGCTGACCTTTGACCTCATGACTCCATAACATCTTCCCCATGTCTCTCCATATACATATCTGATGGATGGGTCGAAGAAGTCACTGAAAGTCTGGATCTTTGTCTGGATCCAGGACCATCACAAACCCAGTCCCTTTGATTCCTCCTGAAGTGCTGCAGTCAGACTGTCCACTTAGTCCACAAAGTCAAAGTCAGTAAACCTTGACCACCCCGTCCAACCCCGGTCCCTGTGAGTGGCCTGTCTATACGAGGGCTGTCAATAAAGTATAGGTTCTTTTTATTTTTTTCAAAAACTATATGGATTTCATTCATATGTTTTTACGTCAGACATGCTTGAACCCTCGTGCGCATGCGTGAGTTTTTCCACGACTGTCGGTGACGTCATTCGCCTGTGAGCACTCCTTGTGGGAGGAGTCGTCCAGCCCCTCGTCGGAATTCCTTTGTCTGAGAAGTTGCTGAGAGACTGGCGCTTTGTTTGATCAAAATTTTTTCTAAACCTGTGAGACACATCGAAGTGGACATGGTTCAAAAAATTAAGCTGGTTTTCAGTAAAAATTTTAATGGCTGATGAGAGATTTTGAGGTGATTCTGTCGCTTTAAGGACTTCCCACGGAGCGAGACGTCGTGCAGCGCTCTCAGCCGCCGTCGTCAGCCTGTTTCAAGCTGAAAACCTCCACATTTCAGGCTCTATTGATCCAGGACGTCGTGAGAGAACAGAGAAGTTTCAGAAGAAGTCGGTTTCAGCATTTTATCTGGATATTCCACTGTTAAAGGAGATTTTTTTAATGAAAGATGTGCGGACGGGCACAGGAAAAACACCTCCGTGTTGATAACCATTTGTAAAATCCAGGCAACTTTTGATGGCTTTCAGTGGAGTGAGTTAATGAGAAATTGTTTAACAGCTGGACATGTTCCAACTTGTCCTTAAGGCTTTCAACAGAGGTGTTTTTCCTGTGGCGGAGCGTCGCGGCGGCTGCGAGCCGACGCTGCAATCCGCCCGCACGTCTTTCATTAAAAAAATCTCCTTTAACAGTGGAATATCCGGATAAAATGCTGAAACCGACTTCTTCTGAAACTTCTCTGTTCTCTCACGACGTCCTGGATCAATAGAGCCTGAAATGTGGAGGTTTTCAGCTTGAAACAGGCTGACGACGGAGCCTGAGAGCGCTGCACAACGTCTCGCTCCGTAGGAAGTCCTTAAAGCGACAGTATCACCTCAAAATCTCTCATCAGCTGTTAAAATTTTCACTGAAAACCAGCTTAATTTTTCGAACCGTGTCCACTTCAATGTGTCTCACAGGTTTAGAAAAAATTTTGATCAAACAAAGCGCCAGTCTCTCAGCAACTTCTCAAAGGAATTCCAACGAGGGGCTGGACGACTCCTCCCACAAGGAGTGCTCACAGGCGAATGACGTCACCGACAGGCGTGGAAAAACTCACGCATGCGCACGAGGGTTCAAGCATGTCTGACGTAAAAACATATGAATGAAATCCATATAGTTTTTGAAAAAAATAAAAAGGACCTATACTTTATTGACAGCCCTCGTAGACCGGCTATGATGTCCAACAACTTAATGGGGCTCAAACTCTTAGGATGTCCCAGAGATGTCTTAGGTCAAGTCAACTGAGTTAAAGGTTTTTCCAACATCAGGCGTCAAAGAAGCACAGCTGATATTCATGCTAACAGAGTCAGAAGCCAGACTCTTCTGATTCCTGCATGTAGCAGCTTTGCTCTGCGTTGTGTTTTTGACTCCTCCCACTCGCTCCCCTCGGGACGTAAACTCAGACGCGCCCACCAGTCAGCTAAAACCTGGACTCTGGCTTGAGTGTCCAGACAATCCTTTAGCTGTTGCGGGTTGTGATGCCTTTTAACTGCCACATGCACAGCACCTCCTGCTGGCCTGCATCACATACGCAGCAAGAAAATGGAAGTGAATCCTGTCCAGAACAATCCTGGTTAGCATTTTTCCCGGCACAGAAAGCGGTGGGATAGACCTCGAGTTATCACGTCGTCCCCTCCAGAGTGGGATGATGAGGTCTTTCATCTAGTCCATGAGTTTTTTTTTTTCAGCCCCCCCCTACTCAGCTCTCTCTTCACGACGGTCCGATACATCGACCGCATCACTGCAGATGCTGCACCGATCCGTCTATCGAGCTCATGCTCCATCTGTCCCTCACTCATGAACAAGACCCTGAGATACTTAAACTCCTCCACTTGAGGCAAGGACACTCCACCAACCTGAAGAGGGCAAAGCACCTTTTTCCGGTCGAGAACCATGGCCTCGGATTTGGAGGTGCTGATTTTCATCCCAGACACTTTACACTCAGCTGCAAACCTCCCCAGTGCACGCTGAAGGCCCTGATTTGACGAAGCCAACAGAACCACATCGTCCACAAACAGCAGAGACGAGATTCTGTGGTTCCCAAACCAGACCCCCTCTCCACCCTGGCTGCGCCTAGAAATTCTGTCCATAAAGATAATGAACAGAACCGGTGACAAAGGGCAGCCCTGGTGAAGGCCAGCGTGCACTGGAAACAGGTTTGACTTACTACCAGCAATGCGAACCAAGCTCCTGCTGCGGTCGTACAGGGACCGGGTAGCCCTTAGCAAAGGACCCTGGACCCTGTACTCCCGGAGCACCTCCCATAGGGTGCCCCGAGGGACACGGTCGAACGCCTTCTCCAGATCCACAAAGCACATGTGGACTGGTTAGGCGATCTCCCATGAACCCTCGAGCACCCGATGGAGCGTGTAGAGCTGGTCCAGTGTGCCGCGACCGGGACGAAAACCACACTGCTCCTCTTGAATCCGAGGTTCGACTATCAGTCGAATTCTCCTCTCCAGTACTCTGGAATAGACCTTACCGGGGAGGCTGAGGAGTGTGAGCCCCCTGTAGTTGGAACACTCCCTCCGGTCCCCCTTCTTAAACAGTCTCCAACCTCCCCCGGCATCTGGGAGAAGCTCTCCCGGAGGTGAGAGTTGAAGACCTTGCTGACTGAGGGTTCCTCTAGTCGTTCTCAGCAGACCCTTATGATATGTTTGGGCCTGCCAGGTCTGACCGGCTTCCTCCCCTCCCAGCGGATCCAACTCACCACCAGATGAGCCACCACCAGCCAGCCAAGTCTCAAAAATTCAAAATATGAAAACAAGCAAACAATGGATTTGTTGGTTCATGATATGTGGTTTTTAAACTTGTAACTCTTTTGTAACAGAAATGTTTTATATTTGTTTCCCCAAACTTCAATGCAGTAGGTCCTGTATGGGACAAGCAATGAATGATACAGCGTAACCAATGAATGCTGGGAGAGAAAGTATTGTGCTTTATAGAAACTCGCAATACCTTTGGAAATTTTAGATTTAACATCATTTATGTGAGTTTTCCAACTTAGTTTATATCAATATAAACTCCAAGAAATTTGGTTTCAGATACAATTTTGATTTTAGCATCATTCAATGATAAGTCAAACCAATATTTAAAATTTTGTAATTCCCTCTCCATCATGACCAAGAGTTATTCCAAATGATCCCCACAACAGAACACAGTCGTATCATCAGCAAACAAAATACAACTCACAGACCTAGAAACCAGACCTATATCATTAATATACAACAAAAACAATAACGGCCCAAGGACTGATCCCTGGGGCGCCCCACATGTAATCCTCAAAAATTCAGAATTTATCCCACCAAAATGCTGATATCTACTACATAAATAATAAGCTATCCAATCAAGGGCCAGTCCTCTAATGCTGTACTTTAGTAGTTTGTCCAATAGTAAAGTGTGATCTATGGTATCAAATACTTTCTGTAAATCAAAGAAAACCCCTACAGTGTATTGCTTCATCTCTATTGCATTTGTAACTTGTTCAACAAAATCAATTAAAGCCAGTGTAGTACATTTTTTTCTAAAACTATACTGCTGTTCACTGAGTATGTGATGTTTAGTTATCAATTTCAATTTATTAATTTATATAGCGCCAAATCACGACAAAGTCGCACCAAGGCGCTTCACATAATTCACAACACAAATTAATCTAAAATCAAAATTAAAAGCAAGAAAAGCACAGTTAAAAGATAAAACACAGTAGAATAAAAAGAAATTACAAAGCAAACACAAACAGATTTAAAAATTAATGATAAGACAGTCTAAAAAAGTGGGTCTTCAGTCTTGATTTAAAAATCTCCACCATGTCAGACTGCCGAATAACAGCAGGTAGATCATTCCAAAGAGCCGGACCACGGTAGGAGAAGGCTCTACACCCCACAGACTTTTTGTTCATCCTCGGAACACACAGAAGCCCTGCGCCCTGTGAACGCAAAGGCCTCGCAGGTACATAGGGCTTAACCAAGTCCGCCAAGTAGGAAGGCGCCAGTCCTTGAACAATTTTATAAACCAACAATAAAACTTTAAAATCCAATCTGGGAGAAACCGGTAGCCAATGAAGGGATGCCAGAATGGGAGTAATGTTGTCAAACCTTCTACTTTGTGTCAAAATTCTGGCAGCAGCATTCTGCACCAACTGAAGTCCTCGAATGCTAGACTGCGGCAGGCCAGAGAATAAAGCATTACAATAATCCAATCTAGAAGAGACAAATGCGTGAATCAGAGTCTCAGCATCAGCCATAGACAGGATGGGGCGAATCTTTGCTATATTTCTCAGATGAAAGAAAGCAGTCCTCATAATGTCCCTAATGTGGAGGTCAAAGGACAACGTAGGATCAAAGATTACCCCAAGGTTCCTCACTTTGTCAGTATGATGTATAATACATGAATCTAGGCTAAGCGCCAGCTGATCAAATTAGTGCCGATGTCTTGCTGGGCCAAGAACCATCATTTCAGTCTTATCAGAGTTCAAAAGTAGAAAGTTGCTAGACATCCAACTTCTCACTGCTGCAAGACAGTCCTGTAAAGATTTTATGTGGACAGGATTTCCAGCAGCTATCGGCATATACAACTGAGTATCATCAGTATAACAATGAAAAGCAACCCCAAAATGCCGCAAAATGTTCCCTAGGGGTGCCATATACAGGGAAAAAAGCAGGGGACCCAGATCGGATCCCTGCGGAACCCCGAACTTCATGCCCTTAAAGTCAGAGGTAGTGTCATTGCACAAAACACAGTGGGAACGACCAGACAGATAAGACGTCAGCCACACAAGAGCAGTTCCAGTAATCCCGAAACAGTTTTCTAGCCTATCAAGTAGAATATGATGATCAACTGTGTCAAACGCAGCACTGAGATCCAACACCAATGCTGTAGTACTATCAGAGTCCATTGCTCGCAGAAGATCATTAACTACTTTAATAAGTGCTGTTTTTGTGGAATGATGTCTTCTAAAAGCAGACTGCAGTGGCTCAAAAAGGTCATTCTCAGTAAGATAGTCCACAAGCTGCCGTGAAACCACCTTTTCCAGAATTTTAGAGCAGAATGATAGATTTGATATCGGCCTATAATTTTTCAATTCACCAGGATCAAGATTAGATTTCTTGAGTAGTGGTTTAACCACTGCAGATTTAAAACAATTTGGAACAGATCCAGAGTTTAAAGAAAGGTTAACAATTTCCAGCACAGTCGGCCCAAGAATGGGCCAAAGATCCTTAAACAATTTTGTTGGTATAGGATCAAATAAACAAGTTGTGCTTCTAGTAGACATCACGAGGTTCGTCAGCACACCTTGTGAGATACTGTTAAATTCTGTGAAGTTATGAAATCATTCAACCTTTTTACAAATATTTTTTCCAGAATTTTAGAAAACTGTGGTAGCAATGAAATCAGCCTGTTGTTTGAAAAGACGTTTGTCACCAGATTTAAACAGTGATATCACCTCTGCTGTTTTTATTTTAGAAGGAAATTTCCCAGTCATTACTGACAAGTTACAAATATAAATCAAAGGTTTAATAATGCAATCAATAATATTTTTAATCAAAAACATATCAAAGTTATCACTGTCAGTTGATTTTTTTTACCTTTTAATTTGTGAACTATGTTGATAATTTCATTTTCATATGAATGGTACCATCTGTGGTCCACTAGTAGGAGGAGTTCAGCTCTCTTACCACAGATCTCTGGTGCTGCCTGGAGGATCAGGCACCTGAGTCCAGTGGTCCCATCTTCAACGCAGGTCCACGTAGCTCAGCAGAGGGTGACGTTGTACTGGTGGAGGGTGATGTTTGGTGATGGTCTACTGACTTGGAAGTAGTTCAACTTTCCCGGTGGAGGTGCATTGGTGGCTCACTCCGCGGAGCAGTAGCGTAGCTTTGTGGAGCTGATTGTCAACTCAACGTTCGACACGTCATGTGACAGTCTATATAAACTCTACGTAACTCGTCATCGAGACAGATTCTACACATGCCTTCATAGTTCTTCATACCTGAGGGTTCTAGAGGAAGTGGTACATGCAATCAAGAATCTGAGGGCAGCCAGTAGAGTCCGGTGGAGGCAAACGGAGCGGTAACAGTTATCAGCGGAGGTGACGTAGCGGTAACGGGTATCAGCGGAGGTGACATAGCGGTAGCAGAATCCAACTATTGCCAGTGTTTTAGCATCAATGTCGACAATTTGAAGTATTTTCCAGGACCAGTTTTTTGACATTTCAGTTTAATCCAGTCACACAAAGTTACAGAATGTTTTCAGATGTTTGCTCATTTGTTTCAGCAGGATCTCTTTAAAAAATGGTTGCAGGGAGGAGGAGTTTAAATTTTGAACCAGAATCATTTTGAATTATTTTCGAGTCTTTCCATGACTTGTATGTTGGTGAAACGTTGTCACCTCGAGCACTGAGGACAGGAGCAGAAATCAACTGTCAAGTTCACGTTTAAAGAAAAATAAAGTTTGAGATCTGAACATACGATCATCAGAGTCCAGAACCATTTCATCTTCTTTCATGGTGTGCCGCAGATAAAAAAAAAAAGATGCACGTGTGTTACCTTTAGGGGGCGCTGAACCTACTGTATGGGGTGTGTGTGTGTGTGTGTTGTGAAGGCCGTCCTGGACTCGGGGGACTCTCCGGTTGCAGGCCTGCAGACTGACTGGCTCCCTGCAAGTAGCTTCTTCATCCTGGAGACAGCTGTTGTCCCTGTGACGACACATTCAGCCAATCAGGGGGCTGCTGGGGAGGCAGGCGGGGCTTGGGGGGTGCATGCACAGTGATTGTGTGTGTGTGTCCAGTTGGCTCAGTGCAGTAAACACCATTCCTTCAATCCCACATGGCTTTACAAGCAGCTAGACAGAGAGCAAAGGATTCTGGGTAGGATGGCGCACTTAGCACAGCGCGTTAACGATCCCGTTGTGGCGATAGTGCAGCAGATAACTGAAACAATCCTGCAAATGGTGATGCAAGCACCAAAGTCAGCACAAATACTCCTTAGACATTAACTCTTGATAAAACCGATTGGTCACTTGAATTTTCAACAGGTGGCCAGGTAGGGGTCAATTGAAGAATTAGACAGGGGTCAAAATTAAAAATGCTCCAATCAAATTGAAAACTACACCACATTATATATCTAATCATAAAGATTCCAAAAAGGTATAGTTTGGACAATCTGTGACTGGATGTTCTGGAGTTATGGGGGTAAAAACAGAAAGAATGGTGACAAAGGTCAGTTACAGTTTGTACAGGGGTCAGAAGTTAAAGTTGCTCCAGTTTTGGTAAAAAGTGATGAAAATTATTGGTTAAGAGGATTTTAAAAAACTAATAGTTTGCTCCATGTATGATACTTAGTTGTCATGTTACAGGGTAACATATGTCACATTTCAGAATCCAATGGACATTGACCTTGTTTGACCTTGACTTTGGACACCAAACATTCAACACAGTCAAACTATTCCATTTATTAATCCTATTAGCTCAACCAATTTGGAGCATTTTTAAAATTTGACCCCTGTGTAATTCTTCAGTGACCCCTGGTTGGGGAAGTGATGGTCTAGTGGTTAAGTGTTGGGCTTGAGACCAGAAGATCCTCAGTTCAAATCCCAGCCTGACTGGAAAATCACTAAGGCCGTTTGGCAAGGTCTTTAATCCCCTATTTCTCCCACTGTGTAGTGAGTGCCTTGTATGGCAGCAGCCTGACATCGGGGTGAATGTGAGGCATTATTGTAAAACACTTTGAGCGTCTGATGCAGATGGAAAAGCGCAATATAAATGCAGTCCATTTACCATTTCCATTTACCCTACCTGACCGCCTACTGAAAATTCAAGTTGGTGCTGTGAACCCATCACCTCCTGCAGCACAAACACTGAGCTGGACTCAGAGCAGGAACAGGTGTGTGTGTGAGATGAGATTTATTGTCATTGTCATTACACGAGTGCAACAACAATGAAATTACGTTTACACTCCAATTACCTCAGACAAGATACAGCAATTAAGCCACAATTATTACTTGTTTACTGTAATAATGGCACACAGAATTAAAGACAATACATATACATTTGACATTGTTTATGTGCAGTAAACTTGAAACAGTCCGTTTTCTGAATTGAGGCAAAGGGGGTGAAGGCTGCAGCAGGAGGGGCCCGCACCGCCCAGCTTGGGGAGTTAAAGGCTGCAGCAGTAAAAACAGGGCTGCCTTCAAGGTGGCAGGGAGAAAGCCAGGGTGAGGGGAGTGGAGAGACATGGGGGGAGGGGGGGAGGAAGACATGCGTCGTGTGTGTGTATTCTGACATGCTCATTATTGATGAAAATGTCAAAATTTACATCAGTCTTATTTCTTATATTATTGAGCGTTTTAAAGGTCTGTTTGCAGTTAAAAAAAAACAAAACAAAAAAAACACATTTCGTGCAGACTGACGCAGACTGTGCAGTTGTCCTCTGTTGTCCCAGCATGCTTTGCTTCACATTGAGGGGAGGAGGAGGTCAGGCTGAGGTCAAGGCCAGCAACCAAATAAGAAGTAAAGCAGAATGTCCCACAGGACAGGAAACAGAGTCACCGCCGCACCGCTGGTGTCTGCTGGCTCCCAACTGGCTGATCACACCTGAAGGAGCTAACAGCATCTGGCTGGGCGGGGCCAGATGGACAGGTTGGGCTTGGAGGTGCTGCACTACACAACAAAGTGATGTTGGTGTATCACAAAATGCATCAACACAATGTAAATGAATGGCAGAATAATTAACGAACAGTCTGCACTGTTCAGCGGGGGGACACAGTAGGTCTGGGTCCATCTGTGGTCCAGACAAATACATATATAACAAGGCTACATTTTAATATGCAGAGCAGTAGAAATGCTCCTGTGCGTGCACAGTGTGAAATTCGTTTGCATGATTTGTTGAAACACTTTCTCACGTTTGCTAACTTTGTTCTCTGGGACGAGTGGAGCACCTGAACTTTAGAGAGACTCTGGGTTTTCTTTACAGATGAGCACAACATCTGAGTGATACTTCCAGAATTTGGATATGAGTGAAGGTGGGTGTGGACCCCATCACCTGTGCACGCTGGAAGTCCAAATGATTTGCCATGTGGGGATAAAGTGGGTACGTTAACAGAGAGACAGACGAGTTAAATGTCCAGGTCCAGGACAGAAGCAGCTTTGCCACAGAACCAGATCTGATAAAAAGTGGGTTTTACTGAAAAGGTCAAAATGCTTCAAACTGTAAACGACTCAATAACACAACTACACTGCAAGTCAGCATCAAGAAAAAGATATACACGAGAAAGGCTCAAATCTTCCTCAATCCATGAGCAAGCACCCCGGTGACAGTGGTGAGGAAAACTCCCTCAGTCAGTCATTATGACAGAACAGAAAACATGCAGCGACTAACGTGGCAGTAAATTAGCCACATACAGTCCACAGTTCATGACGAACGTTTGAATCAGTCCTTTATGTCGAATCTGTCACTGAATCCCCAACCACCAAATCCACGTGTTCTGGGTTTGGCACAGACCGCCCCCACACCAACAGGACAAGTCCAATTCAAGTGAATTTACATTGTTCCTGTTCAGTCACGACACGCAAAACACGTGCATTTTGGTGGTGATCTGAATTGTCGCTTTACCTTTAGCTAGCAACTTAGTCAACATCTGTTGTTGCCAAGCCATCCAACCTGGCTAACAGGTCGCTAGCTTAGCTCACCAGTTAACATCAGAGTGCTAGCTACGTAGCAGTACCGTATTTTCCAGAGTCTACGTTGCACCTCTTGAAGTGGAACATCTCATCCGTCAGACTGGAGTATAAATCACACCTTTATTCTAGATTATCAACTCTTTAATTTGGAATTTTTGTACATTGTTGTGTAGTTCTTATTATTTCCATTTAATATTTTGTTAGTCTATTTTGTTTAGTGCCTTAATTCCTGGCAAAGTCATTTTTGTTATTCTTATGAACAACAAACATGTGATAGTATAAATCCCAGGACCTCCCAAACGACTAAAAGTCAGCAACTAACACTGAGGAAAATACAGTAATTTAGTAACGCAATGGCCACGGTGACTTCTTTTTACATTGATAACAGCGTAAAAAGAAGTCACCGTGGCCAAACTTAAAAGGAGACTGTCTGATCTGAAGTTTGTATCAGGGACTATAAATCTTTTTAGCATGGTTTCTAAAGGCACTCTGGAGCTCTAACACCATCATGGAATATTTGCTGCTGTGTTACGTTGACACTGAACTTGATGTCGTCCTGCTGTTGGACACTTGGAGATCACATTTCCAAACCAGTGGCGGCTCTCCGTGCAGTTGGTGGCATATCTAATGATACTTGGGTTTGAGGTCTTCAGCGTCCTTGCGCTGCAGTGTCCCTCCAAGCCCCAGGACCCCCCCCCCCCAGCCAGCATTTGTACCTCATCAGCAGGAAGGGGGCCCCAGGGAGCTCTTCGGAACACGACCCCCAGCTTACGGGCAGCCGTCGCTCTCCTGCACGTCTGCACCGAGTGTTAACAGAGAGATACTTTAAAATGGATCAGCCGAGATTTTAAGTCAAGGTTTCATCAAGGCGGGGGTCGGGTTTTCTCTTCTTACAGCCCAAAATGTTCACAGCCAAGGCCAGCTGCCTGCTGAAAGCTCAGCCTGCGAGGACGTTTTGTCTACGTGGGCGATCAGAGGCGCATCGGCGTCAGCAGGTGAAGAAAAGTTTAATATGACTGCACCACATTCCGGAGTGTAATTGAGGATTTGGGTACCAGGTCTCTCTGGAGAACCTTTGGGTACCGCTGGAATGATGGTGACTTCGGGGACTCAGGCGAGGCGTACTCCCTGCATTATGAAGGAACGTCAGCGACGACATATTGCTCATGTGATGCGTTTTCCTGAGCAGCGGTGACTCAGTGCAGAGACCAGACGAGGCCACGGATACGCCCAACCCTAGACCAGATTCATCATCAAGTCAGGAGTCATCTAGAAAAGACAAACAATTTTTCCAAAGATAGCAACTGATGTTGAGTGACCAGAAGGTGGCGCTATCAGTGGCATTAAGGAAGACACTTTCCCGACATTTGAGCCAAGCCATAAACCTGTAAATGATAAGTGTTGGAGTTTTGAGAGAAACATCTTCTTTACTTGTTGTGAAATAATCAATGAACCTCAATAATAATAAGAGTTGGAATAAACCTGGGTCTGGCGAGCAGGCTGTGCTTTCACCGTTTGCTCCAGAGTGCTCGTGTTACTTTGTCTTAAACTTTCCATCAACATTTGAAAGTGGATTAAATCATTCAGACCGAACTCGAGGCGGATCTGTTCTCACGTCGCTGACTTGTGGCCATTTGTCCGCTGTGAAGTGTGTAACTGCTCTGATCTGTTCAGGAAACATTTAAGACACCTGTCTCACCCAGACAATGACCCCCAGTCACCAGGTCAAAGGTCACAGGGACACAAACAGTGGCTCTCTGGCTGTAAAAGGTGGTCAGAGTTTTGGGTTTAAGAACAACCGTGTCATTGCTGAAAGAATCCAGAAATACATCATTTGCCAGTAAGATTTGATAAATCAAATAAATTTTATTCATATAGCGCCAAATCACAACAAACAGTTGCCCCAAGGCGCTTTATATTGTAAGGCAAAGCCATACAATAATTACAGAAAAACCCCAACGGTCAAAACGACCCCCTGTGAACAAGCACTTGGTGACAGTGGGAAGGAAAAACTCCCTTTTAACAGGAAGAAACCTCCAGCAGAACCAGGCTCAGGGAGGGGCAGTCTTCTGCTGGGACTGGTTGGGGCTGAGGGAGAGAACCAGGAAAAAGACATGCTGTGGAAGAGAGCAGAGATCAATCACTAATGATTAAATGCAGAGTGGTGTATACAGAGCAAAAAGAGAAAGAAACACTCAGTGCATCATGGGAAACCCCCAGCAGTCTAAGTCTATAGCAGCATAACTAAGGGATGGTTCAGGGTCACCTGATCCAGCCCTAACTATAAGCTTTAGCAAAAAGGAAAGTTTTAAGCCTAATCTTAAAAGTAGAGAGGGTGTCTGTCTCCCTGATCTGAATTGGGAGCTGGTTCCACAGGAGAGGAGCCTGAAAGCTGAAGGCTCTGCCTCCCATTCTACTCTTACAAACCCTAGGAACTACAAGTAAGCCTGCAGTCTGAGAGCGAAGCGCTCTATTGGGGTGATATGGTACTATGAGGTCCCTAAGATAAGATGGGACCTGATTATTCAAAACCTTATAAGTAAGAAGAAGAATTTTAAATTCTATTCTAGAATTAACAGGAAGCCAATGAAGAGAGGCCAATATGGGTGAGATATGCTCTCTCCTTCTAGTCCCCATCAGTACTCTAGCTGCAGCATTTTGAATTAACTGAATGCTTTTCAGGGAACTTTTAGGACAGCCTGATAATGAATTACAATAGTCCAGCCTAGAGGAAATAAATGCATGAATTAGTTTTTCAGCATCACTCTGAGACAAGACCTTTCTAATTTTAGAGATATTGCGCAAATGCAAAAAAGCAGTCCTACATATTTGCTTAATATGCGCATTGAAGGACATATCCTGATCAAAAATGACTCCAAGATTTCTCACAGTATTACAAGAGGTCAGGGTAATGCCATCCAGAGTAAGGATCTGGTTAGACACCATGTTTAAGATTTGTGGGGCCAAGTACAATAACTTCAGTTTTATCTGAATTTAAAAGCAGGAAATTAGAGGTCATCCATGTCTTTATGTCTGTAAGACATTCCTGCAGTTTAACTAATTGGTGTGTCCTCTGGCTTCATGGATAGATAAAGCTGGGTATCATCTGCGTAACAATGAAAATTTAAGCAATGCTTTCTAATAATACTGCCTAAAGGAAGCATGTATAAAGTGAATAAAATTGGTCCTAGCACAGAACCTTGTGGAACTCCATAATTAACCTTAGTCTGTGAAGAAGACTCCCCATTTACATGAACAAATTGTAATCTATTAGATAAATATGATTCAAACCACCACAGCGCAGTGCCTTTAATACCTATGGCATGCTCTAATCTCTGTAATTAAATTTTAATGGTCAACAGTATCAAAAGCTGCACTGAGGTCTAACAGGATGAGCACAGAGATGAGTCCACTGTCTGACGCCATAAGAAGATCATTTGTAACCTTCACTAATGCTGTTTCTGTACTATGATAAATTCTAAACCCTGACTGAAACTCTTCAAATAGACCATTCCTCTGCAGATGATCAGTTGGCTGTTTTACAACGACCCTTTCAAGAATTTGAGAGAAAAGGAAGGTTGGAGATTGGCCTATAATTAGCTAAGATAGGTGGGTCAAGTGATGGCTTTTTAAGTAATGGTTTAATTACTGCCACCTTAAAAGCCTGTGGTACATAGCCAACTAATAAAGATAGATTGATCATATTTAAGATCGAAGCATAAATTAATGGTAGGACTTCCTTGAGCAGCCTGGTAGGAATGGGGTCTAATAGACATGATGGTTTGGAGGAGGTAACTAATGAAAATAACTCAAACAGTACAATCGGAGAGAAAGAGTCTAACCAAATACCGGCATTACTGAAAGCAGCCAAAGATAAAGATATGTCTTTGGGATGGTTATGAGTAATTTTTTCTCTAATAGTTAAAATTTTATTAGCAAAGACAGTCATGAAGTCATTACTAGTTAAAGGAATACTCGGCTCAATAGAGCTCTGACTGTCAGCCTGGCTACAGTGCTGAAAAGAAACCTGGGGTTGTTCTTATTTTCTTCAATTAGTGATGAGTAGTAAGATGTCCTAGCTTTACGGAGGGCTTTTTTTTTTATAGAGCAACAGCCTCTTTTTCTAGGCTAAGTGAAGATCTTCTAAATTAGTGAGATGCCATTTCCTCTTCAACTTACGGGTTATCTGCTTTAAGCTGCGAGTTTGAGTTATACCACGGAGTAGGGCACTTCTGATTTAAGGCTCACTTTTTCAGAGGAGCTACAGCATCCAAAGTTGTGCTCAATGAGGATGTAAAACTATTGACGAGATAATCTATCTCACTCACAGAGTTTAGGTAGCTACTCTGCACTGTGTTGGTATATGGCATTGGAGAACATAAAGAAGGAATCATATCCTTAAACCTAGTTACAGCGCTTTCTGAAAGACTTCTACTGTAATGAAACTTATTCACCACTGCTGGGTAGTCCATTAAAGTAAATGTAAATGTTATTAAGAAATGATCAGACAGAAGGGGGTTTTCAGGGAATACTGTTAAGTCTTCAATTTTCATACCATAAGTCAGAACAAGATCTAAAGTATGGTTAAAGTGGTGAGTGGACTCATTTACATTTTGAGCGAAGCCAATTGAGTCTAATAATAGATTAAATGCAGTGCTGAAGCTGTCATTCTCAGCATCTATGTGGATGTTAAAATCGCCCACTATAATTATCTTATCTGAGCTAAGCACTAAGCCAGACAAAAGGTCTGAAAATTCATAAAGAAACTCACAGTAATGACCAGGTGGACGATAGATAACAAATAAAACTGGTTTTTGAGACTTCTAATTTGGATGGACAAGACTAAGAGTCAAGCTTTCAAATGAATTAAAGCTCTGTCTGGGTCTTTGATTAATTAATAAGCTGGAGTGGAAGATTGCTGCTAATCCTCCTCCTCGACCCGTGCTACGAGCATTCTGACAGTTAGTGTGACTCGGGGGTGTTGACTCATTTAAACTAACATATTCATCCTGCTGTAACCAGGTTTCTGTAAGGCAGAATAAATCAATATGTTGATCAATGGGATCAATTAGTAGAATGGGAGGCAGAGCCTTCAGCTTTCAGGCTCCTCTCCTGTGGAACCAGCTCCCAATTCAGATCAGGGAGACAGACACCCTCTCTACTTTTAAGATTAGGCTTAAAACTTTCCTTTTTGCTAAAGCTTATAGTTAGGGCTGGATCAGGTGACCCTGAACCATCCCTTAGTTATGCTGCTATAGACGTAGACTGCTGGGGGGTTCCCATGATGCACTGTTTCTTTCTCTTTTTGCTCTGTATGCACCACTCTGCATTTAATCATTAGTGATCGATCTCTGCTCCCCTCCACAGCATATCTTTTTCCTGGTTCTCTCCCTCAGCCCCAACCAGTCCCAGCAGAAGACTGCCCCTCCCTGAGCCTGGTTCTGCTGGAGGTTTCTTCCTGTTAAAAGGGAGTTTTTCCTTCCCACTGTAGCCAAGTGCTTGCTCACAGGGGGTCGTTTTGACCGTTGGGGTTTTACATCATTATTGTATGGCCTTGCCTTACAATATAAAGCGCCTTGGGGCAACTGTTTGTTGTGATTTGGCGCTATATAAAAAAAAAATTGATTGATTGATTGATCAATTATTATATCATTTACTAACAGGGACTTAGAAGAGAGAGACCTAATGTTTAATAGACCACCTTTAACTGTTTTAGTCTGTGGTGCAGTTGAAGGTGCTATATTATTTTTTCTTTTTGAATTTTTATGCTTAAATAGATTTTTACTGGTTGTTGGTGGTCTGGGAGTAGGCACCATCTCTACGGGGATGGGGTATTGGGGGGATGGCAAGGGGAGAGAAGCTGCAGAGAGGTGTGTAAGACTACAACTCTGCTTCCTGGTCCCAACTCTGGATAGTCACGGTTTGGAGAGTTTAATAAAATTGGCCAGATTTCTAGAAATGAGAGCTGCTCCATCCAAAGTGGGATGGATGCCGTCTCTCCTAACAAGACCAGGTTTTCCTGAGAAGCTTTGCCAATTATCTATGAAGCCCACCTCATTTTTTGGACACCACTCAGACAGCCAGCAATTCAAGGAGAACACGCGGTTAAACATGTCACTCCCGGTCCGACTGGGGAGGGGCCCAGAGAAAACTACAGAGTCTGACATTGTTTTTGCAAAGTTACACACCAATGCAATGTTAATTTTAGTGACCTCCGATTGGCGTAACCGGGTGTCATTACTGCCGACGTGAATTACAATCTTACCAAATTTACGCTTAGCCTTAGTCAGCAGTTTCAAATTTCCTTCAATGTCGCCTGCTCTGGCCCCTGGAAGACATTTGACTATGGTTGCTGGTGTCGCTAACTTCACATTTCTCAAAACAGAGTCGCCAATAACCAGAGTTTGATCCTCGGCGGGTGTGTTGCCGAGTGGGGAAAAACGGTTAGAGATGTCAACGGGTTGGTGGTGTACAGGGGGCTTCTGTTTAGAACTATGCTTCCTCACAGTCACCCAGCTGGCCTGCTTTCTTGGCTGCTCGGGATCTGCTGGAGGACAGCTAACAGCGGCTAAGCTACCTTGGTCCGCACCAACTACAGGGGCCTGGCTAGCTGTAGGATTTTCCAAGGTGCGGAGCTGAGTCTCCAATTCGCCCAGCCTGGCCTCCAAAGCTACGAATAAGCTACACTTGTTACAAGTACCGTTACTGCTAAAGGAGGCCGAGGAATAACAAACATTTCACACCCAGAGCAGAAAAGTGCGGGAGAGACAGGAGAAGCCGCCATGCTAAACCAGCTAAGAGCTAGTAGCTGCGCTAAGCTAGCGGATTCCTAAAAACACACAAAGTGAATAATGTGTAAATCATTTAGAGGTGATTCAGCAGAGGGAGTGGTTTAGTTAAGGCACGTGAAGATTACACTGTGAAACAAATCGTTATCTAGATCAATCTAACTACGCAGATTAAACAGCTAACAGATACAGCAAAACACCGCTGTGCTCCGGAACAGGAAGTGATACAATACCGCAGTGAGAGCCAACCACCAGTAAAGGCAAGCCAATGGCGATTTCAATTTGCCTAGTCTTGACTGGTCGAGTTTTACAGTAAATGAAGGTGAAAATTCCTTTTCTCAGAGACTTTATGACAAACTTCATGATTTATTTTTGTGCAAAAATGTTTTAGAACCTACAAGACAAAGGGGAACCAATTCTCTAGACTTAGTAATCTCTACTTTGCCCATGATTGTAAGCAATCTGTGTATTTGTTGTCCCAGTGGTAAAGCTGATCACAGTGCACTGATGTGGGACTTTCATGTAAAGATGGACGCGTCATGTAACAAAGAGTTATTTAGATACGATTATAATCAAGCAGATTATGAAAAATTGTGTACTGTGCTTAGACTGGTCATATGTGCTAAACTCAAACGACGTAAGTGCAGCATTGCTGTTAATGAATGTGTATCCCTTGTTAAAATAAGTGGTGGTTAAGATAAATCCACCTTGGTTAAACTGCAGAAGAGGTCAAGAGGTGTGTCTGAAAAAATATTTTGCTTGGAAAAGGTTCCAGGAAACTAAATCTTATGTTAGATACCAAGAGTAATACAAATGAGGAATGCAGCCAGCAAGAAGATTGGGGCAAAAAAAAAAAAAAAAAGATCTTTGTTAGAGGGTAAAGAAAAACCCCAAAGCCTTGTATATCTATCTATAGATAGATATATCTAACAGTAAGACAAAAAGTAGATCAAAAATTAATAAGTCTAACGGAGTAAATGGAGTTGACGTCCACAATGATCAAGAAATTGCTGTTGAATTTAATTGTTTCTTTCAGTCAGTCTTCGTAAAAGAAGATAAGTCTGATCTGGCTCAATGATTTTATGTATTGCATTTACGGTGAAGATGCCCTTCAAGTTTTATGATCAAGTTGGTGGAAATAATATGCTTGATGATGTATTTTTCTCTCCTGAGGATGTTAAAAAAGTTACTACTTTTGACAAATCCCAACAAATCAATGGGTCCTGACGAAGTCCACCCACGGGTACTTAAAGAGTCAGCTGAGGTTATTTATTTTCCCTTATACTGGATTTTGAGACAGTCTCTAGACCAGTGCAAACTACCTGACATTTGGAAGTGTGCTAATGTCACCCCTATCTTTAAGAAGGGGGACACGGCTGTTATAGGTAACTATACACCAGTGAGTCAGACATCACAAGTTTGCAAATTATGCGAAAAACTTGTTAGGGATAAAATTGCCATTTTTCTTGAAAAAATATTATCGGATGAACAACATGGTTTTCGAAGGGGCAGATCTTGCCTAACAAATTTGCTTGTTACCTTGGAAGAATGGACTCAACTATATAACGAGGGCCTGTCCTTTAGATAGACAGATAGAGAAATACTTTATTAATCCTGAGGGAAATTGTGTGGCGTCCATCGCTCTCATTCATACATATAAAAGTTACACAAGTTAAAAAATAAGTTAATGAATAAAAACAGCACCATTTAGTCTGTTTTTTAGTCTTATTTAGACTTTAAAAAAGCTTTTGATTCTGTGCCTCACTCCAGACCGATATACAAATTATGGAAGTTCAGCACTGGTGGAAAACTGTAATTGGATTGAAGATTTTCTTAGTGAAAGGCAGTGAGTCTGTTTGAATGGAGTGAGGTCATCATGGGTGCAGGTCACAAGTAGCGTCCCTCAGGGGTTGGTCATTGGGCCTTTTTTGTTTTTGCTATTTATCAACAACATGGTCGAGGTTTCTGCAGTGCTACGTACCCGGCGGCTAAGATGATATGGGCATGCGAAACGGGCGTCATTGTGCATCAACTCTGTCATGGATATGGAGATTCCAGGTCGCAGAGGGCGTGGCAGACCTCGGAAGACATGGGTTGATTGTGTGAGGACTGACATCAAAGACTGCAACCTGGCCAGTACTGTCCCGCTGGACAAATATGTCTGGAGAGCTAGTGTGAGACATAGCCACCTGCTGCCTACCCCAGAACCTGGGGCACCCACAGCAGATGACAAAGAAAAATTGGATGATGGATGGCTTGTGCAATAAAATCAAGTTGTAAAATTTTTGCAGACAATACGAAGATGTATCATCCCTATACTCTCACTTCTTGATGGGAAGAAACTTCAGTAAGACATTAACAATCTTACTGCATGGTCTGATGACTGGTTGCTTGGTTTTAATGAACAAAAATGTAAAGTCCTTCACATGTGGAAAAAGAACCCGTTTAAATTATACTATGAATGAAAAAAAATCTTAGAGATTGTTACAGAAGAAAGAGATCTTAGCATTTTGAATAATCTGTCTTTCTCCAAGCATACAGCTGTGTGGGCAGCCAACGCTAACAGTGTATTGGGCATGATGAAAAGAGTTTTCCCTTACACTGACAGGGAGTCCTTCCTTCTCTTGTATAAGAGCTTCATTCGTCTACATCTTGAGTACTGTGTACAGGCTTGGGCACCATATCTTGAGAAAGACAAAAATATATTGGAAAAAGTCCAAAGAAGGGCCACTAAGTTGGTTCCTGAGTTGCAGCTACTGCCCTATGAGGACAGACTGGCTGAATTAGGTCTAACTACTTCAGAAGACAGGCGTACCAGAGGCATTCTAATTGAAATGTACAAAATTTTGCATGGTTTTAAAAATGTAAACTCTGAAATTTTCTTTGAGAGGAGAAGATATGCTGGTTTGAGAGGGTTAGGGTTATTTCTTTATTCATTTTCGGCCTCAGCACCTAATATCGGCCAGGCCAATAATATAAAAGCAAAACTTTTGGTTTTGCTCCCATTTTGTATGAGATGAACTCAAAGATCTAAAACTTTTTCCACATACACAATATCACCATTTCCCTCAAATATTGTTCACAAACCAGTCTAAATCTGTGATAGTGAGCACTTCTCCTTTGCTGAGATAATCCATCCCACCTCACAGGTGTGCCATATCAAGATGCTGATTAGACACCATGATTAGTGCACAGGTGTGCCTTAGACTGCCCACAATAAAAGGCCACTCTGAAAGGTGCAGTTTTGTTTTATTGGGGGGGGGATACCAGTCAGTATCTGGTGTGACCACCATTTGCCTCATGCAGTGCAACACATCTCCTTCGCATAGAGTTGATCAGGTTGTCAATTGTGGCTGTGCGAAGTTGCTGGATATTGGCAGGAACTGGTACACGCTGTCGTATACGCCGGTCCAGAGCATCCCAAACATGCTCAATGGGTGACATGTCCGGTGAGTATGCCGGCCATGCAAGAACTGGGACATTTTCAGCTTCCAAGAATTGTGTACAGATCCTTGCAACATGGGGCCGTGCATTATCCTGCTGCAACATGAGGTGATGTTCTTGGATGTATGGCACAACAATGGGCCTCAGGATCTCGTCACGGTATCTCTGTGCATTCAAAATGCCATCAATAAAATGCACCTGTGTTCTTCGTCCATAACAGACGCCTGCCCATACCATAACCCCACCGCCACCATGGGCCACTCGAGCCACAACATTGACATCAGAAAACCGCTCACCCACACGACGCCACACACGCTGTCTGCCATCTGCCCTGGACAGTGTGAACCGGGATTCATCTGTGAAGAGAACACCTCTCCAACGTGCCAAACGCCAGCGAATGTGAGCATTTGCCCACTCAAGTCGGTTACGACAACGAACTGGAGTCAGGTCGAGACCCCGATGAGGACGACGAGCATGCAGATGAGCTTCCCTGAGACGGTTTCTGACAGTTTGTGCAGAAATTCTTTGGTTATGCAAAACGATTGTTTCAGCAGCTGTCCGAGTGGCTGGTCTCAGACGATCTTGGAGGTGAACATGCTGGATGTGGAGGTCCTGGGCTGGTGTGGTTACACGTGGTCTGCGGTTGTGAGGTTGGTTGGATGTACTGCCAAATTCTCTGAAACGCCTTTGGAGACGGCTTATGGTAGAGAAATGAACATTCAATACACGAGCAACAGCTCTGGTTGACATTCCTGCTGTCAGCATGCCAATTGCACGCTCCCTCAAATCTTGCTACATCTGTGGCATTGTGCTGTGTGATAAAACTGCACCTTTCAGAGTGGCCTTTTATTGTGGGCAGTCTAAGGCACACCTGTGCACTAATCATGGTGTCTAATCAGTATCTTGATATGGCACACCTGTGAGGTGGGATGGATTATCTCAGCAAAGGAGAAGTGCTCACTATCACAGATTTAGACTGGTTTGTGAACAATATTTGAGGGAAATGGTGATATTGTGTATGTGGAAAAAGTTTTAGATCTTTGAGTTCATCTCATACAAAATGGGAGCAAAACCAAAAGTGTTGCATTTATATTTTTGTTGAGTATATATTAGGGGTCTACAGATTATCAGTCAGGCCGATTATTGGAGTTTAGTTTGGATCTGGTTCAGGGTCCGTACCATCATATCGATGGATTATTTAGGGGCCAGTCAATTATCTGTGCTGATAATCGGTAATTACATATTAGGGGTCAACAGATTGTTGGACAATTATCAGTGCCAATAATGGACCGACCGATATGACTGTATGGACCCTGATCCATGTCCAAACTAAACTCCGCCTACAGTCACGTGATGTAAAAGATGACAGTTGATTCATTTTGGATAAAGTAAATGAAGTGACAAACACATTTAACAAGATCTTCTGTTTGATACGATCAGTGGTTTTTGATATTCTCATCAAAATATTTGTGGGATTTTTTATTTGCAGTTTTAAAATCTAAGAACAGGTGACTGCATGCAGGATCAGAGTTCAGAGGCAGGGATGTCATTCTGTTATCATGGTGACATGTTGGACAATAAATCCTGGTCCTAAGTGCCCCCAAAGAGGAGCTGCAGTGTCAGCGATCCCAACGACAACCCGCCATCTGGAAACTTCATCCACTTCACCTCTGACACCACCGCCACCCCCGATGAGCCGCTCACACCCGGACGGCAAGGAAAAGCCCACAGGAACACTCCCACGGGGGCAACTTACCCGCCGTGTTACTGAGCAGGACGCCGTGACCTGGAAGTCTTGTTTTCTACACCAAACTCAGTGTGGTGGACCAGTCTCTCCAGAGACACCATGGGAACCCAAACACAGGCCACATGTGAGGACAAAATTTGAAGGGATTGGAGAACACACAGAGAGCGCCAACAGTCCAACCATATGTGGGCGGGGCTTCAGTGTCTTCAAACCAATGAGAGCTGATACAAAGAAAATGATCCTGATCTACACTAGAAATCAGGATCTCCCTTATCCAAGGTCTGCTGGCTCTCCAGGTGTCCTTACAGCGCAAGTGACTAAATTTATTTTCCCTAAACATTCACAAGTTATGCTAAGGTGTGCAAAAAAAAATAAAAGAAAAAAAGAGAGAAATATCCACGTATGGGTGCAGCAAATTGCGACTCACACACACACACACACACACATAGCCAAGTGGCGTGTGTGTGTGTGATCATGGAGAAACCGGGGAGAGCTGGCATTTACCATTTGGTATGTTTATGTATTTTGGGTCAAGGATGAATGCTGCAAAAACAGTACATTGATAGGACTACTATTGTTGGAGAAATTAGCGATATTATTTAACAACAGTGAACAATGGCCGTTGTACTGCAATGCACCATGGGAGCTCGAGTTTTGGAGTTTAAAAAGTTTTTATTGTGGTTCATGTTAGTTTAACAGCGTTAGTGTTATTGATTTATTGTGTTTTGTAGTTCAGTTGCCATTACCATGAGTGAGACAGATATTGTTTGATGTCTTCTGCCACTGTCTCTGCTTGTGGGTATGTAAAACTAAAAGCACCTGCTTGCGGCAGCATTCAGAAAAGACAAAAAGCTCTGCATAAGTCCATGTATTACTTCAATTAAAAACTGTGGGGAGCTAACATTTATGTATTTTGAATGAATGCCACCAAAATGGACTGTTGATAGAACAAACATTTTTGGAGAAGCTACATGTAGCGGGTACTTGGGACTCGCTAGAAAATATTAATATAAGGTTTGATAGAGAGATGAAGTTGGGCTATCAGAAGACTAAGTTTGACTTTGGTAGCTGGTGAAGAGTGATTAAAGACAATACACAAATAATTTAGATTGGTGCAAGTACCATGTATTGTGAAAAGAAATATTTACAAAACATTAGAGGGAGAAAAAAATATTGAACCAGTTTTATGATCTAAGTGCACTTTAAGTCTTTCTCGAGTTGAACATGACACAAAGCAACATTGAATGGTCACACACAAAATAATAATCCCAGAATGTTCTACAAGTCCGTCCGAAGGCAAACCCACATGGGTTAAGTGAATGAGTTGAGTTTATGAATTGTCCATGTTATTGTCCAAAGGAAAAGTTGTGAATGGATAAGCACTCAAATGGGTTGAGAATAGTGTGTGTGTGTGTGTGTGTGTGTGTGTGTGTGTGTGTGTGTGTGTGTGTGTGTGTGTGTGTGTGTGTGTGTGTGTGTGTGTGTGTGTGTGTGTGTGTGTGTGTGTGTGTTGGGGGGGCTATGACAGCCCCTACCAGACCATTGGCAAAGATACTGCTTGTTAAGAGGTCCTAGGCTCCCAGCCGTTGTTTCTTCTGCTCGCCATCCTTCTCCAAAGAGAACCACTTGGCCTGTGTATGTAACCAGGACCAGTAAAAATTATGTATGGTCATAGCAGGCTGTTTAATCTTAGCTTCCCACAACATATTAAGTAATTCCATCTTCTTCAGTGTACACATTCAATAAATCTCAAATTACAAAGGAAAGTAAATGAATAATCTACCAATGTAACAACATTCACAATAGATAACATGAATGCTATAAATACAACCTGCACCCTTTTTCACATTCAATAAATAATTCACAGTACTTTTTCAACTCTGGTGCATATAAACACCCTTTAACTTGTGCAAAATATACCACACAGTATAAAGCCAAAGTATAGACTTCACAAGTAAAGCACAAGATAAATAACTCGGTTGTTTGTAGCTCCCTATGCTAATGCTAGGTGACGCTAGCTTAGCATGCTAACATCACATCCATTCAACACTCACCAGTTCCTCAGGCAAACCACACACGATGGCAGCACGGACTCTGTGCAGCGCAGCAGACACATCTAAAACATTACAATAACCAGGTTTTAGCAGAAGGCCTAAAACAAAGCACAATAGTTAAAAGTTTGGAAAAGTCTTCATACACTCACCTGTACAAGCTGCCGGGCCGGGCCGGGCCCCCCATCTGATAGGAAGCTAGCAGCTTAAATACAGGCTGTGCAATGTCCAATTAGTCAAGCATGGTCACGTGACTGACGCTGCATGAGCACGTAGGGCGTTACCCATGCAAAAGGTGTTACGGAGGCTGAATTAATATAATGTTTATAATTATATTTATAAAGAAAGAATGATTAGTATTAATATTAGTGAAGATAGAAATATCCATCCATCCATCCATTTTCTTCCGCTTTATCCGGAGTCGGGTCGAGGGGGCAGCAGCTCAAGCAAAGCCGCCCAGAGCTCCCGATCCACACACACCTCCCTCAGCTCCTCCGGGGGAACCCCAAGGCGTTCCCAAGCCAGCCGAGAGATGTAGTCCCTCCAGCGTGTCGTTCTTCACACTCGCTCGTGTGACTCTGAGTTCCTCAGCTTCAGTTTGGTGTTAAACCTGGTGTTAAATATCCAGAGCCGAGGATGAAACTGAGTGTGTCTTTATTAGACAGAGTGGTGACATGACGAGACGAAAAATAAAAAAAATCGGTCATATGACTCCTGGTGCCATCTTGGGTTCAAAATAGTGTTTGCTGTTAATGTGTCTGTATCTAAATCCAGCTATTTTTATTTATTTATTCGCTGAAAATGTTGGGTTGTTGTACATTTGGAGGCACAAATAGACACAACAAGGGCTTCAAGATGTAGAGATTCCCTTCAGATCCGAACAGAAGAAACATTTAGGAAAATAAAGTCAGCGTGTGGGATAGAAGTGACTTCATCATCAAAGCTTTGAGAGATAAATTTATTGTTCAGTCCCATGTTCAGTAAAACTCACCTAAACCGTCATCGTATAAACCAGATATTCACAGTCACCAGACAAAAAAAGTCCCAAAGTTTTTGTGTTGTTTTCCAGGTAATAAACATCGTATGTAACTGATTTTTCGCTCACATCAGATAAAATGTACCGTCTGATCATAATGTGTTTCAATTCCTGTGATTAAAAGTCCGACTGTTTATTTTTTTCACACTGTGTTCAGACTCGGACCTGACGTGCACCTGTTAAATCAAACACAAAAGGCTGTGATTTGACACTTTACTGCTTTTAATCCTTTGTCTGCCATCATATTATAATGGTTTTTTCAATGCGCACACTGATTACAAATGGATCAGAAAAGTCTGTGGTGTGGCCAGAGCGGAAACCAGACTGGAACTTCTCATATAAACTGTTGGATTGAAGATGGTTGTGGAGTTGGGTGGAAACTACGTTTTCAAACACCTGGATAGGAAAGGAAGGTTGGAGATGGGGCAGTAGTTGGCGTATACCTCGGGGTCAAGGCTGGGCTTTTGGAGAAACTAATAGCTGGCTTGATGACTGCAGTCATCAAGCCAGCTATTAGTTTGCATTATTCTTCATTTTCTATTTTTATTAGTTAGCATTATTTTTCATTTTCTATTTTTATTAGTTTGCATTATTTTTCATTTTCTATTTTTATTAGTTTGCATTATTCTTTATTTTCTATTTTTATTAGTTTGCATTATTTTTCATTTTCTATTTTTATTAGTTTGTATTATTCTTTATTTTCTATTTTTATTAGTTTGCATTATTCTTCATTTTCTATTTTTATTAGTTAGCATTATTCTTTATTTTCTATTTTTATTAGTTTGCATTATTTTTCATTTTCTATTTTTATTAGTTTGTATTATTCTTTATTTTCTATTTTAATTAGTTTGCATTATTTTTCATTTTCTATTTTTATTAGTTTGTATTATTCTTTATTTTCTATTTTTATTAGTTAGCATTATTCTTTATTTTCTATTTTTATTAGTTTGCATTATTCTTCAATTTCTATTTTTATTAGTTTGCATTATTTTTCATTTTCTATTTTTATTAGTTTGTATTATTCTTAATTTTCTATTTTTATTAGTTTGCATTATTCTTCATTTTCTATTTTTATTAGTTAGCATTATTCTTTATTTTCTATTTTTATTAGTTTGCATTATTCTTCATTTTCTATTTTTATTAGTTAGAATTATTCTTTATTTTCTATTATTATTTAACATTATTCTTTATTTTATATTTTTGTTATTTTTATTGGACTATGGTGATGTCGTGTATAGGTGAACTTCATCCAGCTGTCTACAGTCTTTGACCTGCTCTGTATCACTGCACCCTGAGATTCATCACTGGTTGTAGCCGCCTCACCCACCTGTGTGAGTTGTATGCCAAAACGGGCACGCCCTGTCCATCTGTCAGGCGTTATACACACTGGTCTAGTTCTGACCTGTTTATCCAGTTTACTTCAGAGATTTGAAAGCTGTTACGCTCTGCACTCGAATGAAATGTTGTGTTTTCATGTACGTCGTGTCTGCACTGAAGTGGGAAAGAATGCTTTCAGTTTTTCAGCTCCCTCTGACTGGAACATTCTCCAATCCGAACTGAAACTGTCCAGACTGATTCCTTGAAAACCTTCCGATCTATTTTACGAGATTGCGATTGGGATTCTTTTGCACAGTGCCCATGTTTCTAATTCGAAATCTGCTTGAGACTTTATATCATGTACAATGTTATTATGACCAAGTCAGTTGTATTTTATTTATCACCATCGTTCTCCTGTTGATGCTGACCTGTCCGTTATGGCGTGTGCTGCTGTCTTTCTTGACCAGGTCACACTTGTAAAAGAGGTTTCAATCTCAGTGGAATTCTACCTGGTTAAATAAAGGTTATTATTAGTTAGCATTATTCTTTAGTTTTTACGATTAGTTAGCATTTAGTTTGTATTTTTTATAATTAGTTACATTTTGGGGGGATGTTTGAATGTTTGACATCTGACCTCAGAGAGTTCCACCTACGGCACACAAATTTTCAACAAGAAGAAAGAAAAAGCCTGAGTCTGAAGTATCTTTTCTTTTTGTTTCTTCCCTTTTTGCTCGTGGTCAGCACAGTGGATCTGATGTGGATTGAAGGTGTTAATTTAACAGGTTTTACACCACATGAACTTCTGACATTCTGATGTATATGAAGGACACAGTGGCCTTGAACCGGGAACCTTCTTGTCGGGAGGTAAGGGCACAAACTGCTACCTCCGAATGGGTTTGTTAAATTATCCGTGTAGCGGCTGGATCGCCGGGTGCACAAACTACATGTGACCATCTCTCTGCGCGCACAATCTGTTTGACCTTTATTGTATTTTTCCACCCGTCTCATTCAGGAACCCACCTTCAGCCCGTGAACCACCGACCCCAGTCCTGAAGACCACCTGCATGTTCTCCACCTCTATTTGCTCCAACTACAGCCGATTCATCAAGTCTAATGTTCCCTCTTTGGATTGGCTGAGCAGAGCCGACAGTTAACACTGGGTGGATACTTTGAGACCATGGAGGTCATGTGACCTGCAGGAGCAGGGTCGGTGACTCCACAGTGATGTCAGAGCTTCAACTCTGTGAACTTGGGGAGTTGAATTTTGTTCTCTGGTTGGAAGTTTGACTTCAAGTCAGTTCCAAAAGTTCCATTTCCATGTAGGCGGTCAGAGATGTGGGTTCTGAGTTGTCTGGAATGTACATTAGAGTTTCCTGTTCTAAAGACTCAGCTGTTTGACCAAACACAGCCAGAACTGGTTCATCAGTTCTTCAATATTCCTCCAAGTGAACTGGCACAGAAATAAAAAAAAAACAAAAAACAACTCCTTGTGTGTCAGAATAATTTAAAGCTGCCAACAATGAAAAGACGACAGAAACATCTTTATTCTGCATCCAAACAGCTTCCTCATCATTTGGACTCCACACTTCTTTGTGGTGCTGCTGTGGGTCGTGCGTCAGTACGTGCCCGGACCTCCCACTCTGGCCTGGCTCTGTGCCGGGATGTGGCGGGCAGGACGGCGCCTCGGATACTTAGAGGGCAAACGTTGATGCCTCAGAGTGGAAATGGGATTAAATCCTGGGGTTTCTCTAAATCCACCGTCCCAGGCAAAAGCAAAGCGCCGCTCGTCACTTCCTGATCTGATTACAGAACATTTTAGGTTTTTACAGCAGGTGGATGTTTATGAGCCGGTGCATGTTTTCAGTTTTAGTTATTAACATCATGAAGAACAGTCCAAACTTAATGCTCAACGACAGGACTCAGAGTCATACATCCTGTCTGTCAGTCATAGCCATCACATGGAGAAGACGCCTTTATGTGTCTGAATAAAGAAAGACTAGAAAGGATTAACTATCATTTCAATAATGTTAGTATCAAGACCAGAAATTGCTGCATTTTATGGAGGATGTTGTTTGGTTTAGATTTTTAACAAAATTACCTCCAGTGCAAACAAAAATCAGAGTCATCTGCACGTAGAGGCTGACTCAGGAGCCACGGCAGAGCATCGTCTGCACATAGAGGCCGACTCAGGACGCACAGCAGAGCATCGTCTGCACATAGAGGCCGACTCGGGACGCACAGCAGAGCATCGTCTGCACATAGAGGCCGACTCAGGAGCCACGGCAGAGCATCATCTGCACATAGAGGCTGACTCGGGACGAGCGGCGGAGCATCGTCTGCACATAGAGGCCGACTCGGTAACCACGGCAGAGCATCGTCTGCACATAGAGGCCGACTCGGGAACCACGGCAGAGCATCGTCTGCACATAGAGGCCAACTCGGGAGCCACGGCAGAGAATCGTCTGCACATAGAGGCCGACTCGGGAGCCACGGCAGAGAATCGTCTGCACATAGAGGTCGACTCGGGACGCACGGCAGAGCATCGTCTGCACATAGAGGCTGACTCGGGAGCCACGGCAGAGCATCGTCTGCACATAGAGGCCGACTCGGGACGAGCGGCAGAGCATCGTCTGCACATAGAGGCCGACTCGGGACGCGCGGCGGAGCATCGTCTGCACATAGAGGCCGACTCGGGAACCACGGCAGAGCATCGTCTGCACATAGAGGCCGACTCGGGAACCGCGGCAGAGCATCGTCTGCACATAGAGGCCGACTCGGGAGCCACGGCAAAGCATCATCTGCACATAGAGGCCGACTCGGGAGCCACGGCAGAGCATCTTCTGCACATAGAGGCCGACTCGGGACGAGCGGCAGAGCATCTTCTGCACATAGAGGCCGACTCGGGACGCGCGGCGGAGCATCGTCTGCACATAGAGGCCAACTCGGGACGCGCGGCGGAGCATCGTCTGTACATAGAGGCCGACTCGGGAACCACGGCAGAGCATCGTCTGCACATAGAGGCCGACTCTGGAGCCATGGCAGAGAATCGTCTGCACATAGAGGCCGACTCGGGACGCACGGCAGAGCATCATCTGCACATAGAGGCCGACTCAGGACGAGCGGCAGAGCATCGTCTGCACATAGAGGCCGACTCGGGACGCGCGGCGGAGCATCGTCTGCACATAGAGGCCAACTCGGGATGCGCGGCGGAGCATCGTCTGTACATAGAGGCCGACTCGGGAACCACGGCAGAGCATCGTCTGCACATAGAGGCCGACTCTGGAGCCATGGCAGAGAATCGTCTGCACATAGAGGCCGACTCGGGACGCACGGCAGAGCATCATCTGCACATAGAGGCCGACTCAGGACGAGCGGCAGAGCATCGTCTGCACATAGAGGCCGACTCGGGACGCGCGGCGGAGCATCGTCTGCACATAGAGGCCGACTCAGGAGCCACGGCAGAGCATCATCTGCACATATAGGCCGACTCAGGACGAGCGGCAGAGCATCGTCTGCACATAGAGGCCGACTCGGGATGCGCGGCGGAGCATCGTCTGCACATAGAGGCCGACTCGGGAACCACGGCAGAGCATAGTCTGCACATAGAGGCCGACTCGGGAACCACGGCAGAGCATCGTCTGCACATAGAGGCCGACTCGGGAACCACGGCAGAGCATCGTCTGCACATAGAGGCCGACTCGGGAACCACGGCAGAGCATCGTCTGCACATAGAGGCCGACTCGGGAACCACGGCAGAGCATCGTCTGCACATAGAGGCCGACTCGGGAGCCACGGCAGAGCATCTTCTGCACATAGAGGCCGACTCAGGACGAGCGGCAGAGCATCGTCTGCACATAGAGGCCGACTCGGGACGCGCGGCGGAGCATCGTCTGCACATAGAGGCCAACTCGGGACGCGCGGCGGAGCATCGTCTGTACATAGAGGCCGACTCGGGAACCACGCAGAGCATCGTCTGCACATAGAGGCCGACTCTGGAGCCACGGCAGAGCATCGTCTGCACATAGAGGCCGACTCAGGGCGCACGGCAGAGCATCGTCTGCATATTGACAGACAGGAGAGCACAATGTCCCACAGATTGTAAAGTTCACTCAATTTGGGTTTCCCAATAATTCTGAGTTGTTTAACATTTCTTGGATGAAGCACCTTTTACTTCCAGTGGCCCCTCTGGGAATCAAACACTCAACCTCAGCTGGCAGGGCTGCCTTGCTGCTCAGGAATTACAGTCATATCAGAGGACTTAAATGGGTCTAAATGAGGGCTCTGGGGAGTGGGGGAGATGTGGAAGTGAGAGGGGATGAATGGAAATAGAAGAGGGGCATTCTGGGAACTGGTCATGCTGAGGCGTTCCTTATGGCGGTCTATGAGAAACGGGCAGAGTTTGATGGGAGCCACATGGACTCGACAGAAGACTCGTCAGACTTCCTCTGCCACTCAAACACACATTTTCTTTTTGCTCTCCAATAATTTTGTTTTGGAGAAACGTGATCTCATGCTTCATCTCTCAGAGAGCCAAAGCTGGTCCGCTTTCATGTTCTGGTCCAGTTTTGGAGCTGCAGATACTTAAAGCTCTGTGTCTGGCCGCGGCTGGGCTGGGGGCAGGTTTTGGCAGAGTGGCAGGTGCTGATAGTGACAAACTCCATAATGCAGAGTGAACTGCGTTCCAAAAGACCAGCGCGCTAATGGGAGCCTGAAATAAGAGCCGGGAACACGGCGTGATTCAACGCTGGTTCTGACAGGTTCAGCTGACAAAAATATTGATGGAATTTTAGTGCTAATCAGTTTATTCTGTGGGTAAAGAGCATCTGAACATACAAAAGCTTTTAAACAGGTTTTGACTCAAATTGTCTGCCTCGGTGGGTGGACTAAGACTCAGAGTGGTTCTGTGGTGAGGTGGATTCAGTAAAGTGTGGCACCAGTACCGGGTCCCAGACCTGAAGCAGATTACTTCATTGACAGTTTTGACAGCTTATAAATTGCATTCTCAGTTGGACTGATCACTGTAAACACACCTTGCCCAGAATTACAGATCAACGCCATGGGGACAGGGTCACAGATTACCATGCGAGGTCAGGGTCACAGATCACTGCAGCTGGGTCAGGGTCACAGATTACCACTGCTGAGTCAGGGTCGCAGATCACTGTGGCTGGGTCAGGGTCACAAATAACCATGCGGGGTCAGGGTCACAGATCACTGCAGCTGGGTCAGGGTCACAGATAACCATGCGGGGTCAGGGTCACAGATCACTGCAGCTGGGTCAGGGTCACAAATAACCATGCGGGGTCAGGGTCACAGATCACTGCAGCTGGGTCAGGGTCACAGATAACCACTTTGGGGGGAGGTGTCAGGGTTACAGTTCATTGCTGGGTCATGTGATTCATCAAATATTCCCAATAATGATCATTTGATATTTGTGAATTTAAAATTCTGACAGTGCATTCTGGTCACTTCACGGTGGATTATGGGAAGTTAATTTGCACTCAACGAATAACGTGACATTTAAAGAGCAGATCAACAAAATCAGCGAGGGTGAAGATGATCAGCAACATGAAACGACATTTTTATAATCAGAACATTTGGAAGTAAATAAAGTATAACCGTCACAGTGCTGCCCCCAGATAACTTTGACCTCGATCGTCATCATGTGATGTTACTGAGGTCACGTGACAGATAGATCTCATTACAGTGAATTTAAAAATGCAGTGAAGACGACAACAGCAGACCTATACTGTTATTTGAGGACAGTGATGTCCTTAGGAACATGAATGGAACATGTTGTCCACAGTCTCTTAGATGTCTCTATGAATAAGCCAGTTTTGAGTTTCAGCACCGCAGTAGCTGCTGGGTAAGTTCAAAGGTCAATGCATTTTTTTTTATTAATTCAAAAGATTTACAGACATTTGGCAAAGTGCAGCGAGCAAACAATCATAAAGGCAACAGGCAAGCTTGAAGATGGAAATTACAGAGTAGAAGTAGTTTACATCAATTTATAATTAATGATAATTTATTTAATTAATTTAAAGTCTGATTTATGCTCCTGCAGCTCTGTAACTCTGTGTCATACAATGACGTGTGTGACAGTTTTAAAGTTCTCCGTCTCTGGATTTTGCTTTATTCTGGACTACAACCCCAGTTCTAATGAAGTCGGGACGTTGTGTAAAATGTAAATAAATACAGAATCCAATGATTTTCAAATCCTCTTCAGCCTATATTCAATTGAATACACCACAAAGACAAGATATTTAATGTTCGCACTGATGAACTTTATTGTTTTTGTGCAAATACGTGGTCTGTCCATAAAGTATTGTACCTTTTTATTTTTTTTTTAACTATATGGATTTGATTCATATGTTTTTACGTCAGACAGGCTTGAACCCTCGTGCGCATGCGTGAGTTTTTCCATGCCTGTCGGTGACGTCATTCGCCTGTGAGCACGCCTTGTGGAAGGAGTGGTCCCGCCCCGTCATCGGATTTTCATTGTCTGGAAATGGCGGAATGATTTGGGATTTTTTTCCATCAGAATTTTTTCAGAAGCTGTTAGAGACTGGCACCTGGAAACTATTCGAAAAATTTATCTGGCTTTCGGTGAAAATTTTACGGGCTTCACAGAGAATAAGGACTTTAACTACAGCTTTATGGACCCCTTTAAGGACGCTCGGCGCGCCGCGCTACGAACTGCGACGTCGTGGCACAAACCACTGGATCATTTCTAAACGGATGGCTCTGTGGATACGAGACCATCGTGTGCTCTTTCTCTGGTTATCACAAGACCTGGACATCAGCCATTTTCCAGCAGATTTCACTTTTAACAAGAGATTTTGTCATGGAAAGCCGCGCGGAGGCTTCGCGCGTCAAGACCGATACGCTTTGGAAGCGAGACAAAGGAACACCTCCGTTTCGACGTGTCAGAGGACAAGTATGGAGATGTCCAGCTCTCCACAATTTCACTGATACTTACTGGACTGGTAAACACTGAAAGCCGAGATAGACTCAAATCAAATCAATTTTATTTATATAGCGCCAAATCACAACAAACAGTTGCCCCAAGGCGCTTTATATTGTAAGCAAGGCCATACAATAATTATGTAAAACCCCAACGGTCAAAACAACCCCCTGTGAGCAAGAACTTGGCGACAGTGGGAAGGAAAAACTCCCTTTTAACAGGAAGAAACCTCCAGCAGAACCAGGCTCAGGGAGGGGCAGTCTTCTGCTGGGACTGGTTGGGGCTGAGGGAGAGAACCAGGAAAAAGACATGCTGTGGAGGGGAGCAGAGATCAATCACTAATGATTAAATGCAGAGTGGTGCATACAGAGCAAAAAGCGAAAGAAACACTCAGTGCATCATGGGAACCCCCCAGCAGTCTAAGTCTATAGCAGCATAACTAAGGGATGGTTCAGGGTCACCTGATCCAGCCCTAACTATAAGCTTTAGCAAAAAGGAAAGTTTTAAGCCTAATCTTAAAAGTAGAGAGGGTGTCTGTCTCCCTGATCTGAATTGGGAGCTGGTTCCACAGGAGAGGAGCCTGAAAGCTGAAAGCTCTGCCTCCCATTCTACTCTTACAAACCCTAGGAACTACAAGTAAGCCTGCAGTCTGAGAGCGAAGCGCTCTATTGGGGTGATATGGTACTATGAGGTCCCTAAGATAAGATGGGACCTGATTATTCAAAACCTTATAAGTAAGAAGAAGAATTTTAAATTCTATTCTAGAATTAACAGGAAGCCAATGAAGAGAGGCCAATATGGGTGAGATATGCTCTCTCCTTCTAGTCCCCGTCAGTACTCTAGCTGCAGCATTTTGAATTAACTGAAGGCTTTTCAGGGAACTTTTAGGACAACCTGATAATAATGAATTACAATAGTCCAGCCTAGAGGAAATAAATGCATGAATTAGTTTTTCAGCATCACTCTGAGACAAGACCTTTCTAATTTTAGAGATATTGCGCAAATGCAAAAAAGCAGTCCTACATATTTGTTTAATATGCGCATTGAATGACATATCCTGATCAAAAATGACTCACAGTATTACTAGAGGTCAGGGTAATGCCATCCAGAGTAAGGATCTGGTTAGACACCATGTTTCTAAGATTTGTGGTGCCAAGTACAATAACTTCAGTTTTATCTGAGTTTAAAAGCAGGAAATTAGAGGTCATCCATGTCTTTATGTCTGTAAGACAATCCTGCAGTTTAGCTAATTGGTGTGTGTCCTCTGGCTTCATGGATAGATAAAGCTGAGTATCATCTGCGTAACAATGAAAATTTAAGAAATGCTGTCTAATAATACTGCCTAAGGGAAGCATGTATAAAGTGAATAAAATTGGTCCTAGCACAGAACCTTGTGGAACTCCATAATTAACCTTAGTCTGTGAAGAAGATTCCCCAATTACATGAACAAATTGTAATCTATTAGATAAATATGATTCAAACCACCGCAGCGCAGTGCCTTTAATACCTATGGCATGCTCTAATCTCTGTAATAAAATTTTATGGTCAACAGTATCAAAAGCAGCACTGAGGTCTAACAGAACAAGCACAGAGATGAGTCCACTGTCTGAGGCTATAAGAAGATCATTTGTAACCTTCACTAATGCTGTTTCTGTACTATGATGAATTCTAAACCCTGACTGAAACTCTTCAAATAGACCATTCCTCTGCAGATGATCAGTTAGCTGTTTTACAACTACCCTTTCAAGAATTTTTGAGAGAAAAGGAAGGTTGGAGATTGGCCTATAATTAGCTAAGATAGCTGGGTCAAGTGATGGCTTTTTAAGTAATGGTTTAATTACTGCCACCTTAAAAGCCTGTGGTACATAGCCAACTAATAAAGACAGACTGATCATATTTAAGATCGAAGCATTAATTAATGGTAGGGCTTCCTTGAGCAGCCTGGTAGGAATGGGGTCTAATAGACATGTTGATGGTTTGGAGGAAGTAACTAATGAAAATAACTCAGACAGAACAATCGGAGAGAAAGAGTCTAACCAAATACTGGCATCACTGAAAGCAGCCAAAGATAACGATACGTCTTTGGGATGGTTATGAGTAATTTTTTCTCTAATAGTTAAAATTTTATTAGCAAAGAAAGTCATGAAGTCATTACTACTTAAAGTTAAAGGAATACTCGGCTCAATAGAGCTCTGACTCTTTGTCAGCCTGGCTACAGTGCTGAAAAGAAACCTTGGGTTGTTCTTATTTTCTTCAATTAGTGATGAGTAGTAAGATGTCCTAGCTTTACGGAGGGCTTTTTTTATAGAGCAACAGACTCTTTTTCCAGGCTAAGTGAAGATCTTCTAAATTAGTGAGACGCCATTTCCTGTCCAACTTACGGGTTATCTGCTTTAAGCTGCGAGTTTGTGAGTTATACCACGGAGTCAGGCACTTCTGATTTAAGGCTCTCTTTTTCAGAGGAGCTACAGCATCCAAAGTTGTCCTCAATGAGGATGTAAAACTATTGACGAGATATTGGCGGATGTGAAATTTCATAGACATCTGTCCATGACTTCCTGTTCCGGAGCACAGCGGTGTTCTGCTGTATCTGTTAGCTGTTTGAACTGAGCTGTTTGAGTTCTTTGAATTAACAGTCTTTTTCAAGACTTTTTTACTTTTTTTTACTTTTTCACCGTGCTCCAACGCCTAAGGAAGACCTCTAACGGTCGAAGCATTGCGACGGAGCTCTTTTATCAGCTGCCCTTCATCAGCGTTGGCAGGCTAACTAGCTTGCTAACGCTTTCGTTTTTATTTTTGTTTTATTTTTTAGCACTGTTGTCGTGCTGCTCCACAGCCTGTTCAGTGGATTTTTATTTTTTTTTTTAGCACTGTTGTCGTGTGTTACCTGTGCTGCTCCACAGCCTGTTCAGTGGATTTTTATTTTATTTTTTAGCACTGTTGTCGTGTGTTACCTGTGCTGCTCCACAGCCTGTTCAGTGGATTTTTTTTTTTTTTTTTAGCACTGTTGTCGTGTGTTACCTGTGCTGCTCCACAGCCTGTTCAGTGGATTTTTATTTTATTTTAGCGCTGTTGTTGTGCGTTGCCTGTGCTGCTCCACAGCCTGTCCAGTGGATTTTTATTTTTTTTTTTAGCACTGTTGTCGTGTGTTACCTGTGCTGCTCCACAGCCTGTTCAGTGGATTTTTTTTTTTTTTTTAGCACTGTTGTCGTGTGTTACCTGTGCTGCTCCACAGCCTGTTCAGTGGATTTTTATTATTATTTTTTTTTAAGCACTGTTGTCGTGTGTTACCTGTGCTGCTCCACAGCCTGTTCAGTGGATTTTTATTTTATTTTAGCGCTGTTGTTGTGCGTTGCCTGTGCTGCTCCACAGCCTGTCCAGTGGATTTTTATTTTTTTTTTAGCACTGTTGTCGTGTGTTACCTGTGCTGCTCCACAGCCTGTTCAGTGGATTTTTTTTTTTTTTTTTAGCACTGTTGTCGTGTGTTACCTGTGCTGCTCCACAGCCTGTTCAGTGGATTTTTATTATTATTTTTTTTTAAGCACTGTTGTCGTGTGTTACCTGTGCTGCTCCACAGCCTGTTCAGTGGATTTTTATTTTATTTTTTAGCACTGTTGTCGTGTGTTACCTGTGCTGCTCCACAGCCTGTTCAGTGGATTTTTATTTCATTTTTTAGCACTGTTGTCGTGTGTTACCTGTGCTGCTCCACAGCCTGTTCAGTGGATTTTTTTTTTTTTTTTTTAGCACTGTTGTCGTGCGTTACCTGTGCTGCTCCACAGCCTGTTCAGTGGATTTTTATTTTATTTTTAGCACTGTTGTCGTGCGTTACCTGTGCTGCTCCACAGCCTGTTCAGTGGATTTTTATTTTATTTTTAGCACTGTTGTCGTGCGTTACCTGTGCTGCTCCACAGCCTGTTCAGTGGATTTTTATTTTATTTTTAGCACTGTTGTCGTGTGTTACCTGTGCTGCTCCACAGCCTGTTCAGTGGATTTTTATTTTATTTTTAGCACTGTTGTCGTGCGTTACCTGTGCTGCTCCACAGCCTGTTCAGTGGATTTTTATTTTATTTTTAGCACTGTTGTCGTGCGTTACCTGTGCTGCTCCACAGCCTGTCCAGTGGATTTTTATTTTATTTTTAGCGCTGTTGTCGTGCGTTACCTGTGCTGCTCCACAGCCTGTTCAGTGGATTTTTATTTTATTTTTAGCACTGTTGTCGTGCGTTACCTGTGCTGCTCCACAGCCTGTTCAGTGGATTTTTATTTTATTTTTTAGCACTGTTGTCGTGCGTTACCTGTGCTGCTCCACAGCCTGTTCAGTGGATTTTTATTTTATTTTTTAGCACTGTTGTCGTGTGTTACCTGTGCTGCTCCACAGCCTGTTCAGTGGATTTTTATTTTATTTTTTAGCACTGTTGTCGTGTGTTACCTGTGCTGCTCCACAGCCTGTTCAGTGGATTTTTATTTTATTTTTTAGCACTGTTGTCGTGTGTTACCTGTGCTGCTCCACAGCCTGTCCAGTAGATTTTTATTTTTATTTATTTATTTTTTTAGCACTGTTGTCGTGTGTTACCTGTGCTGCTCCACAGCCTGTTCAGTGGATTTTTATTTTTTTTTTATTTTTTTTTTAGCACTGTTGTCGTGTGTTACCTGTGCTGCTCCACAGCCTGTTCAGTGGATTTTTTTTTTTTTTTTTTTTGCACTGTTGTCGTGTGTTACCTGTGCTGCTCCACAGCCTGTTCAGTGGATTTTTATTTTATTTTAGCACTGTTGTCGTGCGTTACCTGTGCTGCTCCACAGCCTGTCCAGTGGATTTTGATTTTTAATTTATTTTTTTTAGCACTGTTGTCGTGCATTACCTGTGCTGCTCCACAGCCTGTTCAGTGGATTTTTATTTTGTTTTTTAGCACTGTTGTCGTGTGTTACCTGTGCTGCTCCACAGCCTGTTCAGTGGATTTTTATTTTATTTTAGCGCTGTTGTTGTGCGTTGCCTGTGCTGCTCCACAGCCTGTCCAGTGGATTTTTATTTTATTTTTAGCACTGTTGTCGTGCGTTACCTGTGCTGCTCCACAGCCTGTTCAGTGGATTTTTATTTTATTTTTAGCACTGTTGTCGTGCGTTACCTGTGCTGCTCCACAGCCTGTTCAGTGGATTTTTATTTTATTTTTTAGCACTGTTGTCGTGTGTTACCTGTGCTGCTCCACAGCCTGTTCAGTGGATTTTTATTTTATTTTTAGCACTGTTGTCGTGCGTTACCTGTGCTGCTCCACAGCCTGTTCAGTGGATTTTTATTTTATTTTTTAGCACTGTTGTCGTGTGTTACCTGTGCTGCTCCACAGCCTGTTCAGTGGTTTTTTATTTTATTTTAGCGCTGTTGTTGTGCGTTACTTGTGCTGCTCCACAGCCTGTCCAGTGGATTTTTATTTTATTTTTAGCACTGTTGTCGTGCGTTACCTGTGCTGCTCCACAGCCTGTTCAGTGGATTTTTATTTTATTTTTAGCACTGTTGTCGTGCGTTACCTGTGCTGCTCCACAGCCTGTTCAGTGGATTTTTATTTTATTTTTAGCACTGTTGTCGTGCGTTACCTGTGCTGCTCCACAGCCTGTTCAGTGGATTTTTATTTTATTTTTTAGCACTGTTGTCGTGTGTTACCTGTGCTGCTCCACAGCCTGTTCAGTGGATTTTTATTTTATTTTTTAGCACTGTTGTCGTGCGTTACCTGTGCTGCTCCACAGCCTGTTCAGTGGATTTTTATTTTATTTTTTAGCACTGTTGTCGTGCGTTACCTGTGCTGCTCCACAGCCTGTTCAGTGGATTTTTATTTTATTTTTTAGCACTGTTGTCGTGTGTTACCTGTGCTGCTCCACAGCCTGTTCAGTGGATTTTTATTTTATTTTAGCGCTGTTGTTGTGCGTTGCCTGTGCTGCTCCACAGCCTGTCCAGTGGATTTTTATTTTATTTTTAGCACTGTTGTCGTGCGTTACCTGTGCTGCTCCACAGCCTGTTCAGTGGATTTTTATTTTATTTTTTAGCACTGTTGTCGTGTGTTACCTGTGCTGCTCCACAGCCTGTTCAGTGGATTTTTATTTTATTTTTAGCACTGTTGTCGTGCGTTACCTGTGCTGCTCCACAGCCTGTTCAGTGGATTTTTATTTTATTTTTAGCACTGTTGTCGTGCGTTACCTGTGCTGCTCCACAGCCTGTCCAGTGGATTTTTATTTTTATTTTATTTTTTAGCACTGTTGTCGTGCGTTACCTGTGCTGCTCCACAGCCTGTCCAGTGGATTTTTATTTTATTTTTAGCACTGTTGTCGTGCGTTACCTGTGCTGCTCCACAGCCTGTTCAGTGGATTTTTATTTTATTTTTTAGCACTGTTGTCGTGTGTTACCTGTGCTGCTCCACAGCCTGTCCAGTAGATTTTTATTTTTATTTATTTTTTTTTTTAGCACTGTTGTCGTGTGTTACCTGTGCTGCTTCACAGCCTGTTCAGTGGATTTTTATTTTTTTTTTATTTTTTTTTTAGCACTGTTGTCGTGTGTTACCTGTGCTGCTCCACAGCCTGTTCAGTGGATTTTTTTTTTTTTTTTTTTTGCACTGTTGTCGTGTGTTACCTGTGCTGCTCCACAGCCTGTTCAGTGGATTTTTATTTTATTTTAGCACTGTTGTCGTGCGTTACCTGTGCTGCTCCACAGCCTGTCCAGTGGATTTTGATTTTTAATTTATTTTTTTTAGCACTGTTGTCGTGCATTACCTGTGCTGCTCCACAGCCTGTCCAGTGGATTTTTATTTTATTTTTTACCACTGTTGTCGTGCGTTACCTGTGCTGCTCCACAGCCTGTCCAGTGGATTTTGATTTTGATTTTTTTTTTTTTTTGGCGCTGTTGTCGTGCGTTACCTGTGCTGCTCCACAGCCTGTCCAGTGGATTTTTATTTAGCGCTGTTGTCGTGCGTTACCTGTGCTGCTCCACAGCCTGTCTAGTGGATTTTTATTTTGTTTTAGCACTGTTGTCGTGCGTTGCCTGTGCTGCTCCACAGCCTGTCCAGTGGATTTTTATTTTTATTTTATTTTATTTTTTAGCACTGTTGTTGTGCGTTACCTGTGCTGCTCCACAGCCTGTCCAGTGGATTTTTATTTTTATTTTATTTTATTTTTTAGCACTGTTGTTGTGTGTTACCTGTGCTGCTCCACAGCCTGTCCAGTGGATTTTTATTTTTATTTTATTTTATTTTTAGCACTGTTGTTGTGCGTTACCTGTGCTGCTCCACAGCCTGTCCAGTGGATTTTTATTTTTATTTTATTTTATTTTTTAGCACTGTTGTTGTGTGTTACCTGTGCTGCTCCACAGCCTGTCTAGTGGATTTTATTTTGTTTTAGCACTGTTGTCGTGCGTTACCTGTGCTGCTCCACAGCCTGTCCAGTGGATTTTGATTTAGCACTGTTGTCGTGCGTTACCTGTGCTGCTCCACAGCCTGTCCAGTGGATTTTTATTTTTATTTTATTTTTTCGCGCTGTTGTCGTGCGTTACCTGTGCTGCTCCACAGCCTGTCCAGTGGATTTTTATTTTGTTTTAGCACTGTTGTCGTGCGTTGCCTGTGCTGCTCCACAGCCTGTCCAGTGGATTTTTATTTTTATTTTATTTTATTTTTAGCACTGTTGTTGTGCGTTACCTGTGCTGCTCCACAGCCTGTCCAGTGGATTTTTATTTTTATTTTATTTTATTTTTTCGCTCTGTTGTTGTGTGTTACCTGTGCTGCTACAGAGCGTGTCTAGTGGATTTTTATTTTGTTTTAGCACTGTTGTCGTGCGTTACCTGTGCTGCTCCACAGCCTGTCCAGTGGATTTTGATTTAGCACTGTTGTCGTGCGTTACCTGTGCTGCTCCACAGCCTGTCCAGTGGATTTTTATTTTTATTTTATTTTTTAGCGCTGTTGTCGTGCGTTACCTGTGCTGCTCCACAGCCTGTCCAGTGGATTTTTATTTTGTTTTAGCACTGTTGTCGTGCGTTGCCTGTGCTGCTCCACAGCCTGTCCAGTGGATTTTTATTTTTATTTTATTTTAATTTTTAGCACTGTTGTCGTGCGTTGCCTGTGCTGCTCCACAGCCTGTCCAGTGGATTTTTATTTTTATTTTATTTTTTAGCACTGTTGTCGTGCGTTACCTGTGCTGCTCCACAGCCTGTCCAGTGGATTTTTATTTTTATTTTATTTTATTTTTTAGCACTGTTGTTGTGTGTTACCTGTGCTGCTCCACAGCCTGTCTAGTGGATTTTTATTTTGTTTTAGCACTGTTGTCGTGCGTTACCTGTGCTGCTCCACAGCCTGTCCAGTGGATTTTGATTTAGCACTGTTGTCGTGCGTTACCTGTGCTGCTCCACAGCCTGTCCAGTGGATTTTTATTTTTATTTTATTTTTTAGCGCTGTTGTCGTGCGTTACCTGTGCTGCTCCACAGCCTGTCCAGTGGATTTTTATTTTGTTTTAGCACTGTTGTCGTGCGTTACCTGTGCTGCTCCACAGCCTGTCCAGTGGATTTTGATTTAGCACTGTTGTCGTGCGTTACCTGTGCTGCTCCACAGCCTGTCCAGTGGATTTTTATTTTTATTTTATTTTTTAGCGCTGTTGTCGTGCGTTACCTGTGCTGCTCCACAGCCTGTCCAGTGGATTTTTATTTTGTTTTAGCACTGTTGTCGTGCGTTACCTGTGCTGCTCCACAGCCTGTCCAGTGGATTTTTATTTTTATTTTATTTTTTAGCGCTGTTGTCGTGCGTTACCTGTGCTGCTCCACAGCCTGTCCAGTGGATTTTTATTTTTATTTTATTTTAATTTTTAGCACTGTTGTCGTGCGTTGCCTGTGCTGCTCCACAGCCTGTCCAGTGGATTTTTATTTTTATTTTATTTTTTAGCACTGTTGTCGTGCGTTACCTGTGCTGCTCCACAGCCTGTCTAGTGGATTTTTATTTTGTTTTAGCACTGTTGTCGTGCGTTACCTGTGCTGCTCCACAGCCTGTCTAGTGGATTTTTATTTTGTTTTAGCACTGTTGTCGTGCGTTACCTGTGCTGCTCCACAGCCTGTCTAGTGGATTTTTATTTTGTTTTAGCACTGTTGTCGTGCGTTACCTGTGCTGCTCCACAGCCTGTCTAGTGGATTTTTATTTTATTTTTTAGCACTGTTGTCGTGCGTTACCTGTGCTGCTCCACAGCCTGTCTAGTGGATTTTTATTTTGTTTTAGCACTGTTGTCGTGCGTTACCTGTGCTGCTCCACAGCCTGTCCAGTGGATTTTTATTTTTATTTTATTTTTTAGCACTGTTGTCGTGCGTTACCTGTGCTGCTCCACAGCCTGTCCAGTGGATTTTGATTTTTATTTTATTTTTTTTTTGGCGCTGTTGTCGTGCGTTACCTGTGCTGCTCCACAGCCTGTCCAGTGGATTTTTATTTAGCGCTGTTGTCGTGCGTTACCTGTGCTGCTCCACAGCCTGTCTAGTGGATTTTTATTTTGTTTTAGCACTGTTGTCGTGCGTTGCCTGTGCTGCTCCACAGCCTGTCCAGTGGATTTTTATTTTTATTTTATTTTATTTTTTAGCACTGTTGTTGTGCGTTACCTGTGCTGCTCCACAGCCTGTCCAGTGGATTTTTATTTTTATTTTATTTTATTTTTTAGCACTGTTGTTGTGTGTTACCTGTGCTGCTCCACAGCCTGTCCAGTGGATTTTTATTTTTATTTTATTTTATTTTTTAGCACTGTTGTTGTGCGTTACCTGTGCTGCTCCACAGCCTGTCCAGTGGATTTTTATTTTTATTTTATTTTATTTTTTAGCACTGTTGTTGTGTGTTACCTGTGCTGCTCCACAGCCTGTCTAGTGGATTTTTATTTTGTTTTAGCACTGTTGTCGTGCGTTACCTGTGCTGCTCCACAGCCTGTCCAGTGGATTTTGATTTAGCACTGTTGTCGTGCGTTACCTGTGCTGCTCCACAGCCTGTCCAGTGGATTTTTATTTTTATTTTATTTTTTAGCGCTGTTGTCGTGCGTTACCTGTGCTGCTCCACAGCCTGTCCAGTGGATTTTTATTTTGTTTTAGCACTGTTGTCGTGCGTTGCCTGTGCTGCTCCACAGCCTGTCCAGTGGATTTTTATTTTTATTTTATTTTATTTTTTAGCACTGTTGTTGTGCGTTACCTGTGCTGCTCCACAGCCTGTCCAGTGGATTTTTATTTTTATTTTATTTTATTTTTTAGCACTGTTGTTGTGTGTTACCTGTGCTGCTCCACAGCCTGTCTGGTGGATTTTTATTTTGTTTTAGCACTGTTGTCGTGCGTTACCTGTGCTGCTCCACAGCCTGTCCAGTGGATTTTGATTTAGCACTGTTGTCGTGCGTTACCTGTGCTGCTCCACAGCCTGTCCAGTGGATTTTTATTTTTATTTTTTTTTTTAGCGCTGTTGTCGTGCGTTACCTGTGCTGCTCCACAGCCTGTCCAGTGGATTTTTATTTTGTTTTAGCACTGTTGTCGTGCGTTGCCTGTGCTGCTCCACAGCCTGTCCAGTGGATTTTTATTTTTATTTTATTTTAATTTTTAGCACTGTTGTCGTGCGTTGCCTGTGCTGCTCCACAGCCTGTCCAGTGGATTTTTATTTTTATTTTATTTTTTAGCACTGTTGTCGTGCGTTACCTGTGCTGCTCCACAGCCTGTCTAGTGGATTTTTATTTTGTTTTAGCACTGTTGTCGTGCGTTGCCTGTGCTGCTCCACAGCCTGTCCAGTGGATTTTTATTTTTATTTTATTTTTTAGCACTGTTGTCGTGCGTTACCTGTGGTGCTCCACAGCCTGTCCAGTGGATTTTTATTTTTATTTTATTTTATTTTTTAGCACTGTTGTTGTGTGTTACCTGTGCTGCTCCACAGCCTGTCTAGTGGATTTTTATTTTGTTTTAGCACTGTTGTCGTGCGTTACCTGTGCTGCTCCACAGCCTGTCCAGTGGATTTTGATTTAGCACTGTTGTCGTGCGTTACCTGTGCTGCTCCACAGCCTGTCCAGTGGATTTTTATTTTGTTTTAGCACTGTTGTCGTGCGTTACCTGTGCTGCTCCACAGCCTGTCCAGTGGATTTTTATTTTTATTTTATTTTTTAGCGCTGTTGTCGTGCGTTACCTGTGCTGCTCCACAGCCTGTCCAGTGGATTTTTATTTTTATTTTATTTTAATTTTTAGCACTGTTGTCGTGCGTTGCCTGTGCTGCTCCACAGCCTGTCCAGTGGATTTTTATTTTTATTTTATTTTTTAGCACTGTTGTCGTGCGTTACCTGTGCTGCTCCACAGCCTGTCTAGTGGATTTTTATTTTGTTTTAGCACTGTTGTCGTGCGTTACCTGTGCTGCTCCACAGCCTGTCTAGTGGATTTTTATTTTGTTTTAGCACTGTTGTCGTGCGTTACCTGTGCTGCTCCACAGCCTGTCTAGTGGATTTTTATTTTGTTTTAGCACTGTTGTCGTGCGTTACCTGTGCTGCTCCACAGCCTGTCTAGTGGATTTTTATTTTATTTTTTAGCACTGTTGTCGTGCGTTACCTGTGCTGCTCCACAGCCTGTCTAGTGGATTTTTATTTTGTTTTAGCACTGTTGTCGTGCGTTACCTGTGCTGCTCCACAGCCTGTCCAGTGGATTTTTATTTTTATTTTATTTTTTAGCACTGTTGTCGTGCGTTACCTGTGCTGCTCCACAGCCTGTCCAGTGGATTTTGATTTTTATTTTATTTTTTTTTTGGCGCTGTTGTCGTGCGTTACCTGTGCTGCTCCACAGCCTGTCCAGTGGATTTTTATTTAGCGCTGTTGTCGTGCGTTACCTGTGCTGCTCCACAGCCTGTCTAGTGGATTTTTATTTTGTTTTAGCACTGTTGTCGTGCGTTGCCTGTGCTGCTCCACAGCCTGTCCAGTGGATTTTTATTTTTATTTTATTTTATTTTTTAGCACTGTTGTTGTGCGTTACCTGTGCTGCTCCACAGCCTGTCCAGTGGATTTTTATTTTTATTTTATTTTATTTTTAGCACTGTTGTTGTGTGTTACCTGTGCTGCTCCACAGCCTGTCCAGTGGATTTTTATTTTTATTTTATTTTATTTTTTAGCACTGTTGTTGTGCGTTACCTGTGCTGCTCCACAGCCTGTCCAGTGGATTTTTATTTTTATTTTATTTTATTTTTTAGCACTGTTGTTGTGTGTTACCTGTGCTGCTCCACAGCCTGTCTAGTGGATTTTTATTTTGTTTTAGCACTGTTGTCGTGCGTTACCTGTGCTGCTCCACAGCCTGTCCAGTGGATTTTGATTTAGCACTGTTGTCGTGCGTTACCTGTGCTGCTCCACAGCCTGTCCAGTGGATTTTTATTTTTATTTTATTTTTTAGCGCTGTTGTCGTGCGTTACCTGTGCTGCTCCACAGCCTGTCCAGTGGATTTTTATTTTGTTTTAGCTCTGTTGTCGTGCGTTGCCTGTGCTGCTCCACAGCCTGTCCAGTGGATTTTTATTTTTATTTTATTTTATTTTTTAGCACTGTTGTTGTGCGTTACCTGTGCTGCTCCACAGCCTGTCCAGTGGATTTTTATTTTTATTTTATTTTATTTTTTAGCACTGTTGTTGTGTGTTACCTGTGCTGCTCCACAGCCTGTCTGGTGGATTTTTATTTTGTTTTAGCACTGTTGTCGTGCGTTACCTGTGCTGCTCCACAGCCTGTCCAGTGGATTTTGATTTAGCACTGTTGTCGTGCGTTACCTGTGCTGCTCCACAGCCTGTCCAGTGGATTTTTATTTTTATTTTATTTTTTAGCGCTGTTGTCGTGCGTTACCTGTGCTGCTCCACAGCCTGTCCAGTGGATTTTTATTTTGTTTTAGCACTGTTGTCGTGCGTTGCCTGTGCTGCTCCACAGCCTGTCCAGTGGATTTTTATTTTTATTTTATTTTAATTTTTAGCACTGTTGTCGTGCGTTGCCTGTGCTGCTCCACAGCCTGTCCAGTGGATTTTTATTTTTATTTTATTTTTTAGCACTGTTGTCGTGCGTTACCTGTGCTGCTCCACAGCCTGTCTAGTGGATTTTTATTTTGTTTTAGCACTGTTGTCGTGCGTTGCCTGTGCTGCTCCACAGCCTGTCCAGTGGATTTTTATTTTTATTTTATTTTTTAGCACTGTTGTCGTGCGTTACCTGTGGTGCTCCACAGCCTGTCCAGTGGATTTTTATTTTTATTTTATTTTATTTTTTAGCACTGTTGTTGTGTGTTACCTGTGCTGCTCCACAGCCTGTCTAGTGGATTTTTATTTTGTTTTAGCACTGTTGTCGTGCGTTACCTGTGCTGCTCCACAGCCTGTCCAGTGGATTTTGATTTAGCACTGTTGTCGTGCGTTACCTGTGCTGCTCCACAGCCTGTCCAGTGGATTTTTATTTTGTTTTAGCACTGTTGTCGTGCGTTACCTGTGCTGCTCCACAGCCTGTCCAGTGGATTTTTATTTTTATTTTATTTTTTAGCGCTGTTGTCGTGCGTTACCTGTGCTGCTCCACAGCCTGTCCAGTGGATTTTTATTTTTATTTTATTTTAATTTTTAGCACTGTTGTCGTGCGTTGCCTGTGCTGCTCCACAGCCTGTCCAGTGGATTTTTATTTTTATTTTATTTTTTAGCACTGTTGTCGTGCGTTACCTGTGCTGCTCCACAGCCTGTCTAGTGGATTTTTATTTTGTTTTAGCACTGTTGTCGTGCGTTACCTGTGCTGCTCCACAGCCTGTCTAGTGGATTTTTATTTTGTTTTAGCACTGTTGTCGTGCGTTACCTGTGCTGCTCCACAGCCTGTCTAGTGGATTTTTATTTTGTTTTAGCACTGTTGTCGTGCGTTACCTGTGCTGCTCCACAGCCTGTCTAGTGGATTTTTATTTTATTTTTTAGCACTGTTGTCGTGCGTTACCTGTGCTGCTCCACAGCCTGTCTAGTGGATTTTTATTTTGTTTTAGCACTGTTGTCGTGCGTTACCTGTGCTGCTCCACAGCCTGTCCAGTGGATTTTTATTTTTATTTTATTTTTTAGCACTGTTGTCGTGCGTTACCTGTGCTGCTCCACAGCCTGTCCAGTGGATTTTGATTTTTATTTTTTTTATTTTTTTGGCGCTGTTGTCGTGCGTTACATGTGCTGCTCCACAGCCTGTCCAGTGGATTTTTATTTAGCGCTGTTGTCGTGCGTTACCTGTGCTGCTCCACAGCCTGTCTAGTGGATTTTTATTTTGTTTTAGCACTGTTGTCGTGCGTTGCCTGTGCTGCTCCACAGCCTGTCCAGTGGATTTTTATTTTTATTTTATTTTATTTTTTAGCACTGTTGTTGTGCGTTACCTGTGCTGCTCCACAGCCTGTCCAGTGGATTTTTATTTTTATTTTATTTTATTTTTTAGCACTGTTGTTGTGTGTTACCTGTGCTGCTCCACAGCCTGTCCAGTGGATTTTTATTTTTATTTTATTTTATTTTTTAGCACTGTTGTTGTGCGTTACCTGTGCTGCTCCACAGCCTGTCCAGTGGATTTTTATTTTTATTTTATTTTATTTTTTAGCACTGTTGTTGTGTGTTACCTGTGCTGCTCCACAGCCTGTCTAGTGGATTTTTATTTTGTTTTAGCACTGTTGTCGTGCGTTACCTGTGCTGCTCCACAGCCTGTCCAGTGGATTTTGATTTAGCACTGTTGTCGTGCGTTACCTGTGCTGCTCCACAGCCTGTCCAGTGGATTTTTATTTTTATTTTATTTTTTAGCGCTGTTGTCGTGCGTTACCTGTGCTGCTCCACAGCCTGTCCAGTGGATTTTTATTTTGTTTTAGCACTGTTGTCGTGCGTTGCCTGTGCTGCTCCACAGCCTGTCCAGTGGATTTTTATTTTTATTTTATTTTATTTTTTAGCACTGTTGTTGTGCGTTACCTGTGCTGCTCCACAGCCTGTCCAGTGGATTTTTATTTTTATTTTATTTTAATTTTTAGCACTGTTGTCGTGCGTTGCCTGTGCTGCTCCACAGCCTGTCCAGTGGATTTTTATTTTTGTTTTATTTTTTAGCACTGTTGTCGTGCGTTACCTGTGCTGCTCCACAGCCTGTCTAGTGGATTTTTATTTTGTTTTAGCACTGTTGTCGTGCGTTACCTGTGCTGCTCCACAGCCTGTCTAGTGGATTTTTATTTTGTTTTAGCACTGTTGTCGTGCGTTACCTGTGCTGCTCCACAGCCTGTCTAGTGGATTTTTATTTTGTTTTAGCACTGTTGTCGTGCGTTACCTGTGCTGCTCCACAGCCTGTCTAGTGGATTTTTATTTTATTTTTTAGCACTGTTGTCGTGCGTTACCTGTGCTGCTCCACAGCCTGTCTAGTGGATTTTTATTTTGTTTTAGCACTGTTGTCGTGCGTTACCTGTGCTGCTCCACAGCCTGTCCAGTGGATTTTTATTTTTATTTTATTTTTTAGCACTGTTGTCGTGCGTTACCTGTGCTGCTCCACAGCCTGTCCAGTGGATTTTGATTTTTATTTTTTTTTTTTTTTTGGCGCTGTTGTCGTGCGTTACATGTGCTGCTCCACAGCCTGTCCAGTGGATTTTTATTTAGCGCTGTTGTCGTGCGTTACCTGTGCTGCTCCACAGCCTGTCTAGTGGATTTTTATTTTGTTTTAGCACTGTTGTCGTGCGTTGCCTGTGCTGCTCCACAGCCTGTCCAGTGGATTTTTATTTTTATTTTATTTTATTTTTTAGCACTGTTGTTGTGCGTTACCTGTGCTGCTCCACAGCCTGTCCAGTGGATTTTTATTTTTATTTTATTTTATTTTTTAGCACTGTTGTTGTGTGTTACCTGTGCTGCTCCACAGCCTGTCCAGTGGATTTTTATTTTTATTTTATTTTATTTTTTAGCACTGTTGTTGTGCGTTACCTGTGCTGCTCCACAGCCTGTCCAGTGGATTTTTATTTTTATTTTATTTTATTTTTTAGCACTGTTGTTGTGTGTTACCTGTGCTGCTCCACAGCCTGTCTAGTGGATTTTTATTTTGTTTTAGCACTGTTGTCGTGCGTTACCTGTGCTGCTCCACAGCCTGTCCAGTGGATTTTGATTTAGCACTGTTGTCGTGCGTTACCTGTGCTGCTCCACAGCCTGTCCAGTGGATTTTTATTTTTATTTTATTTTTTAGCGCTGTTGTCGTGCGTTACCTGTGCTGCTCCACAGCCTGTCCAGTGGATTTTTATTTTGTTTTAGCACTGTTGTCGTGCGTTGCCTGTGCTGCTCCACAGCCTGTCCAGTGGATTTTTATTTTTATTTTATTTTATTTTTTAGCACTGTTGTTGTGCGTTACCTGTGCTGCTCCACAGCCTGTCCAGTGGATTTTTATTTTTATTTTATTTTATTTTTTAGCACTGTTGTTGTGTGTTACCTGTGCTGCTCCACAGCCTGTCTAGTGGATTTTTATTTTGTTTTAGCACTGTTGTCGTGCGTTACCTGTGCTGCTCCACAGCCTGTCCAGTGGATTTTGATTTAGCACTGTTGTCGTGCGTTACCTGTGCTGCTCCACAGCCTGTCCAGTGGATTTTTATTTTTATTTTATTTTTTAGCGCTGTTGTCGTGCGTTACCTGTGCTGCTCCACAGCCTGTCCAGTGGATTTTTATTTTGTTTTAGCACTGTTGTCGTGCGTTGCCTGTGCTGCTCCACAGCCTGTCCAGTGGATTTTTATTTTTATTTTATTTTAATTTTTAGCACTGTTGTCGTGCGTTGCCTGTGCTGCTCCACAGCCTGTCCAGTGGATTTTTATTTTTATTTTATTTTTTAGCACTGTTGTCGTGCGTTACCTGTGCTGTTCCACAGCCTGTCTAGTGGATTTTTATTTTGTTTTAGCACTGTTGTCGTGCGTTGCCTGTGCTGCTCCACAGCCTGTCCAGTGGATTTTTATTTTTATTTTATTTTTTAGCACTGTTGTCGTGCGTTACCTGTGCTGCTCCACAGCCTGTCCAGTGGATTTTTATTTTTATTTTATTTTATTTTTTAGCACTGTTGTTGTGTGTTACCTGTGCTGCTCCACAGCCTGTCTAGTGGATTTTTATTTTGTTTTAGCACTGTTGTCGTGCGTTACCTGTGCTGCTCCACAGCCTGTCCAGTGGATTTTGATTTAGCACTGTTGTCGTGCGTTACCTGTGCTGCTCCACAGCCTGTCCAGTGGATTTTTATTTTATTTTATTTTTTAGCGCTGTTGTCGTGCGTTACCTGTGCTGCTCCACAGCCTGTCCAGTGGATTTTTATTTTGTTTTAGCACTGTTGTCGTGCGTTACCTGTGCTGCTCCACAGCCTGTCCAGTGGATTTTGATTTAGCACTGTTGTCGTGCGTTACCTGTGCTGCTCCACAGCCTGTCCAGTGGATTTTTATTTTTATTTTATTTTTTAGCGCTGTTGTCGTGCGTTACCTGTGCTGCTCCACAGCCTGTCCAGTGGATTTTTATTTTGTTTTAGCACTGTTGTCGTGCGTTACCTGTGCTGCTCCACAGCCTGTCCAGTGGATTTTTATTTTTATTTTATTTTTTTAGCGCTGTTGTCGTGCGTTACCTGTGCTGCTCCACAGCCTGTCCAGTGGATTTTTATTTTTATTTTATTTTAATTTTTAGCACTGTTGTCGTGCGTTGCCTGTGCTGCTCCACAGCCTGTCCAGTGGATTTTTATTTTTATTTTATTTTTTAGCACTGTTGTCGTGCGTTACCTGTGCTGCTCCACAGCCTGTCTAGTGGATTTTTATTTTGTTTTAGCACTGTTGTCGTGCGTTACCTGTGCTGCTCCACAGCCTGTCTAGTGGATTTTTATTTTGTTTTAGCACTGTTGTCGTGCGTTACCTGTGCTGCTCCACAGCCTGTCTAGTGGATTTTTATTTTATTTTTTAGCACTGTTGTCGTGCGTTACCTGTGCTGCTCCACAGCCTGTCTAGTGGATTTTTATTTTGTTTTAGCACTGTTGTCGTGCGTTGCCTGTGCTGCTCCACAGCCTGTCCAGTGGATTTTTATTTTTATTTTATTTTTTAGCACTGTTGTCGTGCGTTGCCTGTGCTGCTCCACAGCCTGTCCAGTGGATTTTTATTTTTATTTTATTTTTTAGCACTGTTGTCGTGCGTTACCTGTGCTGCTCCACAGCCTGTCTAGTGTCGGATTCCCTGTTTGGGAATCTGCTAGCTTAGCGTAGCTACTAGCTCTTAGCCGTTTTAGCATGGCGGCTTCTCCTGTCTCTCCCGTACTTTTCTGCTCTGGGTGTGAAATGTTTAGTTATTCCTCGGCCTCTTTTAGCAGTAACGGTACTTGTAATAAGTGCAGCTTATTCGTAGCTTTGGAGGCCAGGCTGGGCGAATTGGAGGCTCGGCTCCGCACCGTGGAAAATTCTACAGCTAGCCAGGCCCCTGTAGTCGGTGCGGACCAAGGTAGCTTAGCCGCCGTTAGTTCCCCCCTGGCAGACCCCGTGCAGTCGGGAAGGCAGGCTGACTGGGTGACTGTGAGGAGGAAGCGTAGCCCTAAACAGAAGCCCCGTGTACACCGCCAACCCGTTCACATCTCTAACCGTTTTTCCCCACTCGACGATACACTCGCCGAGGATCAAACTCTGGTTATTGGCGACTCTGTTTTGAGAAATGTGAAGTTAGCGACACCAGCAACCATTGTCAATTGTCTTCCGGGGGCCAGAGCAGGCGACATCGAAGGACATTTGAAATTGCTGGCTAAGGCTAAGCGTAAATTTGGTAAGATTGTAATTCACGTCGGCAGTAATGACACTCGGTTACGCCAATCGGAGGTCACTAAAATTAACATTGAATCGGTGTGTAACTTTGCAAAAACAATGTCGGACTCTGTTGTTTTCTCTGGGCCCCTCCCCAATCAGACCGGGAGTGACATGTTTAGCCGCATGTTCTCCTTGAATTGCTGGCTGTCTGAGTGGTGTCCAAAAATGAGGTGGGCTTCATAGATAATTGGCAAAGCTTCTGGGGAAAACCTGGTCTTGTTAGGAGAGACGGCATCCATCCCACTTTAGAGGGAGCAGCTCTCATTTCTAGAAATCTGGCCAATTTTTTGGGATCCTCCAAACTGTGACTGTCTAGCGTTGGGACCAGGAGGCAGAGCTGTGGTCTTATACACCTCTCTGCAGCTTCTCTCCCCCTGCCATCCCCCTATTACCCCATCCCCGTAGAGACGGTGCCTGCTCCCAGACCACCAATAACTAGCAAAAATCTATTTAAGCATAAAAATTCAAAAAGAAAAAATAATATAGCACCTTCAATTGCACCACAGACTAAAACAGTTAAATGTGGTCTATTAAACATTAGGTCTCTTTCTTCTAAGTCCCTGTTGGTAAATGATATAATAATTGATCAACGTATTGATTTATTCTGCCTAACAGAAACTTGGTTACAGCAGGATGAATATGTTAGTTTAAATGAGTCAACACCCCCGAGTCACACTAACTGTCAGAATGCTCGTAGCACGGGCCGGGGCGGAGGATTAGCAGCAATCTTCCATTCCAGCTTATTAATTAATCAAAAACCTAGACAGAGCTTTAATTCATTTGAAAGCTTGTCTCTTAGTCTTGTCCATCCAAATTGGAAGTCCCAAAAACCAGTTTTATTTGTTATTATCTATCGTCCACCTGGTCGTTACTGTGAGTTTCTCTGTGAATTTTCAGACCTTTTGTCTGACTTAGTGCTTAGCTCAGATAAGATAATTATAGTGGGCGATTTTAACATCCACACAGATGCTGAGAATGACAGCCTCAACACTGCATTTAATCTATTATTAAACTCTATCGGCTTTGCTCAAAAAGTAAATGAGTCCACCCACCACTTTAATCATATTTTAGATCTTGTTCTGACTTATGGTATGGAAATAGAAGACTTAACAGTATTCCCTGAAAACTCCCTTTTGTCTGATCATTTTTTAATAACATTTACATTTACCCTGATGGACTACCCTGCAGTGGGGAATAAGTTTCATTACACTAGAAGTCTTTCAGAAAGCGCTGTAACTAGGTTTAAGGATATGATTCCTTATTTATGTTCTCTAATGTCATATACCAACACAGAGCAGAGTAGCTACCTAAACTCTGTAAGGGAGTTAGAGTATCTTGTCAATAGTTTTACATCCTCATTGAAGACAACTTTGGATGCTGTAGCTCCTCTGAAAAAGAGAGCTTTAAATCAGAAGTGTCTGACTCCGTGGTATAACTCACAAACTCGTAGCTTAAAGCAGATAACCCATAAGTTGGAGAGGAAATGGCGTCTCACTAATTTAGAAGATCTTCACTTAGCCTGGAAAAAGAGTTTGTTGCTCTATAAGAAAGCCCTTCGTGAAGCTAGGACATCTTTCTACTCATCACTAATTGAAGAAAATAAGAACAACCCCAGGTTTCTTTTCAGCACTGTAGCCAGGCTGACAAAGAGTCAGAGCTCTATTGAGCTGAGTATTCCATTAACTTTAACTAGTAATGACTTCATGACTTTCTTTGCTAACAAAATTTTGACTATTAGAGAAAAAATTACTCATAACCATCCCAAAGATGTATCGTTATCTTTGGCTGCTTTCAGTGATGCCGGTATTTGGTTAGACTCTTTCTCTCCGATTGTTCTGTCTGAGTTATTTTCATTAGTTACTTCATCCAAACCATCAACATGTTTATTAGACCCCATTCCTGCCAGGCTGCTCAAGGAAGTCCTACCATTATTTAATGCTTCAATCTTAAATATGATCAATCTATCTTTGTTAGTTGGTTATGTACCACAGGCCTTTAAGGTGGCAGTAATTAAACCATTACTTAAAAAGCCATCACTTGACCCAGCTATCTTAGCTAATTATAGGCCAATCTCCAACCTTCCTTTTCTCTCAAAGATTCTTGAGAGGGTAGTTGTAAAACAGCTAACTGATCACCTGCAGAGGAATGGTCTATTTGAAGAGTTTCAGTCAGGTTTTAGAATTCATCATAGTACAGAAACAGCATTAGTGAAGGTTACAAATGATCTTCTTATGGCTTCGGACAGTGGACTTATCTCTGTGCTTGTTCTGTTGGACCTCAGTGCTGCTTTTGATACTGTTGACCATAAAATTTTATTACAGAGATTAGAGCATGTCATAGGTATTAAAGGCATTGCGCTGCGGTGGTTTGAATCATATTTGTCTAATAGATTACAGTTTGTTCATGTAAATGGGGAATCTTCTTCACAGACTAAAGTTAATTATGGAGTTCCACAAGGTTCTGTGCTAGGACCAATTTTATTCACTTTATACATGCTTCCCTTGGGCAGTATTATTAGACGGTATTGCTTAAATTTTCATTGTTACGCAGATGATACCCAGCTTTATCTATCCATGAAGCCAGAGGATACGCACCAATTAGCTAAACTGCAGGATTGTCTTACAGACATAAAGACATGGATGACCTCTAATTTCCTGCTTTTAAACTCAGATAAAACTGAAGTTATTGTACTTGGCCCCACAAATCTTAGAAGCATGGTGTCTAACCAGATCGTTACTCTGGATGGCATTTCCCTGATCTCTAGTAATACTGTGAGAAATCTTGGAGTTATTTTTGATCAGGATATGTCATTCAAAACGCATATTAAACAAATATGTAGGACTGCCTTTTTGCATTTACGCAATATCTCTAAAATCAGAAAGGTCTTGTCTCAGAGTGATGCTGAAAAACTAATTCATGCATTTATTTCCTCTAGGCTGGACTATTGTAATTCATTATTATCAGGTTGTCCTAAAAGTTCCCTAAAAAGCCTTCAGTTGGTTCAGAATGCTGCAGCTAGAGTACTGACGGGGACTAGCAGGAGAGAGCATATCTCACCCGTGTTGGCCTCCCTTCATTGGCTTCCTGTTAATGCTTGAATAGAATTTAAAATTCTTCTTCTTACTTATAAGGTTTTGAATAATCAGGTCCCATCTTATCTTAGGGACCTCGTAGTACCATATTACCCCATTAGAGCGCTTCGCTCTCAGACTGCGGGCTTACTTGTAGTTCCTAGGGTTTGTAAGAGTAGAATGGGAGGCAGAGCCTTCAGCTTTCAGGCTCCTCTCCTGTGGAACCAGCTCCCAATTCAGATCAGGGAGACAGACACCCTCTCTACTTTTAAGATTAGGCTTAAAACTTTCCTTTTCGCTAAGGCTTATAGTTAGGGCTGGATCGGGTGACCCTGGACCATCCCTTGGTTATGTTGCTTTAGACGTAGACTGTGTTTCATAATTATTGTATGGCCTTGCCTTGCAATGTGGAGCGCCTTGGGGCAACTGTTTGTTGTGATTTGGCGCTATACAAGAAAAAAGTTGATTGATTGAGTTGATAATCTATCTCACTCACAGAGTTTAGGTAGCTACTCTGCCCTGTGTTGGTATATGGCATTGGAGAACATAAAGAAGGAATCATATCCTTAAACCTAGTTACAGCGCTTTCTGAAAGACTTCTACTGTAATGAAACTTATTCCCCACTACTGGGTAGTCCATCAGAGTAAATGTAAATGTTATTAAGAAATGATCAGACAGAAGGGGGTTTTCAGGGAATACTGTTAAGTCTTCAATTTCCATACCATAAGTCAGAACAAGATCTAAGATATGATTAAAGTGGTGGGTGGACTCATTTACATTTTGAGCAAAGCCAATTGAGTCTAATAATAGATTAAATGCAGTGTTGAGGCTGTCATTCTCAGCATCTGTGTGGATGTTAAAATCACCCACTATAATAATCTTATCTGAGCTAAGCACTAAGTTAGACAAAAGGTCCGAAAATTCACAGAGAAACTCACAGTAACGACCAGGAGGACGATAGATAACAACAAATAAAATTGTTTTTTGGGACTTCCAATTTGGATGGACAAGACTAAGAGACAAGCTTTCAAATGAATTAAAGCTCTGTCTGGGTTTTTGATTAATTAATAAGCTGGAGTGGAAGATTGCTGCTAATCCTCCGCCTCGGCCCGTGCTATGAGCATTCTGGCAGTTAGTGTGACTCGGGGGTGTTGACTCATTTAAACTAACATATTCATCCTGCTGTAACCAGGTTTCTGTAAGGCAGAATAAATCAATATGTTGATCCATTATTATATCATTTACTAACAGGGACTTAGAAGAGAGAGACCTAATGTTTAATAGACCACATTTAACTGTTTTAGTCTGTGGTGCAGTTGAAAGTGCTATATTATTTTTTCTTTTTGAATTTTTATGCTTAAATAGATTTTTACTGGTTGTTGGTGGTCTGGGAGCAGGCACCATCTCTACGGGGATGGGGTAATGAGGGGATGGCAGGGGGAGAGAAGCTGCAGAGAGGTGTGTAAGACTACAACTCTGCTTCCTGGTCCCAACCCTGGATAGTCACGGTTTGGAGGATTTAAGAAAATTGGCCAGATTTCTAGAAATGAGAGCTGCTCCATCCAAAGTGGGATGGATGCCGTCTCTCCTAACAAGACCAGGTTTTCCCCAGAAGCTTTGCCAATTATCTATGAAGCCCACCTCATTTTTTGGACACCACTCAGACAGCCAGCAATTCAAGGAGAACATGCGGCTAAACATGTCACTCCCGGTCTGATTGGGGAGGGGCCCAGAGAAAACTACAGAGTCCGACATTGTTTTTGCAAAGTTACACACTGATTCAATATTAATTTTAGTGACCTCCGATTGGCGTAACCGGGTGTCATTACTGCCGACGTGAATTACAATCTTACCAAATTTACACTTAGCCTTAGCCAGCAGTTTCAAATTTCTGTCAGTGGCGCCTGCTCTGGCCCCTGGAAGACAATTGACTATGGTTGCTGGTGTCGCTAACTTCACATTTCTCAAAACAGAGTCGCCAATAACCAGAGTTTGATCCTCAGTGGGTGTGTCGCCGAGTGGGGAAAAACGGTTAGAGATGTGAACGGGTTGGCGGTGTACACGGGGCTTCTGTTTAGGACTACACTTCCTCCTCACAGTTACCCAGTTGGCCTGCTTTCCCGGCTGCTCGGGATCTGCCGGGAGCGAACTAACGGCGGCTAAGCTACCTTGGTCCACACCGACTATAGGGGCCTGGCTAGCTGTAGGATTTTCCAAGGTGCGGAGCCGAGTCTCCAATTCGCCCAGCCTGGCCTCCAAAGCTACAAATAAGCTACACTTATTACAAGTACCATTACTGCTAAAGGAGGCCGAGGAATAACTAAACATTTCACACCCAGAGCAGAAAAGTGCGGGAGAGACAGGAGAAGCCGCCATGCTAAACCAGCTAAGAGCTAGTAGCTGCGCTAAGCTAGCGGATTCCTAAAAACACGCAAAGTGAATAATGTGTAAATAATTTATAGGTGATTCAGCAGAGGGAGTGGTTTAGTTAAGGCACGTGAAGATTACACTGTGAAACAAATTGTTATCTAGTTAACTAGATCAATCTAACTGCGCAGATTAAACAGCTAACAGATACAGCAAAACACCGCTGTGCTCCGGAACAGGAAGTGATACAATACCGCAGTGAGAGCCAACCACCAGTAGAGGTTCAACACCAACCCAGTTGGGTTTCCTAGTTGGGTTAGACATGTCCAAACCTGTCCTCTGGCACTCCGAAACGGAGGTGTTCCTTTGTCTCACTTCCAAAGCGAATCGGTCGTGATGCGCGAAGCCTCCGCGCAGCTTTCCATGACAAATTCTCTTGTTAAAAGTGAAATCTGCCGGAAAATGGCTGATGTCCAGCTCTTGTGATAACCAGTGAAAGAGCACACGACGGTCTCGTATCCACAGAGCCATCAGCTTAGAAATGATCCAGTGGTTTGTGCCGCGACGTCGCAGCTCGGAGCGCGGCGCACCGACCGTCCTTAAAGGGGTCCTTAAAGGGGTCCTTAAAGCTGTAGTTAAAGTCCTTATTCTCTGTGAAGCCCGTAAAATTTTCACCGAAAGCCAGATAAATTTTTCGAATAGTTTCCAGGTGCCAGTCTCTAACAGCTTCTGAAAAAATTCTGATGGAAAAAAAACCCAAATCATTCCGCCATTTCCAGACAATGAAAATCCGACGACGGGGCGGGACCACTCCTTCCACAAGGCGTGCTCACAGGCGAATGACGTCACCGACAGGCATGGAAAAACTCACGCATGCGCGCGAGGGTTCAAGCCTGTCTGACGTGAAAACATATGAATCAAATCCATATAGTTTAAAAAAAAATAAAAAGGTATGATACTTTATGGACAGACCACGTATTTGCTCATTTTGAAATGGATGGCTGCAACACATTTCAAAAAAGCTGGGACAGTGGTAAACGTACCCTCAGCAAGCTTTTTTTTCTACAATCATCACCTACAAATCAAAGGTAAGATGAGCATTTTCCTCTTTTACCAACTTCATGCTGTAAATTTGTGAACTTTTCTGATCCATTTGTAATCAGCGTGTGCACTTTAAAAACTATTATAATATGATGGCAGACGAAGGATTAAAAGCAGAAAAGTGTCAAATCACAGTCTTTTGTGTCTGATTTAACAGGTGCACGTCAGGCTGCAGGTGCGAGTCTGAACACGGTGTGAAAAAAATAAACAGTCTGACTTTTAATCACAGAAATGACTCCGGTCCACTTTTCTCAAATTGACGAGTGTCAGAGCTGAACTTTAATTTGTACCTCTGTTACTGTGCACGTCCAGGCTGCTCAGGGTTTTAATGAAAATACACTGCAATCAGACGGGACATTTTATCTGATGTGAGTGAAAAATCTGTTATATACGGTGTTTATTACATGGAAAACAATACAAAAACTTTGGGACGTTTTTTTTTTGGTATTGTATTGTATTTTTGACTGTGAATATCTGGTTTATACGATGACGGTTGAGGTGAGTTTTACTGAACATGGGACTGAACAATAAATTTATCTCTTAAAGCTTTGATGATGAAGTCGCTTCCATCCCACACGGCTGACTTTATTTTCCCAAATTTTTCTTCTGTTTGGATCTGAAGGGAATCTGTACATCTTGAAGCCCTTGTTATGTCTGTTTGTGCATCCAAATGCACAACAACCCGACATTTTCAGTGAATAAATAAATAAAAATAGCCGGATTTACATGCAGACAGATTAACAGTGAGCGATACAGTTGTATGTAAAAGTTTGGGCCTCCCTGATAATTTTCATGATTTTCCGTTATAAATCATTGGTTGTCTGGTTCAGAAATTTCAATTAAATATATCATATAGCAGAAAAACATACTGATATTTGAGAAGTGAAATAAAGTTTCTAGTATTTACAGAAAGTGTGCAATAATTATTTAAACGAAATTAAGCACGTGCATAAATGTGGGCACCCTTGCCATTTTATTGATTTGAATACATTTAGCACTAATTATTGGAACACAAAATTAGTTTGGTAAGCTCACTGACCCTTGACCTCCTTATACAGGTGAATCCAATCATGAGAAAGGGTATTTAAGGTGGCCATTTGCAAATGTTTCCCTTCTTTGCATCTCTTCTAATGAGTGGGAACATGGGACCCTCTAAACAACTCTCAAATGACCTGAAAACAAAGATTGTTCAACATCATTGTTTAGGGGAAGGATACAAAAAGCTATCTCAGAAATTTCAGCTGTCAGTTTCCATTGTGAGGAACATAGTGAGGAAATGGAAGAACACAGGCACAGTACTAGTTAAGGCCTGAAGTGGCAGGCCAAGAAAAATCTCAGATAAGCTGAAGTGAAGGATGGTGAGAACAGTCGTAGTCAACCCACAGACCTGCTCCAAAGACCTACAACATGATCTTGCTGCGGATAGTGTCTCTGTGCATCGTTCAACTATACAGCGCGCTTTGCACAAAGAGATGCTGTGTGATCCTGTAATGCAGAGGAAGCCTTTTCTGCGTACACGCCACAAACAAAGTCACTTGAGGTATGCTAAAGCACATTTGGACAAGACAGCTTCATTTTGGAATAAGGTGCTGTGGACTGATGGAACTAAAATTGAGTTATTTGGACATAACAAGGGGCAGTATGCATGGCTGAAAAAGAGCACATCATTCCAAGAAAAACACTTGCTACCTACAGTAAAATTTGGAGGTGGTTCCATCATGCTGTGTGGCTGTGTGGCCAGTGCAGGTACTGGGAATCTTGTTAAAGTTGATGGTCACATGGATTACAGTCAATATCAGCAGATTCTTGAGAACAATGTTCATGAATCAGTGACAAAGTTGAAGTTGCACCGGGACAGGATCTTTCAACAAGACAACTACCCTAAACACTGCTCAAAATCTACTAAGGCATTCATGCAGAGGAACAAGTACAACATTCTGGAATGGCCATCTCAGTCCCCAGACCTGAATATTATTGAAAATTTGTGGTGTGATTTTAAGCGGGCTGTCCATGCTCAGAAACCAACAAACCTGAGATGTTTTGTAAAGAAGAATGGTCCAAAGTACCTTCAACCAGAATCCAGACTTTCTTTGGAAGCTATAGGAAGCATTTAGAGGCTGTTATTTCTGCAAAAGGAGGATCTACTAAATATTGATCTATTTTTTCTGTTGGGGTGCCCAAATTTATGCACCTGTCTAATTTGGTTTAAAGAATTATTGCACACTTTGTGTAAATACTATAAACTTCATTTCACTTCTCAAATATCACTGTATTTGTCTGCTATATGATATATTTAACTGAAATTGCTGATCCAGACAACCAATGATTTATAAAAGGAAAATCATCGAACTCATCAGGGGGACCCGAATATGTACTGTATTTTGAACCCAAGATGACACCAGGAGTTTTTTTTTTTTGTTTGTTTGTTTGTTTGTTTTTTACTCGTCATGTCGCCACTCTCTCTATCAAGGCACACTAAGGAGAACTTCAAATGGCTCATTTCCTCAAATAAATGATGAAGCTTCACAGCATTTTTGTTCTTCATTAACTTTAAGGAAGAGAAATAAAGACACTCTTTATGAAATACAAACATTTGCAGTATTTCCTTCAAGAATTTATTCTTATGAATAAAATATTTTGCTAGATTGCCAGGTCATGTATTGCATCTTTTCATGTAAACCAAATAGAATTTCGGGAAAAGCCAGTCATAAAAATCTTCCCAGATGACACTCAAAAATTTACAGTCATAAACAAACAGCATTAGTGAAGGTTACAAAAGATCTTCTTATGGCCTCAGACAGTGGACTCATCTCTGTGCTTGTCCTGTTAGACCTCAGTGCTGCTTTTGATACAGTTGACCATAAAATTTTATTAGGTATACAATTTATAGGTATTAAAGGCACTGCGCTGCGGTGGTTTGAATCATATTTATCTAATAGATTACAATTTGTTCATGTAAATGGGAAATCTTCTTCACAGACTAAGGTTAATTATGGAGTTCCACAAGGTTCTGTGCTAGGACCAATTTTACTCACTTTATACATGCTTCCCTTAGGCAGTATTATTAGACGGCATTGCTTAAATTTTCATTGTTACGCAGATGATACCCAGCTTTATCTATCCATGAAGCCAGAGGATACACACCAATTAGCTAAACTGCAGGATTGTCTTACAGACATAAGGACATGGATGACCTCTAATTTCCTGCTTTTAAACTCAGATAAAACTGAAGTTATTGTACTTGGCCCCACAAATCTTAGAAACATGGTGTCTAACCAGATCCTTACTCTGGATGGCATTACCCTGACCTCTAGTAATACTGTGAGAAATCTTGGAGTCATTTTTGATCAGGATATGTCATTCAAAGCGCATATTAAACAAATATGTAGGACTGCTTTTTTGCATTTATGCAATATCTCTAAAATTAGAAAGGTCTTGTCTCAGAGTGATGCTGAAAAACTAATTCATGCATTTATTTCCTCTAGGCTGGACTATTGTAATTCATTATTATCAGGTTGTCCTAAAAGTTCCCTGAAAAGCCTTCAGTTAATTCAAAATGCTGCAGCTAGAGTACTGACGGGGACTAGAAGGAGAGAGCATATCTCACCCATATTGGCCTCTCTTCATTGGCTTCCTGTTAATTCTAGAATAGAATTTAAAATTCTTCTTCTTACTTATAAGGTTTTGAATAATCAGGTCCCATCTTATCTTAGGGACCTCATAGTACCATATCACCCCAATAGAGCGCTTCGCTCTCAGACTGCAGGCTTACTTGTAGTTCCTAGGGTTTGTAAGAGTAGAATGGGAGGCAGAGCCTTCAGCTTTCAGGCTCCTCTCCTGTGGAACCAGCTCCCAATTCGGATCAGGGAGACAGACACCCTCTCTACTTTTAAGATTAGGCTTAAAACTTTCCTTTTTGCTAAAGCTTATAGTTAGGGCTGGATCAGGTGACCCTGAACCATCCCTTAGTTATGCTGCTATAGACTTAGACTGCTGGGGGGTTCCCATGATGCACTGAGTGTTTCTTTCTCTTTTTGCTCTGTATGCACCACTCTGCATTTAATCATTAGTGATTGATCCCTGCTCCCCTCCACAGCATGTCTTTTTCCTGGTTCTCTCCCTCAGCCCCAACCAGTCCCAGCAGAAGACTGCCCCTCCCTGAGCCTGGTTCTGCTGGAGGTTTCTTCCTGTTAAAAGGGAGTTTTTACTTCCCACTGTAGCCAAGTGCTTGCTCACAGGGGGTCGTTTTGACCGTTGGGGTTTTTCCGTAATTATTGTATGGCCTTGCCTTACAATATAAAGCACCTTGGGGCAACTGTTTGTTGTGATTTGGCGCTATATGAATAAAATTGAATTGAATTGAATTGAATAAAACAAATGTTCTGTGGTTTCAACGTCTTCATCACAGAATGAGCAACTGTTCTGCTCAAAACCAAATGGGCGTCTTAACAATTATTTAGAATTTTAAAATGAACTTGCTTCGCCTTTGGCGCAACAGGATATTTAAAACATTTTGACCTTTGACACAATGACCTCTGAGGTGACCTTGACCTGCACTTACGGCCACAGACCGCTACAACGAGCTGATAAAATGCAAATACAGAACATGCAAAATACTCCAGAACTGTCTGGTCTTCGACTGCTGAGCTCAGGTTAGTTGTGTTGGAGGCCGGCGGTCCGAACCACTCACAAACGCGTTTGTCGACATTATTTTCCAAATGTCACCTGGCGATTTAACTGCTGAATGCAGCAGAAGGACTCGCACCGGAAACCTGATCGCTGGCCAGTCCGAGCTGAAGCACAAACACAGGATTGGACTCGGGTTCTGTTTCCATGACTGAGGACATTCAGAGGAGCAAGAGGATAAAAAGCTCTGCTGCGCATTCACACCTTCACATCGCTCAAGTTTTTACATTCAAACTTTTCAGAAGTTTTCAGAAAAAAATATGGAAAATCTACCCAAAACACCTCCCAGAGGTCAAGAGGTCAGCTGGCAAGGTCAGGTGACCAGAGTTAGTCCACTCACCTTCCAGTTAACAGAGTAAAAAAAACAAAAGCCCACATGAATGGAGCACAGACAACATGATTTACCACGGCGACAGGTTAGCTTCACAAACCGCATTACCACAGCAACAGGTTAGCTTCACAGACCACATTACCACGGCGACAGGTTAGCTTCATAGACCACATTACCACAGCAACAGGTTAGCTTCACAAACCGCATTACCACAGCGACAGGTTAGCTTCACAGACCACATTACCACGGCGACAGGTTAGCTTCACAGACCACATTACCACGGCGACAGGTTAGCTTCACATACCACATTACCACGATGACAGGTTAGCTTCACAGACCGCATTACCACAGCGACAGGTTAGCCTCACAGACCACGTTACCACAGCGACAGGTTAGCTTCACAGACCACATTACCACGGCAACAGGTTAGCTTCACAGACCGCATTACCATGGCGACAGGTTAGCTTCACAGACCGCGTTACCACAGCAACAGGTTAGCTTCACAGACCACATTACCACGGCGACAGGTTAGCTTCACAAACTGCATTACCACAGCAACAGGTTAGCTTCACAGACCACATTACCACATCGACAGGTTAGCTTCACAGACCACATTACCACGGCGACAGGTTAGCTACACAGACCACATTACCACAGCAACAGGTCAGCTTCACAGACCACGTTACCACATCGACAGGTTAGCTTCACAGACCGCATTACCACGGCGACAGGTTAGCTTCACAGACCGTGTTACCACGGCGACAGGTTAGCTTCACAGGCTGCGTTACCACGGCAACAGGTTAGCTTCACAGACCTCATTACCACAGCAACAGGTTAGCTTCACAGACCACGTTACCATGGTGACAGGTTAGCTTCACAGACCACGTTACCACAGCGACAGGGTAGCTTCACAGACCACGTTACCAAAGCGACAGGTTAGCTTCACAGACCATGTTACCACAGCGACAGGTTAGCTTCACAGACCATGTTACCACGGCAACAGGTTAGCTTCACAGACCGCATTATCACAGCAACAGATTAACTACACAGACCACATTACCACAGAGACAGGTTAGCTTCACAGACCATGTTACCACAGCGACAGGTTAGCTTCACAGACCACATTACCACGGCGACAGGTTAGCTTCACAGACCGTGTTACCACGGCGACAGGTTAGCTTCACAGGCTGCGTTACCACGGCAACAGGTTAGCTTCACAGACCTCATTACCACAGCAACAGGTTAGCTTCACAGACCACGTTACCATGGTGACAGGTTAGCTTCACAGACCACGTTACCACAGCGACAGGGTAGCTTCACAGACCACGTTACCAAAGCGACAGGTTAGCTTCACAGACCACGTTACCACAGCGACAAGTTAGCTTCACAGACCATGTTACCACGGCAACAGGTTAGCTTCACAGACCGCATTATCACAGCAACAGATTAACTACACAGACCACATTACCACAGAGACAGGTTAGCTTCACAGACCATGTTACCACAGCGACAGGTTAGCTTCACAGACCATGTTACCAGAGCGACAGGTTAGCTTCGCAGACCACGTTACCACAGCGACAGGTTAGCTACACAGACCGCGTTACCACAGTGACAAGTTAGCTACACAGACCGCATTACCACAGTGACAGGTTAGCTACACAGACCATGTTACCACAGCAACAAGTTAGCTACGCAGACCACGTTACCACAGCGACAGGTTAGCTTCACAGTCCACATTACCATAGCGACAGGTTAGCTTCACAGACCACGTTACCAAAGCGACAGGTTAGCTTCACAGACCACGTTACCACAGCAACAGGTTAGCTACACAGACCGTGTTACCACAGCGACAGGTTAGCTACACAGACCGCATTACCACAGCAACAGGTTAGCTTCACAGACCATGTTATCACAGCGACAGGTTAGCTTCACAGATCGCGTAACCACAGCAACAGATTAACTACACAGACCACATTACCACAGCGACAGGTTAGCTTCACAGACCACTTACCACAGCGACAGGTTAGCTTCACAGATCACGTTACCACAGCGACAATTTAGCTACACAGACCACATTACCACAGCAACAGGTTAGCTTCACATACCGCATTACCACGATGACAGGTTAGCTTCACAGACCGCATTACCACAGCGACAGGTTAGCCTCACAGACCACGTTACCACAGCGACATGTTAGCTTCACAGACCACATTACCACGGCAACAGGTTAGCTTCACAGACCGCATTACCACGGCGACAGGTTAGCTTCACAGACCGCGTTACCACAGCAACAGGTTAGCTTCACAGACCACATTACCACGGCGACAGGTTAGCTTCACAAACCGCATTACCACAGCAACAGGTTAGCTTCACAGACCACGTTACCACATCGACAGGTTAGCTTCACAGACCACATTACCACGGTGACAGGTTAGCTACACAGACCACATTACCACATCAACAGGTCAGCTTCACAGACCACGTTACCACATCGACAGGTTAGCTTCACAGACCGCATTACCACGGCAACAGGTTAGCTTCACAGACCGCATTACCACGGTGACAGGTTAGCTTCACAGACCACATTACCACAGCGACAGGTTAGCTTCACAGACCGCATTACCACGGTGACAGGTTAGCTTCACAGACCGCGTTACCACGGCGACAGGTTAGCTTCACAGGCTGTGTTACCACGGCGACAGGTTAGCTTCACAGACCTCATTACCACAGCAACAGGTTAGCTTCACAGACCACGTTAGCATGGTGACAGGTTAGCTTCACAGACCACGTTACCACAGCGACAGGGTAGCTTCACAGACCACGTTACCAAAGCGACAGGTTAGCTTCACAGACCACATTACCACAGCGACAGGTTAGCTTCACAGACCATGTTACCACAGCAACAGGTTAGCTTCACAGACCGCATTATCACAGCAACAGATTCACTACACAGACCACATTACCACAGAGACAGGTTAGCTTCACAGACCATGTTACCACAGCGACAGGTTAGCTTCACAGACCATGTTACCAGAGCGACAGGTTAGCTTCGCAGACCACGTTACCACAGCGACAGGCTAGCTACACAGACCGCGTTACCACAGTGACAAGTTAGCTACACAGACCGCATTACCACAGTGACAGGTTAGCTACACAGACCATGTTACCACAGCAACAAGTTAGCTACGCAGACCACGTTACCACAGCGACAGGTTAGCTTCACAGTCCACATTACCATAGCGACAGGTTAGCTTCACAGACCACATTACCAAAGCGACAGGTTAGCTTCACAGACCACGTTACCACAGCAACAGGTTAGCTACACAGACCGTGTTACCACAGCGACAGGTTAGCTACACAGACCGCATTACCACAGCAACAGGTTAGCTTCACAGACCATGTTATCACAGCGACAGGTTAGCTTCACAGATCGCGTTACCACAGCAACAGATTAACTACACAGACCACATTACCACAGCGACAGGTTAGCTTCACAGACCACTTACCACAGCGACAGGTTAGCTTCACAGATCACGTTACCACAGCGACAATTTAGCTACACAGACCACATTACCACAGCAACAGGTTAGCTTCACAGACCATGTTACCACGGCAACAGCTTAGTGTCACAGACCGCATTACCACAGCAATAGATTAACTACACAGACCGTGTTACCACAGCGACAGGTTAGCTACACAGTCCATGTTACCACAGCAACAAGTTAGCTACACAGTGACAGGTTAGCTTCACAGACCACATTACCTCAGCGACAGGTTAGTTTCACAGACCACATTACCACAGTGACAGGTTAGCTTCACAGACCACGTTACCACAGTTACAGGTTAGCTACACAGACCACATTACCACAGCGACAGGTTAGCTTCACAGACCACGTTACCACAGTTACAGGTTAGCTACACAGACCACTTTACCACAGCGACAGGTTAGCTTCACAGACCACATTACCACAGTGACAGGTTAGCTTCACAGACCGTTATCACAGTGACAGGTTAGTTTCACAGACCATGTTACCACAGCGACAGGTTAGCTTCACAGACCACATTACCACAGAGACAGGTTAGCTTCACAGACCGTTATCACAGTGACAGGTTAGTTTCACAGACCATGTTACCACAGCGACAGGTTAGCTTCACAGACCACATTACCACGGTGACAGGTTAGCTTCACAGACCACATTACCATGGTGACAGGTTAGCTTCACAGACCGTTATCACAGTGACAGGTTAGCTTCACAGACCATGCTACCACAGCGACAGGTTAGCTACACAGACCATGTTACCATGGCAACAGGTTAGTTTCACAGACCACATTATCACAGTGACAGGTTAGCTACACAGACCACATTACCACAGCGACAGGTTAGCTTCACAGACCACATTACCACAGCGACAGGTTAGCTTCACAGACCACATTACCACGGTGACAGGTTAGCTTCACAGACCACATTACCAGAGCGACAGGTTAGCTTCACAGACCACATTACCACGGTGACAGGTTAGCTTCACAGACCACATTACCACAGCGACAGGTTAGCTACACAGACCACATTACCACAGCGACAGGTTAGCTTCACAGACCACATTATCACAGTGACAGGTTAGCTACACAGACCACATTACCACAGCGACAGGTTAGTTTCACAGACCACATTATCACAGTGACAGGTTAGCTACACAGACCACATTACCACAGCGACAGGTTAGTTTCACAGACCACATTATCACAGTGACAGGTTAGCTTCACAGACCACATTACCACAGCGACAGGTTAGTTTCACAGACCACATTATCACAGTGACAGGTTAGCTACACAGACCACATTACCACAGCGACAGGTTAGCTACACAGACCATTATCACAGTGACAGGTTAGCTACACAGACCACATTATCACAGCGACAGGTTAGCTTCACAGACCACATTACCACGGTGACAGGTTAGCTACACAGACCATTATCACAGTGACAGGTTAGCTACACAGACCACATTATCACAGCGACAGGTTAGCTTCACAGACCACATTACCACGGTGACAGGTTAGCTACACAGACCATTATCACAGTGACAGGTTAGCTACACAGACCACATTATCACAGCGACAGGTTAGCTTCACAGACCACATTACCACGGTGACAGGTTAGCTTCACAGACCATTATCACAGTGACAGGTTAGCTTCACAGACCACATTACCACGGTGACAGGTTAGCTTCACAGACCATTATCACAGTGACAGGTTAGCTTCACAGACCATTATCACAGTGACAGGTTAGCTTCACAGACCACATTATCACAGCGACAGGTTAGCTTCACAGACCACATTATCACAGTGACAGGTTAGCTTCACAGACCATTATCACAGTGACAGGTTAGCTTCACAGACCATTATCACAGTGACAGGTTAGCTTCACAGACCATTATCACAGTGACAGGTTAGCTTCACAGACCACATTATCACAGCGACAGGTTAGCTTCACAGACCACATTATCACAGTGACAGGTTAGCTTCACAGACCATTATCACAGTGACAGGTTAGCTTCACAGACCATTATCACAGTGACAGGTTAGCTTCACAGACCATTATCACAGCGACAGGTTAGCTTCACAGACCACATTATCACAGTGACAGGTTAGCTTCACAGACCACATTATCACAGTGACAGGTTAGCTTCACAGACCACATTATCACAGTGACAGGTTAGCTTCACAGACCACATTATCACAGTGACAGGTTAGCTTCACAGACCATTATCACAGTGACAGGTTAGCTTCACAGACCACATTACCACGGTGACAGGTTAGCTTCACAGACCACATTACCACGGTGACAGGTTAGCTACACAGACTGCGTTCCCACAGCGAGTTTTCAGTCAACTTGTTTTCAGGTGTATTTCGCCTCCTGTCAACACGCTGCAGCATCAAATAAATATGAGGATGTGTTTACGTTTGTCACCATTTGTACAGAGGACCGCCAAGACGGCGCGGGACACCTCTGAGACGGGGTTAGGACCCAACGGCCCCGAACTCACGGGGTGGCAAACAAAAGGAAACAGGGAGCGGCTGTGATCTGGTCTGCAGGATCCCCTGCAGGGTCAGAGCAGCCGGGGGCCAACCTGTCTGCAGGGACAGAAGCTGGGCCGCTTTGATTAAAGGGGGACAGTTGACATCCACCGAGCAGCGATCCAAAACCCATCTTAAAGAAAAGCATCAGTGTGACGGAGAACGAGTCTCCAGTTTGGACTGGAACTACAGAAACTAACCCTCCTCAGTTTCATCCAAAACAAAACCCAGAAGACACCAAACAGCTCCGGTTCTGCCGTGCCGAGCTCCCCTCGTCTGAGGGAAGCTTTAAGATTCACTTCAGGGTTCTACAGAGAACCATGCTCACAGGAGACGTGACAGGAACCTGGACACACAAACGAGTTCCTGCAGGCTGATTACTACTCAAATTAACAAACGACCTGAATCAAGTCTTTCAGAGCTCCCAAGAAGCCGACACCAGTAACCACGGTAACAGCTTAAACAACATTTACATATACTTACACAACAACAACAAATCAGAATATTTCAAGGTGCAACACACAAGGAAGTTTAACTCCTACCAGCAAGCAAAAAAAAAAAAAAAAGCCCACAGAAGGATTCAGTGGATATTAGAATTAAAACCATGAGAAATGTTTAAACACATATTAAGAGTTACAAGGGAATAAAAGGAAAGATTCTGACAAGTGTTCAGTCTTAATATCAATGTACACTTTGCAAACCAACATGACAACAACCAGTGATGTCATGAGCTTGAAGGTTAAAAGGTCAGCTGAGGCCCCGCCCCCTTTATGCAGAAAGAGTCCATCAATGTTTCACACATTTGGGGAATACAGATGGATTTTACTGAGGATAGTCTTTAATATACAGACACAAAATAAAAAAGTATTTTCCTTTTAGAATGAGTGAACGATGAGCGCTCAGATTTCTTACAGTCACACAAACGCCTCGTGTGTCAAGAATGTCGGCCATTGCTGAAAATAGATCAGGTTGTAACTCTGTCGTTATTCATGGTTTACTTTCTGCTACATAACACCGTCCATCTACCCAGCATCCCTCGGGGCAACACACGGACTATATTTGTGCTGTTAATGAGGAGGGGGCGGGGCATTCCAAAGAGTTGGACACGATGGGAGGTGGACAACATCAGATCCACTTTCATGTTCCAGTGGACAAAAACATCTGTCAAAGGGTCAGCGTTCACAAATAAAACACCCCTGAAAGCAGGAACTAGACCCGAGTCCGGGTCTGGACTCAGGAAGCAACAGTGGACAGACGTGGATCAGGTGTCCCGCATTGGGACGGCGTTAACCTCGTCTTGGGCCATAACGAGCTGTGGGAACGTTAACAGACCCAGCGAGTCAAATCAACAAACGTTGTCTAACTTGTCCTCAAGAACTACCTGATGAGCTGATTGGCTCCTTTGGCTGCCTGTTAGACCCTGATTGGCTGCACACCTGACTGAGCAAATCTTCTTGTTGACAGTCAAACACCTGATCTACAGTAGTGTTCAGAATAATAGTAGTGCTATGTGACTAAAAAGATTAATCCAGGTTTTGAGTATATTTCTTATTGTTACATGGGAAACAAGGTACCAGTAGATTCAGTAGATTCTCACAAATCCAACAAGACCAAGCATTCATGATATGCACACTCTTAAGGCTATGAAATTGGGCTATTAGTAAAAAAAAAAAAAGTAGAAAAGGGGGTGTTCACAATAATAGTAGCATCTGCTGTTGACGCTACAAACTCAAAACTATTATGTTCAAACTGCTTTTTTATCAATCCTGTGAATCACTAAACTAGTATTTAGTTGTATAACCACAGTTTTTTATGATTTCTTCACATCTGCGAGGCATTAATTTTGTTGGTTTGGAACCAAGATTTTGCTGGTTTACTAGTGTGCTTGGGGTCATTGTCTTGATGAAACACCCATTTCAAGGGCATGTCCTCTTCAGCATAAGGCAACATGACCTCTTCAAGTATTCTGACGTATCCAAACTGATCCATGATACCTGGTATGTGATATATAGGCCCAACACCATAGTAGGAGAAACATGCCCATATCATGATGCTTGCACCACCATGCTTCACTGTCTTCACTGTGAACTGTGGTTTGAATTCAGAGTTTGGGGGTCGTCTCACAAACTGTCTGCGGCCCTTGGACCCAAAAAGAACAATTTTACTCCCATCAGTCCACAAAATATTCCTCCATTTCTCTTTAGGCCAGTTGATGTGCTCTTTGGCAAATTGTAACCTCTTCTGCACATGTCTTTTATTTAACAGAGGGACTTTGCGGGGGATTCTTGCAAATAAATTAGCTTCACACAGGCGTCTTCTAACTGTCACAGCACTTACAGGTAACTCCAGACTGTCTTTGATCATCCTGGAGCTGATCAATGGGTGAGCCTTTGCCATTCTGGTTATTCTTCTATCCATTTTGATGGTTGTTTTCTGTTTTCTTCTACATGTCTGTTTTGTTTGTTTTTTTGTCCATTTTAAGGCATTGGAGATCATTGTAGATGAACAGCCTATAATTTTCTGCACCTGCGTATAAGTTTTCCCCTCTCCAATCAACTTTTTAATCAAACTACACTGTTCTTCTGAACAATGTCTTGAACGTCCCATTTTCCTCAGACTTTCAAAGAGAAAAGCATGTTCAACAGGTGCTGGCTTCATCCTTAAATAGGGGACACCTGATTCACACCTGTTTGTTCCACAAAACTGACAAACTCACTGACTGAATGCCACGAAAAAGAAGAGAAAAACCAAGAAAAGAAAAACGAGCTCCGCTGAGAGTCTGAGGATGAAAACGGCTTCAGTGGGTTTAATTATAGTACGACGTCACATGTTACTGTCAGTAACAATAACGGCGTTGTAATGATGGAAACAGTAATTAGTTAGACTACCTGTACCTGAAAAAATTGATGGTGTTTGTAACGGCGTTTATTGTAACGCATTAGTCCCATCAGCGGCAACAAGAGACCCAAACATCTGCGTGTCATCAGCATAACTGAGACGACTAATCCATGAATCCAGGTCATCTGACCGAAATGTTGCTATGTAGACAGAGAGAACAACACATCGAGGTTCAAACACATCGCTACGTGATTATAGACCACGCTGTCCTGTCCATTAGAACCAGCGGTCCCAATCACACCCAGAGACCTAAAACGAGCCACGTCAACACAGGTAACGTTCAGCAGGAATCTCTGCTGGGGAACAGCGTCAGTGTTTGAACTCACCAGTTTGATTTGTTAACAAGAAAACCTATAAACTGCCCAACCCGTTGTTACATAATTTGGTGTTGGGGCGGGACTACGAAGTTGGCAGAGGTAATGTTTTTGCCTCCGTTTGTTTGTTTGTGAACAGCCTAGAACCCACAATTTTTCATATATCACTATGACATTTTTATTGAAGAGTCATATCCTGATAGGCAAGAAGTGATTAAATTTTCAAGGTCAAAGGGCAAAGTCAGGAACAATCCCTATCTTTAACAATGAACAAATTTTCAAACATTCCTGTCAAAAAAGGTAAAATTTCTTTCATGTTTGAGAGTGTTATGTAGGATGATATCCTTCATCGGCTGACAAAGTTTGATCAGGTGTCACAGGCCGAACGGTCCCCCCGTAAAAATCAGTCCGCCCTGCCTTCACTGCGCATGCGTCATTTGGGACCACAGCAGCTCGTCTGAGATCTTCACTCAAAGCAATCAAATGGATTAAGATAAGATAAGAGAAGAGAAGAGAAGACTTTAGTGATCTCGCAGTGGAGGAATTCACACTTTTAAAGGGAGGGGGAACCACAGCGATAAATTTATACCATTGGACACCAGCGGTCCCAATCACACCCAGAGACCTAAAATGAGCCACGTCAACACAGGTAACGTTCAGCATGATTATTAACCATCAGATGACAAAGTAGCACCTGTGAAATCATTCTAAAGTCAGCTTGAAGCAGAAACGAGGTGATACTCTGTGACATTTTGAAATGACGGAGGTGCAGTGAATGCAACAGCTAGCAGCTTGTGCGCTGTGATCGCTTCCTCCGTCTTTTATGATGAAATAATGCTGAATTCATGTGAAAATGATTGTTGTAGAAAAGCTTCAGATATCTGTGGATGAGATAGATGATGACTGGAGGCAGTTTGAAGCAAAAACGACGTGATAATCGGTGAATAGAATAGAATAGAATAGAATAGAATAGAATAGAATAGAATAATTCTTTATTGTCCACCGATGTGGAAAATTGTCTTTGGCTCACCAGCACAAAAAAGACAAAAAAAAACAGTCATAAAACATTCATACAAACACACGAATAAAACAAAAATAAGATACATAAAATACATGGAAGTAAAAGAAGAAATAGAATAAGACCTAGTAAGATAAATAAAACGCGGTTAATGGCAGTGAAGGCAGGGCAGACCGATTTTTAGGGGGGACCATTCGGTCTGCGACACCGCATCTGATGCAGAATACAGATTTTGTGGCCATTTAAATTTAACACTGAAAACCCAATTTAATGTATATTTTACAGTAGTGTTCAGAATAATAGTAGTGCTATGTGACTAAAAAGCTCAATCCAGGTTTTGAGTATATTTCTTATTGTTACATGGAAACAAGGTACCAGTAGATTCAGTAGATTCTCACAAATCCAACAAGACCAAGCATTCATGATATGCACACTCTTAAGGCTATGAAACTGGGCTATTAGTAAAAAAAAGTAGATGTGTTCACAATAATAGTAGCATCTGCTGTTGACGCTACAAACTCAAAACTATTATGTTTAAACTGCTTTTTTATCAATCCTGTGAATTACTAAACTAGTATTTAGTTGTATAACCACAGTTTTTCATGATTTCTTCACATCTGCGAGGCATTAATTTTGTTGGTTTGGAACCAAGATTTTGCTGGTTTACTAGTGTGCTTGGGGTCATTGTCTTGTTGAAACACCCATTTCAAGGGCATGTCCTCTTCAGCATAAGGCAACATGACCTCTTCAAGTATTCTGACATATCCAAACTGATCCATGATACCTGGTATGTGATATATAGGCCCAACACCATAGTAGGAGAAACATGCCCATATCATGATGCTTGCACCACCATGCTTCACTGTCTTCACTGTGAACTGTGGCTTGAATTCAGAGTTTGGGGGTCGTCTCATAAACTGTCTGCGGCCTTTGGACCCAAAAAGAACAATTTTACTCTCATCAGTCCACAAAATATTCCTCCATTTCTCTTTAGGCCAGTTGATGTGTTCTTTGGCAAATTGTAACCTCTTCTGCACGTCTTTTATTTAACAGAGGGACTTTGCGGGGGATTCTTGCAAATAAATTAGCGTCACACAGGCGTCTTCTAACTGTCACAGCACTTACAGGTAACTCCAGATTTTCTTCCACGCGTCTCTGGTTTTTTTGTCCATTTTAAAGCATTGGAGATCATTGTAGATGAACAGCCTATACTTTTTTGCACCTGCGTATAAGTTTTCCCCTCTCCAATCAACTTTTTAATCAAACTACGCTGTTCTTCTGAACAATGTCTTGAACGTCCCATTTTCCTCAGGCTTTCAAAGAGAAAAGCATGTTCAACAGGTGCTGCTTCATCCTTAAATAGGGGACACCTGATTTACACCTGTTTGTTCCACAAGACTGACGAACTCACTGACTGAATGCCACACTACTATTATTGTGAACACCCCCTTTTCTACTTTTTTTTTTACTAATAGCCCAATTTCATAGCCTTAAGAGTGTGCATATCATGAATGCTTGGTCTTGTTGGATTTGTGAGAATCTACTGAATCTACTGGTACCTTGTTTCCCATGTAACAATAAGAAATATACTCAAAACCTGGATTAATCTTTTTAGTCACATCAATCAATCAATCAATTTTTTTTTATATAGCGCCAAATCACAACAAACAGTTGCCCCAAGGCGCTTTATATTGTAAGGCAAGGCCATACAATAATTATGTAAAACCCCAACGGTCAAAACGACCCCCTGTGAGCAAGCACTTGGCTACAGTGGGAAGGAAAAACTCCCTTTTAACAGGAAGAAACCTCCAGCAGAACCAGGCTCAGGGAGGGGCAGTCTTCTCCTGGGACTGGTTGGGGCTGAGGGAGAGAACCAGGAAAAAGACATGCTGTGGAGGGGAGCAGAGATCAATCACTAATGATTAAATGCAGAGTGGTGCATACAGAGCAAAAAGAGAAAGAAACAGTGCATCATGGGAACCCCCCAGCAGTCTATGTCTATAGCAGCATAACTAAGGGATGGTTCAGGGTCACCTGATCCAGCCCTAACTATAAGCTTTAGCAAAAAGGAAAGTTTTAAGCCTAATCTTAAAAGTAGAGAGGGTGTCTGTCTCCCTGATCTGAATTGGGAGCTGGTTCCACAGGAGAGGAGCCTGAAAGCTGAAGGCTCTGCCTCCCATTCTACTCTTACAAACCCTAGGAACTACAAGTAAGCCTGCAGTCTGAGAGCGAAGCGCTCTATTGGGGTGATATGGTACTATGAGGTCCCTAAGATAAGATGGGACCTGATTATTCAAAACCTTATAAGTAAGAAGAAGAATTTTAAATTCTATTCTAGAATTAACAGGAAGCCAATGAAGAGAGGCCAATATGGGTGAGATATGCTCTCTCCTTCTAGTCCCCGTCAGTACTCTAGCTGCAGCATTTTGAATTAACTGAAGGCTTTTCAGGGAACTTTTAGGACAACCTGATAATAATGAATTACAATAGTCCAGCCTAGAGGAAATAAATGCATGAATTAGTTTTTCAGCATCACTCTGAGACAAGACCTTTCTGATTTTAGAGATATTGCGTAAATGCAAAAAAGCAGTCCTACATATTTGTTTAATATGCGCTTTGAATGACATATCCTGATCAAAAATGACTCCAAGATTTCTCACAGTATTACTAGAGGTCAGGGTAATGCCATCCAGAGTAAGGATCTGGTTAGACACCATGTTTCCAAGATTTGTGGGGTCAAGTACAATAACTTCAGTTTTATCTGAGTTTAAAAGCAGGAAATTAGAGGTCATCCATGTCTTTATGTCTGTAAGACAATCCTGCAGTTTAGCTAATTGGTGTGTGTCCTCTGGCTTCATGGATAGATAAAGCTGGGTATCATCTGCGTAACAATGAAAATTTAAGCAATACCGTCTAATAATATTACCTAAGGGAAGCATGTATAAAGTGAATAAAATTGGTCCTAGCACAGAACCTTGTGGAACTCCATAATTAACTTTAGTCTGTGAAGAAGATTCCCCATTTACATGAACAAATTGTAATCTATTAGACAAATATGATTCAAACCACCGCAGCGCAGTGCCTTTAATACCTATGGCATGCTCTAATCTCTGTAATAAAATTTTATGGTCAACAGTATCAAAAGCAGCACTGAGGTCTAACAGAACAAGCACAGAGATGAGTCCACTGTCCGAGGCCATAAGAAGATCATTTGTAACCTTCACTAATGCTGTTTCTGTACTATGATGAATTCTAAAACTTGACTGAAACTCTTCAAATAGACCATTCCTCTGCAGATGATCAGTTAGCTGTTTTACAACTACCCTTTCAAGAATTTTTGAGAGAAAAGGAAGGTTGGAGATTGGCCTATAATTAGCTAAGATAGCTGGGTCAAGTGATGGCTTTTTAAGTAATGGTTTAATTACTGCCACCTTAAAAGCCTGTGGTACATAGCCAACTAACAAAGATAGATTGATCATATTTAAGATCGAAGCATTAAATAATGGTAGGGCTTCCTTGAGCAGCCTGGTAGGAATGGGGTCTAATAAACATGTTGATGGTTTGGATGAAGTAACTAATGAAAATAACTCAGACAGAACAATCGGAGAGAAAGAGTCTAACCAAATACCGGCATCACTGAAAGCAGCCAAAGATAACGATACGTCTTTGGGATGGTTATGAGTAATTTTTTCTCTAATAGTTAAAATTTTGTTAGCAAAGAAAGTCATGAAGTCATTACTAGTTAAAGTTAATGGAATACTCAGCTCAATAGAGCTCTGACTCTTTGTCAGCCTGGCTACAGTGCTGAAAAGAAACCTGGGGTTGTTCTTATGTTCTAGAAAGATGTCCTAGCTTTACGGAGGGCTTTTTTATAGAGCAACAGACTCTTTTTCCAGGCTAAGTGAAGATCTTCTAAATTAGTGAGACGCCATTTCCTCTCCAACTTACGGGTTATCTGCTTTAAGCTATGAGTTTATGAGTTATACCACGGAGTCAGGCACTTCTGATTTAAAGCTCTCTTTTTTAGAGGAGCTACAGCATCCAAAGTTGTCTTCAATGAGGATGTAAAACTATTGACGAGATACTCTATCTCACTTACAGAGTTTAGGTAGCTACTCTGCACTGTGTTGGTATATGGCATTAGAGAACATAAAGAAACAATCATATCCTTAAACCTAGTTACAGCGCTTTCTGAAAGACTTCTAGTGTAATGAAACTTATTCCCCACTGCTGGGTAGTCCATCAGAGTAAATGTAAATGTTATTAAGAAATGATCAGACAGAAGGGAGTTTTCAGGGAATACTGTTAAGTCTTCTATTTCCATACCATAAGTCAGAACAAGATCTAAAATATGATTAAAGTGGTGGGTGGACTCATTTACTTTTTGAGCAAAGCCAATTGAGTCTAATAATAGATTAAATGCAGTGTTGAGGCTGTCATTCTCAGCATCTGTGTGGATGTTAAAATCGCCCACTATAATTATCTTATCTGAGCTAAGCACTAAGTCAGACAAAAGGTCTGAAAATTCACAGAGAAACTCACAGTAACGACCAGGTGGACGATAGATAACAACAAATAAAACTGGTTTTTGGGACTTCCAATTTGGATGGACAAGACTAAGAGTCAAGCTTTCAAATGAATTAAAGCTCTGTCTGGGTTTTTGATTAATTAATAAGCTGGAATGGAAGATTGCTGCTAATCCTCCTCCTCGGCCCGTGCTACGAGCATTCTGACAGTTAGTGTGACTCGGGGGTGTTGACTCATTTAAACTAACATATTCATCCTGCTGTAACCAGGTTTCTGTAAGGCAGAATAAATCAATATGTTGATCAATTATTATATCATTTACCAACAGGGACTTAGAAGAGAGAGACCTAATGTTTAATAGACCACATTTAACTGTTTTAGTCTGTGGTGCAGTTGAAGGTGCTATATTATTTTTTCTTTTTTAATTTTTATGCTTAAATAGATTTTTGCTGGTTATTGGTGGTCTGGGAGCAGGCACCGTCTCTACGGGGATGGGGTAATGAGGGGATGGCAGGGGGAGAGAAGCTGCAGAGAGGTGTGTAACACTACAACTCTGCTTCCTGGTCCCAACCCTGGATAGTCACGGTTTGGAGGATTTAAGAAAATTGGCCAGATTTCTAGAAATGAGAGCTGCTCCATCCAAAGTGGGATGGATGCCGTCTCTCCTAACAAGACCAGGTTTTCCCCAGAAGCTTTGCCAATTATCTATGAAGCCCACCTCATTTTTTGGACACCACTCAGACAGCCAGCAATTCAAGGAGAACATGCGGCTAAACATGTCACTCCCGGTCTGATTGGGGAGGGGCCCAGAGAAAACTACAGAGTCCGACATTGTTTTTGCAAAGTTACACACCGATTTAATGTTAATTTTAGTGACCTCCGATTGGCGTAACCGGGTGTCATTACTGCCGACGTGAATTACAATCTTACCAAATTTACGCTTAGCCTTAGCCAGCAGTTTCAAATTTCCTTCAATGTCGCCTGCTCTGGCCCCCGGAAGACAACTGACTATGGTTGCTGGTGTCGCTAACTTCACATTTCGCAAAACAGAGTCGCCAATAACCAGAGTTTGATCCTCGGCGGGTGTGTCGTCGAGTGGGGAAAAACGGTTAGAGATGTGAACGGGTTGACGGTGTACACGGGGCTTCTGTTTAGGGCTACGCTTCCTCCTCACAGTCACCCAGTCGGCCTGCTTTCCCGGCTGCTCGGGATCTGCTCTGCACATAGCACTACTATTATTCTGAACACTACTGTACATTATATCTTAACCAAATGTGCCCCAACCAGAGACCAGAGGCTCCTCAGTTCAAATCCCAGCCTGACTTTAGACCAGGTCCTTAATCCCCTAGTTGCTCCCAGTGTGTATGTGAGTACCTTGTGTGGCAGCACCCTGACATCGGGGCGAATGTGAGGCATTATTGTAAAGCACTTTGAGCATCTGATGCAGATGGAAAAAGTGTGATATAAATGCAGTCCATTTAATGATCACTCTCATATTTGAATGTGAGGTGCAGACTGGCACTCACTATCACCTGACAAAGTTTGATCTGGATCTGATTGTGGATTTTCTGGACATTTGAATTTAATATTGAAAAGTCCATTTGATCTATATTTACGTCCGCCAAGGACATAATAAAATCATCAGCATTTATTTATTTATTTATCTGTCTGTTAGAAAGATTATGTCAAAACTACTTCATGGATTCTCACCAAATTAGCACCTCAGACAGATATTAGGGCATGGAGGACTCCAAAGAAATTTGAAGGTGATCCGGATCTGAATTGGTGGATGTCAGAAAGATTGACATTGGAAAGACACAGGTGAGGACAGGACCTTGGCAAATTGAGAGTCTTGCCTTCTGGTGCAGCTCATTCTTCACCATGACGGTCCAGTACAACGTCTTTAAAACATCAGACTCCGCCCCAATCCATCTATCGATATCACGCTCCAACTTGAGATACTTAAACTCCTCCACTTGGGGCAGTAACTCTCTCCTGGCCCAGACGGGACAGAGGACCACAGTCTCAGATTCTTATCCCATTCGCTTCACACTCGGCCTCAAACCAGCTCAGAGTTCATCAGAGGTCACTGCCTGATGAAGTCATTTGAGTGATAATAATAAAAGTCAACAAAGACACTGCTGCAGCACAAAAGTCTTATTTTGTGTGTAAATGACATAAACGTTTTTCCCAAACAGAAGACTGGATTAAAAACTTAGCACCCATAATTCTGTGCAGCTACATTAACGCGTTCCTGAAAATAATACAAACTTGTAACTCTTCACTTCAAGATGTTTCTGAGTCAAACGTTCATAGTGACCTCGCAGGATCAGATGTCAGGACGCCACACGTTCTGCATGAACTGTTCATAAAACATCAGAAACACAAAGACGGTTTTTGTGTCTTCAGGAGACAGTCGATCCGTTTTTGTCTCGTGTGGACAAGCAGCTGTCACCTGCTGAACTCAGACACGACAGCGAGGACAAATCTATCAGAACTTCAGAATCATACGTTTCCGTCTGAGACAGAAAAAGTCGAAGGACAGAAATAATCGTTTCCATGTCAACATGAGACGTCTCACCAGTTTTTAGGTCACTGGGAGGAAACGGGGACAAATTCAACCAACTTCAGACACAAAGACACTGTTCAGATTTTCTCTGGGTCAGCAGAGGAAACGGTCTTTGTCCAAACGTCTTCAGCTGTCGTGTGACAGGTTCAGTTCTCATGTGTCGATGAAGCAGTGGAGTCTTCCTCCTGATGAGCTGCGACCTGCCGGTGATCACGTGACCTCCTCGTTGGAGGTGGCAGAGCTCAGCAGGCTCACAGCCATAAATCACTGATGGTTGTTGGTTTACGGCCGGCAGCAGGTGTGAAGGTCACGCTGCAGTTCGGCGTTCCTCGGCATCTCTGTGTGTGGCTCCAGACTCGTCATCGTCTCCATTTGATGAGAAATCAGTCACCGACGTCCATCGTTTGGGAGATCTGAACGGTTCTGCATGAACACAAAATGACTGAGCTTGAACTTTTTTTTTTGTCTTCATTTTTGCTGCATTTTTTTTATGAAAATGTTCACAACTTTGAAGTGAAGCAACACATGAACCAGAAGTTTTGGAATTTTTAATCCAGACACAGCCGACGATTCTCACAAGAAATGTTTTTAAAATTAAAAACAAAAATTCTAATTGAGGGCTTGGATCAGACAAAACGACGACTTATTTAAGGTTTTCATAGAAATCTTGAATAAAGTTAAAATAAATGTTACACACAGAAAGTTCAAGGTTCTAGTTCTGACAGTTCTGCAAAGACTCCTAGTTCTCAGTAAAAACAAGGCCAGAGTTACTGATTATTTTATTACTGATTAAATTATTCTGAAGGAGCTTTTAAAAATATTAATTTAAAAAGGATAAAAAATTTAAGTGGATCAGAATCCAGACCGGTTCAGGGATTGAGACCTTTGACATTTTGATGAGGTTCCTGAGCCAGTAAGATTCTGACAGTGTTAAAGGTGTTAGAAAGGACTTGAACAGATAACGATCAATCATTTTAATTCTGACCTATCAGAGGATCGGTGGGGGGGGTAACTGTCTTGTGCTTCAGGAACATTCAGGACTTTAATTCCACAGCGAGAGAATCCAGATTCTGGATTGATGTTGACCCGCCGTGGGAGTGGGGGAAGAATGTGCGGCGCTTCTCCAGTCACAGCAAAGACCCCGAACCCGTCCAGGGAGACGGGTTTTTCCAAACGAGCACTTTCCATCAGGGTGATGTTGAACCGCTGTCACACAGACTGTATCTCTGTCCTGCCTGGGTGATGTCTCTGGCTGGTGGGCGTGGCTTTTAATCGTCTGTCAGGGTTATGACGTCACGCCAGGCGACAGGTTTTATGGAGCATCTGTTACGTACGGCAGCAGATTACCGTATTTTCTCACCTGTTTTCTGTATTATCAGCTCTTACTGTACTTTATTAATTATTGGCACTTATTCTTTTTTTATTAGAATTTATTGTGTTTAGTGCTTTGATTCCTGGGAAAGTCTGATATAGTTACTATAGTTATTGCCAATATTGACAGCGAATGTTTGATTTTTCGGGATATAAATCGCACTGGAGTAAACAGGTCCTACCAAATGTGTCCTTGAAGCTCCACTCCTGGAAGACAGATAATTTTCTGTCACATTGCATAGATGTGATGGTGATCAATACGTTATAACTCCTGATGCACATCTTATTTTCTTCTCCACAGGCCCAAATCCACAGCAGCGTCTCTTCAAAGTCCTGATGCTGAATCCTGTTTACAAAGCAGAATCTGATTTGTAGGTGTAATAAACTGTATAACACTGTGATGAGTTTGTTTCAACCCTGCAACATGATGCGGTTACTACGGTAACCGAATTACAATCTGAGAAAAATGGACCATATTTTAGCTCACCTCGAAGAATTTGCTCAGATTTTTTTTAAGTCACTTTTTAAACTGCAGAATTTCCTGGTGGGGGGGGGGGGGGGGGGGGTCTTCTTGCAAATTTATAACTTCATAATATGAGAAAATGCCTTTTATTTCTTGTAAATGTGTTTTTTTCCCCTCATCTCAGAAATTAAACATTTTAATTTGGGGGGTTTTTCCCTCTTCAATTTAATGCTTTAATTCTAACTCACTTCCTGTGACTGTGACATAAATTATTGATCATTTTTAACCTCTCATGGTTCCAATACGTCGTCGTAGTTCTCTCTCCTGGTTCTGTTTCCTGGAGACGTGGTCTTGGTTCTCTGGGGGTTCAAACTCAACATTGCCTGCTGCAACGTCCTCATGTGCGGTTGTCTTTTGTTCCAGTGAGGTCCAGTCCAGGTGAGAACTGAGGTGTCCACAGACTGCAGCAGACCCAGTCAAGGCTGTGGTTCCCTTTGACCTCTGTGTGAACCCGAGCTCAAAAGGAATCCTCCCACCCTGGACCAAGAAACCCCAGGACAGAGCAGCTTCCTGCTGTCACTCATCCGGCCCCAAGCAGCTGTAAGAGGATGACGGACCAGAAGCTGAGAAGAAGAGGAGTGTCCAGCCCAACGTCACCTTAATTCTAACATTTTGTTGCTTTACAGTAAAAATGAGATGTTCTGGCTGAAGGTACCTGGGACACTGAAGTCCAGGTTTGATTTTAAAGAATCCTTCAAGTCCACAACTGTCTGGACCAAACCTCTCTATCTGGATCATCACGGTCCTCTCGGTGATGGGTCTGAGGAGCTTGGTGGACCTCAGAACACTGGTTGTGGAACGACCAGCACCTCCTTGCAGAGGATGTGGTCGGACAAACATGGCGGCTGGTCTCTGTGACTGACAGGTTCACCAGCCAATCACATAAGAGACGAGAGCAGCCACAACCAGACACACAGGAGACCTCTGGTCCAAGTGCCTTTTTCTCACCACGGGTCTTCATGCAGCCAGCAGGGGGCAGTAAATCACATCAGAATGCCACATTTGTCCGTTTGTTGGTTGGTCAACTCTTCGATTTCTGTCAAACTCAGAATGTGGATGACGTTTGACCTCAAAATTGCCTTAAAGAGTTCATTCTGTCAAAGCTCAAAGCCATCAGAGTCAAAGTCAAAATCCTCCTGATTTGAACCCAACTGATGCAGGTGGATTCTGGAACTGCCCTCACAAGGTCAACTATATGTCAGTCATGTGTGTGAAGGGGAAGGACATTGGGGTCAAAGGTAAATTTAGAATGAGGCAAAGAACCATGTTCAGAAAAAGAAAATAAAGGTTTTCTATCCTCAGCCGGACTCACTGGAACCCGTGTGCTGTGTGATACAGTCTTCACACTCACAGTTACTGTCGATGAGTTTATTCATTTTAAAATAATTATACAGCAGCGATTTTACCAACATTTTAACAAATATGATGGAAATCTGAAACACACACACGCACACACACACACACACACAAAGAGGTTTTAGGGTTGAACCACAATCAAACGTTTTGGTTTCAGTGTCACATTCCCAGCTGAAGGCATTCATCTGTGTAGAACCGTTACTTTGAGACCGACTGAGGATCTGAAACGTTTATACACCTCCGATGTGGATCAGGAGGACCTGGGGTGTTGGTGCTGTCGGACCGGGCGGCGCTCGGCTCGCTGGACCTTTGAGGGGAAACCGGCATTTAGATAGATGGGTATGAAGACGGGTTTTCAGCCGCACTTCAGAACAAATTTATGGTCTGGAGTTTATGGCAGAGACAGAAGTTCTCCAGTTCCGTCCAAGAAGCCCCATCACCAGGATTTAGCTTTCCTGCTGTGCCATCCGTCATTTTGTCAGAGCAGGTGTCCTTTTTTTGTTTTTCTCTTCAGAGCTCCCTTTTTGTAACGAAGCTCTTCATTTGGCTGTTAGCGATAGCTCCAAGATTTTTTTTTTTTTTTTTGCAGTGGGGGCGGGGGGGCGGAGTTCAAGATACCAAGAGGCCCAAAGGGGGAGGATAAAGCTCCAAGATCTGGACTGAAGCCAGCCAGGGTGTACATTTCCCCCTCTTGAGTTCCGGAAAATTGGCAAGATTAATGCTGCGGCAGAAGGAAGGTGGTGCTGATGGCCATTCCAGATGGCCGTGACACTGGCAGCAGTGGCGCGGCGCGGTGCGGCCTCTGACCGCCGCGACCACTTTATGAGTGGTGTAAAATTGTTTCAGGATGAAGGTCCCGAGTCCAGTCAGCAGCAGTTTGGAACACCTCGTTATCCACCTCTGTGAGCAGGTGGGCTGTAGCCACGACGACAGCTCCTCCCGCGCCCATTCTGGCTAGCTTCACGTCGCTCAACGCCAATTTAGTTTCACACATTTTCCATTTTAACAGATTCTTTAAAAACTGAAGCACTGTGGATTTTGGTTCAGTTGCAGTCAGGAATTTAAGTAAAACTGGGGAGGAGGTGATCCAGAGATTAAAGCCATGGACTCGTGACCAGAGGGTCCTCGGTCCAGATCCAAAAATCACAAAACCTGGTCCCGGGGTGCAGTGGCGCACCTTGCTCAGCAGCATGCGGAGATGGCTGTGTGTGAGTGAGTGGATGAATGTGTGAGTGAACGGGTGAACCTGAGGCATCTTTGTGAAGAGATCTGAGCCTCTGCTTCAGATGGAAAAGTGACACAGAAACGACGTCCATCCATTTAACATCAAACTGATCACTGAAGATCTCAATACTGCTTCAGTACACTGAAGGCACAAGTCGCTCATTATCTCAGTGTGAGTTTTTGGAAATCAGTGGGAGAGGAACGGTGCTCCATGATCCCATACGTGTCACTATCTCATACGTGTCACAATACACCTGTCACTATCACATACATGTCACAATACACCTGTCACAATCGCATACGTGTCACGATACACCTGTCACTATCACATACATGTCACAATACACCTGTTACTATCACATACATGTCACAATACACCTGTCACTATCACATACATGTCACAATACACCTGTCACAATCGCATACGTGTCACAATACACCTGTCACTATCACATACATGTCACAATACACCTGTCACTATCACATACATGTCACAATACACCTGTCACAATCGCATACGTGTCACAATACACCTGTCACTATCACATACATGTCACAATACACCTGTCACTATCACATACATGTCACAATACACCTGTCACTATCACATACATGTCACAATACACCTGTCACAATCGCATACGTGTCACAATACACCTGTCACTATCACATACATGTCACAATACACCTGTCACTATCACATACATGTCACAATACACCTGTCACAATCGCATACGTGTCACAATACACCTGTCACTATCACATACATGTCACAATACACCTGTCACTATCACATACATGTCACAATACACCTGTCACTATCACATACATGTCACAATACACCTGTCACAATCGCATACGTGTCATGATACACCTGTCACTATCACATACATGTCACAATACACCTGTTACTATCACATACATGTCACAATACACCTGTCACAATCACATATGTGTCACAATACACCTGTTACTATCTCATACGTGTCACAATACACCTGTCACAATCGCATACGTGTCATGATACACCTGTCACTATCACATACATGTCACAATACACCTGTTACTATCACATACATGTCACAATACACCTGTCACAATCACATATGTGTCACAATACACCTGTTACTATCTCATACGTGTCACAATACACCTGTCACAATCGCATACGTGTCATGATACACCTGTCACTATCACATACATGTCACAATACACCTGTCACTATCACATACATGTCACAATACACCTGTCACAATCGCATACGTGTCATGATACACCTGTCACTATCACATACATGTCACAATACACCTGTTACTATCACATACATGTCACAATACACCTTTCACTATCTCATATGTGTCACGATACACCTGTCACTATCTCATACGTGTCACAATACACCTGTCACAATCGCATACGTGTCATGATACACCTGTCACTATCACATACATGTCACAATACACCTGTTACTATCACATACATGTCACAATACACCTGTCACAATCACATATGTGTCACAATACACCTTTCACTATCTCATATGTGTCACGATACACCTGTCACTATCTCATACGTGTCACAATACACCTGTCACAATCGCATACGTGTCATGATACACCTGTCACTATCACATACATGTCACAATACACCTGTCACTATCACATACATGTCACAATACACCTGTCACAATCGCATACGTGTCATGATACACCTGTCACTATCACATACATGTCACAATACACCTGTTACTATCACATACATGTCACAATACACCTGTCACAATCACATATGTGTCACAATACACCTTTCACTATCTCATATGTGTCACGATACACCTGTCACTATCTCATACGTGTCACGATAAACCTGTCACTATCACATACATGTCACAATACACGTGTCACTATCTCATACGTGTCACAATACACCTGTCACAATCGCATACATGTCATGATACACCTGTCACTATCACATACATGTCACAATACACCTGTCACAATCACATATGTGTCACAATACACCTGTCACTATCTCATATGTGTCACGATACACCTGTCACTATCTCATATGTGTCACGATAAACCTGTCACTATCTCATACGTGTCACGATAAACCTGTCACTATCACATACATGTCACAATACACCTGTCACTATCTCATACGTGTCATGATACACCTGTCACAATCGCATACGTGTCATGATACACCTGTCACTATCACATACGTGTCACGATACACCTGTCACTATCACATACATGTCACAATACACCTGTCACTATCTCATACGTGTCACAATAAACCTGTCACTATCTCATACGTGTCACGATAAACCTGTCACTATCTCATATGTGTCACGATACACCTGTCACTATCTCATATGTGTCACGATAAACCTGTCACTATCACATACATGTCACAATACACCTGTCACTATCTCATACGTGTCACAATACACCTGTCACAATCACATACGTGTCATGATACACCTGTCACTATCACATACATGTCACAATACACCTGTCACAATCGCATACGTGTCATGATACACCTGTCACTATCACATACATGTCACAATGCAAACAGCATGTCTTTTTCCTGGTTCTTTCCCTCAGCCCCAACCAGTCTCAGCAGAAGACTGCCCCTCCCTGAGCCTGGTTCTGCTGGAGGTTTCTTCCTGTTAAAAGGGAGTTTTTCCTTCCCACTGTAGCCAAGTGCTTGCTCACAGGGGGTCGTTTTGACCGTTGGGGTTTTTCATAATTATTGTATGGCCTTGCCTTACAATATAAAGCGCCTTGGGGCAACTGTTTGTTGTGATTTGGTGCTATATAAAAAAAAAGTTGATTGATTGAGTTGATGATTGATGTCACAATACACCTGTCACTATCTCATACGTGTCACAATACACCTGTCACAATCGCATACGTGTCATGATACACCTGTCACTATCACATACATGTCACAATACACCTGTCACAATCACATATGTGTCACAATACACCTGTCACTATCTCATATGTGTCACGATACACCTGTCACTATCTCATACGTGTCACGATAAACCTGTCACTATCTCATACGTGTCACAATAAACCTGTCACTATCTCATACGTGTCACGATAAACCTGTCACTATCTCATACGTGTCACAATAAACCTGTCACTATCTCATACATGTCACGATAAACCTGTCACTATCTCATACATATCGCGATACACCTGTCACTATCTCATACATATCGTGATACGCCTGTCACTATCTCATAAGTGTCATGATACACCTGTCGCAATTACATATGTGTCGCAATATGCCTGCCACAATTGCATATGTGTCAAAATACACCTGTCCTGATCCCATACATGTCACAATACTCCTGTCGCAATCCCATACCTGTCACGATACGCCTGTCACAATATAACACACATCACAGTACCTCGCAGCACCACATGCAGGTTACATTGAGACTTTACCTACGACGTGATCAACAACAGAAAGAAAACACCTTCAGTGTAAACCACAGTTTAAATGTTTAATATTCAAAATGAAGGTTGGTAAACTGACGTTTTACCACTTATTTTAATAGTGTGTTTGGCTTTGTTGTTATTGTGCAGTTTTTATAGAAAAATGTTCAAAAAAGCTTTAATCACTTGGTGATCCATCAGAATATTCTCCAAACAAACACTGGAACATTACTGCGATGCATTTTATTAGTCTACTTCATAAAAGAGCTGCAAGAATTTCAGTGTTTTGGGGTTATTTTGATCACAGTGCTGAGACGCACCGGCGGCCTGTCCAGTGAACCCCACCTCTCACGGAGTGACCTCTGCAATAGGCTTCAGCCCCTGTGACCTTTAAATGGAATAAGCAGGTTTCGAAAATGGGTGAATTATCAACTCAATCAATCAATTTTTTTTTATATAGCGCCAAATCACAACAAACAGTTGCCCCAAGGCACCTTATATTGTAAGGCAAGGCCATACAATAATTACGTAACTTTTAACAGGAAGAAACCTCCAGCAGAACCAGGCTCAGGGAGGGGCAGTCTTCTGCTGGGACTGGTTGGGGCTGAGGGAGAGAACCAGGAAAAAGACATGCTGTGGAGGGGAGCAGAGATCAATCACTAATGATTAAATGCAGAGTGGTGCATACAGAGCAAAAAGAGAAAGAAACAGTGCATCATGGGAACCCCCCAGCAGTCTACGTCTATAGCAGCATAACTAAGGGATGGTTCAGGGTCACCTGATCCAGCCCTAACTATAAGCTTTAGCAAAAAGGAAAGTTTTAAGCCTAATCTTAAAAGTAGAGAGGGTGTCTGTCTCCCTGATCTGAATTGGGAGCTGGTTCCACAGGAGAGGAGCCTGAAAGCTGAAGGCTCTGCCTCCCATTCTACTCTTACAAACCCTAGGAACTACAAGTAAGCCTGCAGTCTGAGAGCGAAGCGCTCTATTGGGGTGATATGGTACTATGAGGTCCCTAAGATAAGATGGGACCTGATTATTCAAAACCTTATAAGTAAGAAGAAGAATTTTAAATTCTATTCTAGAATTAACAGGAAGCCAATGAAGAGAGGCCAATATGGGTGAGATATGCTCTCTCCTTCTAGTCCCCGTCAGTACTCTAGCTGCAGCATTTTGAATTAACTGAAGGCTTTTTAGGGAACTTTTAGGACAACCTGATAATAATGAATTACAATAGTCCAGCCTAGAGGAAATAAATGCATGAATTAGTTTTTCAGCATCACTCTGAGACAAGACCTTTCTAATTTTAGAGATATTGCGTAAATGCAAAAAAGCAGTCCTACATATTTGTTTAATATGCGCTTTGAATGACATATCCTGATCAAAAATGACTCCAAGATTTCTCACAGTATTACTAGAGGTCAGGGTAATGCCATCCAGAGTAAGGATCTGGTTAGACACCATGTTTCTAAGATTTGTGGGGCCAAGTACAATAACTTCAGTTTTATCTGAGTTTAAAAGCAGGAAATTAGAGGTCATCCATGTCTTTATGTCTGTAAGACAATCCTGCAGTTTAGCTAATTGGTGTGTGTCCTCTGGCTTCATGGATAGATAAAGCTGGGTATCATCTGCGTAACAATGAAAATTTAAGCAATGCCGTCTAATAATACTGCCTAAGGGAGGCATGTATAAAGTGAATAAAATTGGTCCTAGCACAGAACCTTGTGGAACTCCATAATTAACCTTAGTCTGTGAAGAAGATTCCCCATTTACATGAACAAATTGTAATCTATTAGACAAATATGATTCAAACCACCGCAGCGCAGTGCCTTAATACCTATGGCATGCTCTAATCTCTGTAATAAAATTTTATGGTCAACAGTATCAAAAGCAGCACTGAGGTCTAACAGAACAAGCACAGAGATGAGTCCACTGTCCGAGGCCATAAGAAGATCATTTGTAACCTTCACTAATGCTGTTTCTGTACTATGATGAATTCTAAAACCTGACTGAAACTCTTCAAATAGACCATTCCTCTGCAGATGATCAGTTAGCTGTTTTACAACTACCCTTTCAAGAATTTTTGAGAGAAAAGGAAGGTTGGAGATTGGCCTATAATTAGCTAAGATAGCTGGGTCAAGTGATGGCTTTTTAAGTAATGGTTTAATTACTGCCACCTTAAAAGCCTGTGGTACATAGCCAACTAACAAAGATAGATTGATCATATTTAAGATCGAAGCATTAAATTATGATTATATGGAGCATCCAGAAAGTCTTCACAGCACTTCGCTTCTTCCACATTTTGTTATGTTACAGCCTTATTCCAAAATGGATGAAATTAATTTTTTCCCTTAAACTTCTACACACAATACCCCATAATGACGTGAAAAACTTTTTAAATATGTTTTTGCAAATTTATTAAAAAAAAAAGATAAATCACAAGTCCATAAGTATTCACAGCCTTTGCCGTGAAGGTCAAAATTGAGCTCAGGTGCCTCCTGCTTCCACTGATCATCCTTGAGATGTTTCTGCAGCTTAATTGGAGTCCACCTGGGATAAATCCAGTTGTTTAGACATGATTTGGAAAGACACGCACCTGTCTACATATAAGATCCCACAGTTGACACAAACCAACCATGGAGTCAAAGTAATTGTCTGTAGACCTCAGAGACAGGATTGTCTGGATGCACAAATCTGGAGAAGGATACAAAAACATTTCTGATGCTTTGAGGGTCCCCAATGAGCACAGTGGCCTCCATCATCTGTAAATGGAAGAAGTTCAGATCCACCAGGACTCTTCCTAGAGCTGGATGCCCATCTAAACTGAGCGATTGGGGGAGAAGGACCTTAGTCAGGAGGTGACCAAGAACCCGATGGTCACTCTGTCAGAGCTCCAGCATTCCTCTGTGGAGAGAGGAGAACCTTCCAGAAGGACAATCATCTCTGCAGCAATCCACTAATCAGGCCTGTATGGTACAGTGTCCAGACAGAAGCCACTCCTTAGTAAAAGGCACATGGCAGCCCAGCTGGAGTTTGACAAAAGGCACCTGAAGGACTCTCAGACCAGGAGAAACAAAATTCTCTTGTCTGATGAGACAAAGACTGAACTCGTCGTCATGTTTGGAGGAAAGCAGGCACCATCCCAACAGTGAAGCATGGTGGTGGCAGCATCATGCTGTGGGGATGTTTTTCAGCAGTAGGGTCTGGGAGACTAGTCAGGATTGAGGGAAAGATGAATGCAGCAATGTACAGAGACATCCTGGATGAAAACCTGCTCCAGAGCGCTCTTGACCTCAGACTGGGGTGACAGTTCATCATTCAGCAGGACAATGACCCTAAACACACAGCCAAGATATCAAAGGAGTGTCTTCAGGACAATTCTGTGAATGTCCTTGAGTGGTCCAGCCAGAGTCCAGACCTGAATCTGACTGAACATCTCTGGAGAGATCTGAAAATGTCTGTGCACCGACGCTCCCCATCCAACCTGATGGAGCTTGAGAGGTGCTGCAAAGTTGAATGGACCAAACTGCCCAAAGATAGGTGCACCAAGCTTGTGGCATCATATTCAAGAAGACCTGAGGCTGGAATTACTGTCGAAGGTGCATCAACAAAGTATTGCGCAAAGGCTGTGAATACTTATGGACACGTGATTGCCGCAGTGACAGGCCCACTGACGCCATGATGGATGTATGCCGGCTACACCATGGAGCGCTGGATGACCCCCAGCTTCAGCTTTGTAAAACTTTGCAAAAACATTGTGTGTTAGAATGGCCTTTGAGTCCGGTCTGCTTGAGGTTTCTTCCTCAAATCCTCAGAGGGAGTTTTTTCTTCCCACTGTCGCCTGTGTTCTTGCTCGGGGGGTTGGTCAGGTTAGACCTCACTCGTGTTAATCGCCTTGAGGCACTAATTAAATTAAACAAATTGAATGTGGTTTCTTAGTTTTTTATTTGTAATAATTTTGCAAAAATTTAAAAAAAAAACCTTTTTCATGTTGTCATTATGAGTGATAATTTGGAGGGGAAAAATGAATGTCTTCCATTTTGAAATAAAGCTGCAACATAACAAAATGTGGAAAAAGTGAAGCGCTGTGAAGACTTTCCAGAAGCACCGTAACTGAGATTTAACTGTTAATTTTTAAAATTAAGAATCGAACATTACTTAAGTGACATTTTCATTATTTAGTCTTTTTCATGTGCGAGAATTAAATGTAACTTCTTCTTGTAGAAACAATTACAGTTGTTTGGGAAAGTGTTTGTTGTGTGGGCCACCCGAAGAGGAGGTACTGCTGGTCCAACACCAGAGGGCGCCCTGCCTGAAGGTGAGCTTCAGGCACCAGAGGGCGCAGCCGCTGCAGAGGAGCCCCAGGAGCCCGGCGCTGACAGCCGTCACCATTCACCTTAATCAGCATCACCATAAAAGCCTGGAGGAGACACCACATCTCTGCCGAGAAATCTGCTTACCCTACAGGTAACCTTCTCAGCCTTTCTCTGTGCCGTTCGCACATATTGAATGCTAACCTGTTTGCAGTCGTAACCTACTGTAACTAACAGCTTGGAGCTGGTGTGTTGGAAATTTGGAGGAGTCGGCGATTCCGCTCCTAAATTTCTTCGTGTTCAGTAGGCACTGCACGAACTGGTTTTCATGCTACCTGAGAGTGAAGGACTTGTCACTCCAGAAAGAACTGTGAGTTGCTGACTGTTGCTGGGTGTTTCACACACCCACATAATCTGTTTGTGCTTCCTGCCAGCTGTACCCAATCCGACAGCTGGAGGCGGTGGCCACCTGGGGACTCAGGACCGGTGTATTGCAGGTCTCTGCTGGCAGTGGAAATCGTGTGGGGGCCGACTCTTCTCTGGACAGGCGTCTCCTATCCTCGAGCCTGCCCACAAGTCACCTATTGTTTAATTGACTGTTTCCTGAAGTGGTATCTGTATTTTGTTGTGCACATTTTCACAACATTAAATTGTTATCTTTTGGCATTTTCATTGTCCGTTCATTTACGCCCCCTGTTGTGGGTCCGTGTCACTACACCTTCCCAACAGGATTTCTCGGCCAATCGTCATGGATCCCGAGGGGCGTCAACCAACGAGTGAACCACCAATGGAAACGCAAGGTGCACAGGCACCAGCAGGAGGCGTGTTGGGTGAGCTGCAGCAAATCTTAACCGCCTTCACTGCTCGGTTGGACTTGGTAACCGAGCAGAGCGTTATACTCAATCGGAGGATGGAGGCTCTCACCGCTCAGGTGGAAGCGCACGCGCAGGGCGCTGCTGCAGCACCTCCTCCTGCTGACCGAGTGCCACATACAGATATACCAGTGGTCGTTCAACGAACCCCCCACATCCCCTGAAGGATACATAAGCCCTCTGGAACCGTACGGAGGTTGTGTCGAGACGTGCGCAGACTTCTTGATGCAGTGTTCGCTCGTCTTTTCACAGCGTCCCATCATGTACGCGTCAGATGCCAGCCGGGTGGCTTATGTTATAAATCTGCTTCGAGGTGAGGCACGCGCCTGGGCTACGCCGCTTTGGGAACAGAACTCACGGCTTCTATCAGCATACACTGAGTTCGTGAGGGAGTTCAGACAGGTGTTTGATCACCCTCATAGAGGCGAGACCGCTTCAAGCGTGCTGCTGTCGATAAGACAGGGGTGTCAGAGCGCAGCAGAGTATGCAGTCGACTTCCGCATCACGGCAGCGCGAGCCGGTTGGAATACTGTTGCGCTCCGCGCTGCCTTCGTAAACGGACTGTCTCTAGTCCTTAAGGAGCACCTGGTGGCAAAGGACGAGCCGTGGGATTTAGACGGGCTTATCAACCTGGTAATACGGTTAGACAACCGATTAGCAGAACGTCGACAGGAGCGAGACGAGGGGCATGGTCAGGCACGAGCCGTCCCTCTTCCTCCCGGGTCCAAAAGGGAGCCGTCTTCCCCACGCTCCACAGCCAGGGCACTCCATGTGACGACAGCTCCCCCTGCTGACGTTGTTAGGGAAAGGAGCAGGGCCAAAAAAAAAAATCAGATCAGAGACAAAGGAGGCTGGCCCATGGGGAGTGTTTTCACTGCAGCTCAACCAAGCACATGCAGAAAAACTGCCCCAAACGGTCAAAACAGCAACACTCGCCCTTAAAGACTGGGCTAAGGCTGGGCCATAATACTCACGCGGGGAAACCCCGTAAATCTGCACGCATCCCAGTTACGATCCTGAGTGGGGATCTAACCCTTCATGCCCCAGCACTGGTGGACACAGGGTCGGAGGGGAATCTGCTGGATAGCAGCTGGGTGAAGGAAGTTGGGCTCCCTCTAGTGGCCTTACCGTCACCATTGTCGGTACGGGCACTAGATGGCACCCTTATCAAAAATTTTTCTAAACCTGTGAGACACATCGAAGTGGACACGGTTCGAAAAATTAAGCTGGTTTTCAGTGAAAATTTTAACGGCTGATGAGAGATTTTGAGGTGATACTGTCGCTTTAAGGATTTCCCACGGAGCGAGACGTCGCGAAGCGCTCTCAGGCGCCGTCGTCAGCCTGTTTCAAGCTGAAAACCTCCACATTTCAGGCTCTATTGATCCAGGACGTCATGAGAGAACAGAGAAGTTTCAGAAGAAGTCGGTTTCAGCATTTTATCCGGATATTCCACTGTTAAAAGAGATTTTTTTTAATGAAAGACGTGCGGACGGATTGCAGCGTCGGCTCGCAGCCACCGCAATGCTCCGCCACAGGAAAAACACCTCCTTTGGAAGCCTTAAGGCCAAGTTGGAACATGTCCAGCTGTTAAACAATTTCTCATATACTCACTCCACTGAAAGCCATCAAAAGCCGCCTGGATTTTACAAATGGTTATCAACATGGAGGTGTTTTTCCTGTGCCGCTGCACCGCGCAGGCTGCTTCCCGACGCGCGGACCCGTCCGCACATCTTTCATTAAAAAAATCTCCTTTAACAGTGGAATATCCGGATAAAATGCTGAAACCGACTTCTTCTGAAACTTCTCTGTTCTCTCACGACGTCCTGGATCAATAGAGCCTGAAATGTGGAGGTTTTCAGCTTGAAACAGGCTGACGACGGCGCCTGGGAGCGCTGCGCGACGTCTCGCACCGTGGGAAGTCCTTAAAGCGACAGAATCACCTCAAAATCTCTCATCAGCCGTTAAAATTTTCACCGAAAACCAGCTTAATTTTTCGAACCGTGTCCACTTCGATGTGTCTCACAGGTTTAGAAAAAAATTTGATCAAACAAAGCGCCAGTCTCTCAGCAACTTCTCAGACAAAGGAATTCCGACGAGGGGCTGAACGACTCCTCCCACAAGGAGTGCTCACAGGCGAATGACGTCACCGACAGGCGTGGAAAAACTCACGCATGCGCACGAGGGTTCAAGCATGTCTGACGTAAAAACATATGAATGAAATCCATAGTTTTTTAAAAAAATAAAAAGGACCTATATTTTATTGACAGCCCTCGTATGCTCTCTCCTTCTAGTCCCCGTCAGTACTCTAGCTGCAGCATTTTGAATTAACTGAAGGCTTTTCAGGGAACCTTTAGGACAACCTGATAATAATGAATTACAATAGTCCAGCCTAGAGGAAATAAATGCATGAATTAGTTTTTCAGCATCACTCTGAGACAAGACCTTTCTAATTTTAGAGATATTGCGTAAATGCAAAAAAGCAGTCCTACATATTTGTTTAATATGCGCATTGAATGACATATCCTGATCAAAAATTGCAGCAGTTCCTCGGCTTTGCAAATTTCTACCAGAGGTTCATAAAGGGCTATAGCCAGGTAGTTAGCCCCCTGACGGCCCTAACCTCCACTAAAGTCCCCTTCACCTGGTCGGATCGGTGCGAAGCCGCGTTTAGGGAGTTGAAACGCCGGTTCTCAACTGCACCAGTTCTGGTGCAGCCCAATCCCAATCGCCAGTTTATAGTTGAAGTGGATGCCTCTGACTCAGGGATAGGAGCGTGCTGTCCCAGAGCAGGGAGTCCGATAAGGTCCTCCACCCTTGTGCCTATTTTTCCTGCAGGTTGACCCCGGCAGAATGGAACTATGACGTCGGCAATCGGAAACTCCTAGCGGTGAAGGAGGCTCTTGAGGAGTGGAGACACCTGTTGGAGGGAGCTGCGGTGCCATTCGCCCCACGAACATTGTCTCGGATCGTGGTCCCCAGTTCTCCTCGCAAGTCTGAAGGAGTTTCTGTAGGGAAATGGGGGCCACCGTGAGTCTCTCGTCTGGGTACCACCCCCAGACAAATGGACAGGCAGAGCGGGCGAATCAAGATCTGGAGCAGGCCCTGCGGTGTGTGACCTCCGCGCACCCGACGGCCTGGAGTCAACATCTGGCCTGGATTGAGTACGCCCATAATAGCCAAATCTCCTCCGCAACCGGCCTCTCCCACTTCGAAATGTGTTTGGGGTACCAGCCCCCATTGTTCCCAGCCATAGAGGGAGAGGTCGAGGTCCCCTCGGTCCAGGCCCACCTCAGGAGGTGCCGGCGGGTGTGGCACACAGCCCGCTCTGCCCTTCTGAAAGTCCGGACGAGGGCTAAGGACCATGCAGACCGCCGGCGTACCCCGGCTCCTGCATAGCAGCCTGGGCAAATCAAGTCAAATCAATTTTATTTATATAGCGCCAAATCACAACAAACAGTTGCCCCAAGGCACTTTATATTGTAAGGCAAAAGCCATACAATAATTACGGAAAAACCCCAACAGTCAAAACAACCCCCTGTGAGCAAGCACTTGGCGACAGTGGGAAGGAAAAACTCCCTTTTAACAGGAAGAAACCTCCAGCAGAACAAGGCTCAGGGAGGGGCAGTCTTCTGCTGGGACTGGTTGGGGCTAAGGGGAGAGAATCAGGAAAAAGGCATGCTGTGGAAGAGAACAGAGATCAATCACTAATGATTAAATGCAGAGTGGTGCATACAGAGCAAAAAGAGAAAGAAACACTCAGTGCATCATGGGAACCCCCCAGCAGTCTAAGTCTATAGCAGCATAACTAAGGGATGGTTCAGGGTCACCTGATCCAGCCCTAACTATAAGCTTTAGCAAAAAGGAAAGTTTTAAGCCTAATCTTAAAAGTAGAGAGGGTGTCTGTCTCCCTGATCTGAATTGGGAGCTGGTTCCACAGGAGAGGAGCCTGAAAACTGAAGGCTCTGCCTCCCATTCTACTCTTACAAACCCTAGGAACTACAAGTAAGCCTGCAGTCTGAGAGCGAAGCACTCTATTGGGGTGATATGGTACTATGAGGTCCCTAAGATAAGATGGGACCTGATTATTCAAAACCTTATAAGTAAGAAGAAGAATTTTAAATTCTATTCTAGAATTAACAGGAAGCCAATGAAGAGAGGCCAATATGGGTGAGATATGCTCTCCTTCTAGTCCAGGACTAGAAGGAGGTAGGGCAGGAGGTATGGCTTTCTACCAAGGACATTCCTCTGCACACTGAATCCCAGAAATTGAAAGACAAATTCATCGGTATCATTGGTAGCTGAGGCTACCAGCTTCACTGCAGATACATCCAGTTTTTCATGTTTCTAGGATCAAGCCATGTCACACCTCGAACCTCTGCACCCCCGGACCAGCGCCACCTCCTGCCCGCATCATTGACGGTGAGCCTGCATGGACCGTTCGCAGGCTCCTGGATGTTTGTCGGAGGGGCCGGGGATTCCAATATCTGGTGGACTGTGAGGGTTACGGACCTGAAGAACGCTCCTGGGTGAAAAGGAGCTTCATCCTGGACCCGGCCCTCCTGGCCGACTTCTACCAGCGGCATCCCGACAAGCCTGGTCGGGTGCCAGGAGGCGCCCGTTGAGGGGGGGTTCTGTTGTGTGGGCCGCCCAAAGAGGAGGTACTGATGGTCCAACACCAGAGGGCGCCCTGCCTGAAGGCGGGCTTCAGGCACCAGAGGGCACAGCCACTGCAGAGGAGCCCCAGGAGCCCGGAGCTGACAGCTGTCACCATTCACCTTAATCAGCATCACCATAAAAGCCTGGAGGAGACACCACATCTCTGCCGAGAAATCTGCTTACCCTACAGGTAACCTTCTCAGCCTTTCTCTGTGCCGTTCACACATATTGAATGCTAACCTGTTTGCAGTCGTAACCTACCGTAACTAACAGCTTGGAGCTGGTGTGTTGGAAATTTGGAGGAGTCTGCGATTCCGCTCCTAAATTTCTTCGTGTTCAGTAGGCACTGCACGAACTGGTTTTCATGCTACCTGAGAGTGAAGGACTTGTCACTCCAGAAAGAACTGTGAGTTGCTGACTGTTGCTGGGTGTTTCACACACCCACATAATCTGTTTGTGCTTCCTGCCAGCTGTACCCGATCCGACAGCTGGAGGCGGTGGCCACCTGGGGACTCAGGACTTGGCGGCTCCGGTGTATTGCAGGTCTCCGCTGGCAGTGGAAATCGTGTGGGGGCCGACTCTTCTCTGGACAGGCGTCTCCTATCCTCGAGCCTGCCCACACGTCACCTATTGTTTAATTGACTGTTTCCTGAAGTGGTATCTGTATTTTGTTGTGCACATTTTTCACAACATTAAATTGTTATCTTTTGGCATTTTCATTGTCGGTTCATTTACGCCCCCTGTTGTGGGTCTGTGTCACTACACCTTCCCAACAGTTTTGGTCAAGAAGGTACAGAAGATCCTCTGTTCGATTCCCACTGAGAGGGGGAGCGTCACTAAAGTCTAAAGAACACAGTCTTTAACCCTTGATTTGATCCCAGTGTGCAGTGGAGAGCTGTGTACGGCAGCACGCTGACATCAGAGTGTGTGTGTGTGTGTGTGTGTGTGTGTGTGTGTGTGTGTGTGTGTGTGTGTGTGTGTGTGTGTGTGTGTGTGTGTGTGTAGCACTGAGTGTCTGCATCAGAAGGAAAAATGATGTGAAATTTCATTTACTATTTAACTTATCAGCTGCCAGCATTCGATGATTTAATGTGAAATAATTCTACAGCTGAAAGGCAAAATTCAGTTTTGTGCAGAAAACAGAAGTGTTGGGTTCATGCTTTAAATCAAATCCTGATTCTGAACAAACTGTCAGCTTACAAGCCACAGATTTTAATTTATTTTGCAGCGTTTTGTGTCCAGTTGTGTCATTTTGTTTAGAGATTTTAAATCATTTATTTCTCTGTGTTAAAATTTATAATATGAATTTTTAATCCAGTTTGAGAAGAGTTCGAATTAAAGCTGCACAACTGTTTCTAAATTAGCACCTTGTATGGCAGCACCCTCACATCGGGGTGAATGTGAGGCATCATTGTAAAGTGCGTTGAGCATCTGATGCAGATGGAAAAGCGTGATATAAACGCAGTCCATTTACCGATCAGTAAACAATAAAAAACAAAAACTGACATAGAGGAAAAAATTTTTTTAAAACCAAATTAAACATCAATAAGTAATCGATGAGTGTTTGATTCACAGGTCTGAAGGAGGAAACTCAGAACACACAAACACCAACCCTGGAAACTTTTGCAATGTAAAAATAAATACATTAATAATAATTCTGTAGTAGTGATTTGCGCTGCAGCGCCATCCAGCGGCTACAGCTTCACATTATGAATGTGATTTTAATTTAAACAAACTACATCAGAATCTGGTTCCTTTTAGTGGCTACTCATTATTTTCAAACAGATTAATCAAACTACGGGGCGAGTGAACATCTGACACGAAATGTAAGAGATTATTAGTCATCGTAATTTCATGTTGTGTTATTATTATTATTATTATTATTATTATTATTATGTTGTTACCATGAAATATTAAGATTTCTTTGAAAAGTACTTGAATTTTGGCCCTGTGGCTGATGTGTGCTGTGTTCCACAGAACAACAAACTCAACCAGATATTAACTGTGTGGTTTTATTTAATAAAACACGAAGGGAAAAAACACTCAGCAGACTTGATAGTGACTGAATATAAAAAGACGTTTGTTGAAAAGGTGTTTGTACCTATAAAATGATGAAAACAGCAACTGACCCCAGAGGCCTGTTTATGACGTCACACATTAAAACCCACCGACTGTGGCACGGATTAAATAATCGCTGTTTCTTTATTACAGTGTGAAATCAAACATTTCATTCCTGAAATACTTCTGGTGCAACAAAACATTGTACAAAAACCAAACAACTCATTTTTTTGTATTAACATAGTTTTAAGGAAAACCCAAATAATTTAATTTAATCATTTTTCCTACAGACACAAACACGTTTAGTTTAATAATCACCTTTTGATTATTTTTTATTTATTTTATTATTAGTTTGTTTCTCTGCTCCAACTTAAAGACGTTTAATATGTAAAGGAAAAGTGGACATTTGGTTTATTGCATTCGTTTTGTTAAATATTGCTTCATTTTCCCACTTTTTAAAAATGTTCTAGAAATTTTGTTACATTTATGTATTATTTTGTTTATCGATAAGAAGCTTTATATTGTTTTCCTTTCATTGGCAATTCTTTTTCACTCGGTATTTTGTGATGTTTTTAATCCATATTAAACACTGTCTTATTATTATTATTATTATTATTATTATTATTATTATTATTATTATTATTATTATTATTATTATTATTATCAGCCTGCAGACGGTTTTGCTGTTAGACTTTGGGACCGTTTCTAATCGTTTGTGTGTAATTGGACACTAACCACCGTCAGACTTTAGACCCCGCCTCCTCACAGCCTATTGGCCAGCGCTCAGAGCGGCACGCCGCTCTGGCCACGCCCCCGCTGACCTCTCAGGTATAAGAAGATGCAGGTCAACGGCTACTGAGGACAGAAGTGAACATTCCCTCCGAAAAGCCACGCAGGATCTTCTGATCTGGATTAGGGTTTTTGGACCTTGCTGGATTTGTGGTGTCGGGTTGTGGGTCTGGATCATGGAGTTCTCGGACCTCTCGTTCCCGATCCCTTCCGCCGAAGAGTTCTACGACGACCCCTGTTTTAACACCAGTGACATGCACTTCTTTGAGGACCTGGACCCGAGGCTGGTTCACGTGGGCCTGCTGAAGCCCGAGGACTCCTCGTCCTCCTCTTCATCCTCCCCTCCCTCCTCCTCCTCCTCCCCGTCCTCCCTGCTGCACCTCCACCACCACGCAGAGGCAGAGGACGACGAGCACGTGCGCGCGCCCAGCGGGCACCACCAGGCGGGTCGGTGCCTGCTTTGGGCCTGTAAGGCCTGCAAGAGGAAGACCACCAACGCGGACCGCCGGAAGGCCGCCACGCTGCGCGAGCGCCGGCGGCTCAGCAAGGTCAACGACGCGTTCGAGACCCTGAAGCGCTGCACCACGGCCAACCCGAACCAGCGGCTCCCCAAAGTGGAGATCCTGCGGAACGCCATCAGCTACATCGAGTCCCTGCAGGCGCTGCTCCGCGGCGGCCAAGACGACAGCTTCTACCCGGTCCTGGAGCACTACAGCGGGGACTCGGACGCCTCCAGCCCGCGCTCCAACTGCTCCGACGGCATGGTGAGACCGCGCCGTGCGCCTCCGTGCGCCCCCCGTGCGCCTTTACGCACCCAGACCAGCAAAAAAACAAACCAAAGCAAATCACCGCCTCTCAGTTACATTACCACGGAACCGTCTTTCGTTTGGATTTTTAAAACGGTGCAAATTACAAATAATTGAGGTTCCATCATCGAATTTTACGCACAAATTAATTTAAATTAAAATTCATTCATAACAAGATTTGGATTTTATTCGTTTGGAGCGACTAAAACAACATATGTGGACTGGAACCGGTTTTAGATTTGGACCTCAGTGTGTCCCCGCGGTTTTCTTTAAAAGTAATTTCAAAACTCCATGTTTGTCCGGAAAAAAAGTCACACAGTTTAAAGCTTTTTTTTTTAGTTTAGTTTTGATTTCTCTGGATTTTATTTTCACTTAAAGTTCTTATTTTTGTTTGTGAGATCACATTTTGAAGTGACGCTTTTCATATATTTCCACTTTGTGTTCAGATTATTCATCACTGACCTCAAATTTATTCTGTTATTTTATTCATGTTTACTTCAGGAATATTTGCTATTTTTATTTTCAGTGTTACAGCCGCAAACGGTTTCGGTATAAATAAATTCACTCCTTGGAAATTAAAAAAAAAAAAAAAAGTAGTAGTAGAAAAACAACACGGACTCTAAATCCAGTTCAACATTGTGATTATTTTAGATTTATTTAGTTATTTATTGCAAAACCTTTAAAAAGAATGTTCCAAATATGTCTCCACCGCAAAGCTTTTTTTTTTTTTTTTTTTTTTTAAAGAAAAGAATCCAGGTCCATATTTAGTTTAAACATCAAATGTCGGTTCTAAAATAAGAAACCAATAACATTTACGCATTTTTGCGGCTTCATCTGGAAATTCAGTTACATTTCTATTCTTAAAGTTATCGCTGATCATTTAGTTTCATTAAAGTCTGTAATGCAACAAAGTGTTTCCCAATCTTTACACATTAATACAGCTTGTTTTGACATTGTTATTATCATCATCATCATTAAACTTTGGTATAATTTTAATTTGTCGAAACATAGTTAATTATTCTGACTTCAGCTGTGTACATTTTCTGTAATATTTATGCTTTATGACATCACAGCTGCTTATGTTATTTCTCTGCAGACTGATTTTAACGGACCCAGCTGTCAGTCTGACAGAAGAGGGCGCTATGACAGCAGCTCTTATTTCTCCGAGAGTCCAAACGGTGAGATAATAAATTCAACTACAGCACACACACACAATTTACTGCAAATTGTTTTGTTGCCTATTTATTGTTTCTTTGTTGTTTCACAGCCCCTGTGAAGGCCGAGCGGACTTCGGTCCAGGTTTCCAGTCTGGACTGTCTGTCCAGCATCGTGGAGAGAATTTCCACGGAGGGCAGCGCCCTGCTGCCGGCCACCGACAGCCCAGACTCCCCGCCGGCCGAGCCGCCGACAGCTGCTGAGACGCCAAACACCGCCCAGGCCTCGTCTCCGACCATCAGCCAGGACCCGAGCCTGATCTACCAGGTCCTATAGACCATGACCTCTGACCTTCTTACATGGTGTCCAGTCCAAACAAACCTACACTGAATGTTTTAGAATTTCACAAGTTCTAAACAGAGTCTTCACAGCCTGTTTGCATTTAATTTACAAATTAATTTTTCACACTTAAAAAAAAATGTTTTCACTTTTTTCTGTGTGTTCTGAATCTGAGGTAATAAAGTATTTTCCTGACAGAAATAAAATAAACACTAAAAATAATACAGTGACAGTTTGGTAAGATGATCAATTATAAATGGAAGAATTATTAAATATTTATAAATCTACCTATTATTTATTAATTAGTATTATGATAAGATATAATCCAGTAAAAATAAGGTGTCAGTTATTTATATTAATTTATAATGTACAGTGTTTTTAATCAATAAATTTCCTCACTTTTAGCCACATGGAAAATATAACTATGTCACCATTTGGATAAATAACTTTATAGAACCACGGTAATGTTTTATCATATGTCAGAAGTATGTTTATTCATCACTTGTGTTACTGGCAGAAAATATATTTTGTGGAGGTAAAATCCTTTTTTCCTGATTATTTTTAGGATTTAGATTACAAACAACATAAATGCTGGAAAATAGTTTTGTTTTTGCTTTTTAAAAATCAGCAGGATTTTTTAAATAACACCACCAAGTGTTTTTTTTTTTTCTGTTTTGTTTTGTAGTTCAGTTGTTAAAGGACGGAGGCCAAAAACCGATTACATTCCTCCACGTTGTCCATCTGATGTCCTAAAAGCCCCAAATTTTTGAATTGTCAAGAAAACTAAAACTACAGTCGTCCTGTGACTTATTTTAAAATTCTAATTTTATCTGTTTCTATTTAAATGTTTGCTTTAAAGAGTAGAAATCATTCACAGATTAATTCCTAAAGGAACCACTGTAGTTATTATCATGTCCAATTTAAGAATAATTCACTTTAAATTGTCATTTTCATTCACTGCAGCAGAGGACCATTTTTTTCTTTTTGTATATAAGATGTAAATAAGAGCCGATTTGTTCCAACTGAAAGTTTTATGTATTTAATGCGTCTGTATGTGCTTTTGTTTGTTGTGAAAAATGTTAACTTTATATTTATACATCTGAAAACTGAGTGACAGTTTAATGACAAATAAATCTGCTTATTTATACTGAAAATATTTCAGTTTTTTATTTAATTTCATGAAAAACATTAATTTTTGATGTATTTGAACAACTGGATTTGGGGGAGAATGACCATTCAAAATAAGAGTCACAAAGAATGGTGCTTTACATGACGAAAAACGTATTTTTTAAAAGTAATTTCTTACTGCTTTCCAATATAATAAATTAATAATCATGTTAATTGTACTTTTTTTAAAGTTGGACTTACTACTTTAATTTACAACCAGATTGCAGATAATTATATTTTATTCACTTATAGATTATCAATGTGTTAGAATTTTACATCAATGATTTTGTAGACATGAACAGAATTTAAACACGCGCGCGCACACACACACACACACACACCCGACATTTCATCCTCTCAGATGGCTGTCACTGTTACAATACAGTGAGGTACTGAGGTACTGCATGTAAAACCTCTACAGTGATTTAACAGAAACATTTATCATGACTGCAGCCAAAATACACAGGTGATGGAAATCAAAATGAAAAACAAAAATTTTAATTAATTAAATTTGTACTTAGTGACATTAACACATTCGAGTGCTAAGTTAAATTCACAGTTAAATTCAGGATCCTTGTCGCCATCGTTATAGCAACACACTCACACATCAATCAAAATTAACTCCACCCCAACACCTTAAGGTTTTTTTTTGCACAGCGCCACCAAGGGGCCTAGTGCGATCAGGTCAAATCAAATCAAATCAATTTTATTTATATAGCGCCAAATCACAACAAACAGTTGCCCCAAGGCGCTTTATATTGTAAGGCAAAGCCATACAATAATTACGTAAAAACCCCAACGGTCAAAACGACCCCCTGTGAGCAAGCACTTGGCTACAGTGGGAAGGAAAAACTCCCTTTTAACAGGAAGAAACCTCCAGCAGAACCATGATCAGGGAGGGGCAGTCTTCTGCTGGGACTGCTGTGGAGGGGAGCAGAGATCGATCACTAATGATTAAATGCAGAGTGGTGCATACAGAGCAAAAAGAGAAAGAAACAGTGCATCATGGGAACCCCCCAGCAGTCTACGTCTATAGCAGCATAACTAAGGGATGGTTCAGGGTCACCTGATCCAGCCCTAACTATAAGCTTTAGCAAAAAGGAAAGTTTTAAGCCTAATCTTAAAAGTAGAGAGGGTGTCTGTCTCCCTGATCTGAATTGGGAGCTGGTTCCACAGGAGAGGAGCCTGAAAGCTGAAGGCTCTGCCTCCCATTCTACTCTTACAAACCCTAGGAACTACAAGTAAGCCTGCAGTCTGAGAGCGAAGCGCTCTATTGGGGTGATATGGTACTATGAGGTCCCTAAGATAAGATGGGACCTGATTATTCAAAACCTTATAAGTAAGAAGAATAATTTTAAATTCTATTCTAGAATTAACAGGAAGCCAATGAAGAGAGGCCAATATGGGTGAGATATGCTCTCTCCTTCTAGTCCCCGTCAGTACTCTAGCTGCAGCATTTTGAATTAACTGAAGGCTTTTCAGGGAACTTTTAGGACAACCTGATAATAATGAATTACAATAGTCCAGCCTAGAGGAAATAAATACATGAATTAGTTTTTCAGCATCACTCTGAGACAAGACCTTTCTGATTTTAGAGATATTGCGTAAATGCAAAAAAGCAGTCCTACATATTTGTTTAATATGCGCTTTGAATGACATATCCTGATCAAAAATGACTCCAAGATTTCTCACAGTGTTACTAGAGGTCAGGGTAATGCCATCCAGAGTAAGGATCTGGTTAGACACCATGTTTCTAAGATTTGTGGGGCCAAGTACAATAACTTCAGTTTTATCTGAGTTTAAAAGCAGGAAATTAGAGGTCATCCATGTCTTTATGTCTGTAAGACAATCCTGCAGTTTAGCTAATTGGTGTGTGTCCTCTGGCTTCACGGATAGATAAAGCTGGGTATCATCTGCGTAACAATGAAAATTTAAGCAATACCGTCTAATAATACTGCCTAAGGGAAGCATGTATAAAGTGAATAAAATTGGTCCTAGCACAGAACCTTGTGGAACTCCATAATTAACTTTAGTCTGTGAAGAAGATTCCCCATTTACATGAACAAATTGTAATCTATTAGACAAATATGATTCAAACCACCGCAGCGCAGTGCCTTTAATACCTATGGCATGCTCTAATCTCTGTAATAAAATTTTATGGTCAACAGTATCAAAAGCAGCACTGAGGTCTAACAGAACAAGCACAGAGATGAGTCCACTGTCCGAGGCCATAAGAAGATCATTTGTAACCTTCACTAATGCTGTTTCTGTACTATGATGAATTCTAAAACCTGACTGAAACTTCAAATAGACCATTCCTGTTATGTGTCGGACGCAGCTCGGAGAACCGACCAGCGTTTGAAGGACCCAGTATGAAATAAGCAGAGCACGGTACAAAGGCTAACTGAATTTAATACATAACAGTGATACAAAAAATAACAAAAGAAAGTGCGGTCTGGCGTGGTGCGCTCCCAGCAGCGCTAACGGTCCGGAGCCAGAAGCTGTTCGGACCCAAGGACCCCTCCGACACCCCCCAGGTGGCCGCAACAAACCGAGTCTGTGAAAGAAGGAACCATTATGTGAGTCCACACTCTACACACAGAGAGAACACTTAAAGGTGTACAAACAGCAAACACTTCCTGGCTTGATTACTAATCAGCTTCCCAACCTGCAGGCATGGAACATCCAGTTCACAAAACTCCACTGCAGTGGAAGCCGATACATGACTAACATACAGCTCAATATAAAAAGGTGTGAGGGACACCACATTTACTGACTGTATACATGTTAGTCACAAAATCTAACGTACCTCAGGAAGTGTGCTGACGAGCGTGAGACCTCACCCCCTCCTCTTTCACAGACCGTGCATCAAACCCTGGACGTTCTCTGCATCCACTGATGATGAGATGGCTCCCGAGACGACGATCTCACCTGTCTGGTCACAAGGTCGGGTCTCTGGCAAATGCACACTGTATACTCCAGTCTTAAATGCCACCATGTTCCAATCCATATAGATGCACCTCAGCTGTGAGTCCTGACGAGCCGCAGGTGATCAGGGTGAGGTCCTGATAACCTCAGCAACACAGCCACTCAGTCCCAAATGCAAGCCACCTAGAAGGAAAAACAAAAGACAGAAACAAAAAGGCAGCCAGGCCCCCCCAGCCATACAACACATTCCTCTGCAGATGATCAGTTAGCTGTTTTACAACTACCCTTTCAAGAATTTTTGAGAGAAAAGGAAGGTTGGAGATTGGCCTATAATTAGCTAAGATAGCTGGGTCAAGTGATGGATTTTTAAGTAATGGTTTAATTATTGCCACCTTAAAAGCCTGTGGTACATAGCCAACTAACAAAGATAGATTGATCATATTTAAGATTGAAGCATTAAATAATGGTAGGGCTTCCTTGAGCAGCCTGGTAGGAATGGGGTCTAATAAACATGTTGATGGTTTGGATGAAGTAACTAATGAAAATAACTCAGACAGAACAATCGTGTTATATGGCTGGGGGGGCCTGGCTGCCGGTTTGTTTGTCTTTTGGTTTCCTCCCAGGTGGCTTGCGTTTGGGACTGAGTGGCTGTGTTGCTGAGGCTGTCAGGACCTCACCCTGATCACCTGCGACTCGTCAGGACTCACAGCTGTGGTGCATCTGGATGGATTGGAACATGTTGGCATTTAAGACTGGAGTGCACAGTGTGTATTTGCCAGAGACTCGACCTTGTGACCAGACGGGTGAGATCGTCGTCTCGGGAGCCATCTCATCAACAGCGGATGCTGAGAACGTCCAGGTTTGATGCACAGTCTGTGAAAGAGGAGGGAGTGAGGTCTCACGCTCGTCAGCACACTTCCTGAGGTACGTTAGATTTTGTGACTAACAGTTATACAGTCAGTAAATGTGGTGTCCCTCACACCTTATTGTATTGAGCTGTTTGTTAGTCATGTATCAGCTTCCACTGCAGTGGAGTTTTGTGAACTAGATGTTCCATGCCTGCAGGTTGGGAAGCTGATCAGTAATCAAGCCAGGAAGTGTTTGCTGTTTGTACACCTTTAAGTGTTCTGTGTGTAGAGTGTGGACTCACATAATGGTTCCTTCTTTCACAGACTCGGTTGTTGCGGCCACCTGGGGGGTGTCGGCGGGGTCCTTGGGTCCGAAACAGCTTCTGGCTCCGGACCGTTAGCGCTGCTGGGAGCGCACCACGCCAGACCGCACCTTTTTGTTATTTTATCACTGTTATGTATTAAATTCAGTTAGCCTTTGTACCGTGCTCTGCTTGTTTCATACTGGGTCCTTCAAACGCTGGTCGGTTCTCCGAGCTGCGTCCGACTCATAACAAATCGGAGAGAAAGAGTCTAACCAAATACCGGCATCACTGAAAGCAGCCAAAGATAACGATACGTCTTTGGGATGGTTATGAGTAATTTTTTCTCTAATAGTTAAAATTTTGTTAGCAAAGAAAGTCATGAAGTCATTACTAGTTAAAGTTAATGGAATACTCAGCTCAATAGAGCTCTGACTCTTTGTCAGCCTGGCTACAGTGCTGAAAAGAAACCTGGGGTTGTTCTTATTTTCTTCAATTAGTGATGAGTAGAAAGATGTCCTAGCTTTACGGAGGGCTTTTTTATAGAGCAACAGACTCTTTTTCCAGGCTAAGTGAAGATCTTCTAAATTAGTGAGACGCCATTTCCTCTCCAACTTACGGGTTATCTGCTTTAAGCTACAAGTTTGTGAGTTATACCACGGAGTCAGGCACTTCTGATTTAAAGCTCTCTTTTTTAGAGGAGCTACAGCATCCAAAGTTGTCTTCAATGAGGATGTAAAACTATTGACGAGATACTCTATCTCACTTACAGAGTTTAGGTAGCTACTCTGCACTGTGTTGGTATATGGCATTAGAGAACATAAAGAAGGAATCATATCCTTAAACCTAGTTACAGCGCTTTCTGAAAGACTTCTAGTGTAATGAAACTTATTCCCCACTGCTGGGTAGTCCATCAGAGTAAATGTAAATGTTATTAAGAAATGATCAGACAGAAGGGAGTTTTCAGGGAATACTGTTAAGTCTTCTATTTCCATACCATAAGTCAGAACAAGATCTAAGATATGATTAAAGTGGTGGGTGGACTCATTTACTTTTTGAGCAAAGCCAATAGAGTCTAATAATAGATTAAATGCAGTGTTGAGGCTGTCATTCTCAGCATCTGTGTGGATGTTAAAATCGCCCACTATAATTATCTTATCTGAGCTAAGCACTAAGTCAGACAAAAGGTCTGAAAATTCACAGAGAAACTCACAGTAACGACCAGGTGGACGATAGATAATAACAAATAAAACTGGTTTTTGGGACTTCCAATTTGGATGGACAAGACTAAGAGTCAAGCTTTCAAATGAATTAAAGCTCTGTCTGGGTCTTTGATTAATTAATAAGCTGGAGTGGAAGATTGCTGCTAATCCTCCTCCTCGGCCCGTGCTACGAGAATTCTGACAGTTAGTGTGACTCGGGGGTGTTGACTCATTTAAACTAACATATTCATCCTGCTGTAACCAGGTTTCTGAAAGGCAGAATAAATCAATATGTTGATCAATTATTATATCATTTACCAACAGGGACTTAGAAGAGAGAGACCTAATGTTTAATAGACCACATTTAACTGTTTTAGTCTGTGGTGCAGTTGAAGGTGCTATATTATTTTTTCTTTTTGAATTTTTATGCTTAAATAGATTTTTGCTGGTGTCGCTAACTTCACATTTCTCAAAACAGAGTCACCAATAACCACAGTTTGATCCTCGGTGGGTGTGTCGCCGAGTGGGGAAAAACGGTTAGAAATGTGAACGGGTTGGCGGTGTACACGGGGCTTCTGTTTAGGGCTACACTTCCTCCTCACAGTGACCCAGTCAGCCTGCTTTCCCGGCTGCTCGGGATCTGCCAGAGGGAAACTAACGGTGGCTAAGCTACCTTGGTCCGCACCGACTACAGGGGCCTAGCTAGCTGTAGAATTTTCCACGGTGCGGAGCCGAGTCTCCAATTCGCCCAGCCTGGCCTCCAAAGCTACGAATAAGCTACAGTTATTACAAGTACCGTTACTGCTAAAGGAGGCCGAGGAATAACTAAACATTTCACATCCAGAGCAGAAAAGTGCAGGAGAGACAGGAGAAGCCGCCATGCTAAACCGGCTAAGAGCTAGTAGCTGCACTATGCTAGCGGATTCCTAAAAACACACAAAGTGAATAATGTGTAAATAATTTAGAGGTGATTCAGCAGAGGGAGTGCTTTAGTTAAGGCACGTGAAGATTACACTGTGAAACAAATCGTTATCTAGTTAACTAGATCAATCTAACTGCGCAGATTAAACAGATACAGCAAAACACCGCTGTGCTCCGGAACAGGAAGTGATACAATACCGCAGTGAGAGGCAGCCACCAGTAGAGGCAAGCAAGAGCCCAGGTAACATAGAAACACGCGATCAAGTGACGCACCAGACCCAAAGCTCAATGATTTAAGTTTCATCTCAACGCGTTTCTTTGCGTTGCTTCGGGACGTGGAGAGCGTATGCTGGAAACATAACGCCGCCATAAAAACAGCTCCACCAACCCGCGTGTAAATGATTCAGACATTACAAATAAAATCTGAGAGTTCATCACTGCACAGCGTGAAACCGCACAGATAGTCAGGCTAGCTTTAGCTTAACCGTTAGATTTGCTATATGCAGCAATGCTAATACACTAATATAAGCGATTCAGAAAACACCTTTATTAGTCAGCATGGTCATTTTAAAAACCTTTTTTGTTGTGAACCACATGGCGAGTTAGCATCAGTGATTAGGAGGTGATGGTCCAGTGGTTAAAGTGTTGGGCTCGAGACCAGAGGATCCTTGGTTCAAATCCCAGGCTGAGGCCCTTGGGCAAGGTACTTAATCCCCTAGTTGCTCCCGGTGTGTAGTGTGCGCCTTGTGTGGCAGCACCCTCATATCGGGGTGAATGTGAGGCATTATTGTAAAGCACTTCAACCATCTGATGCAGATGGAAAAGTGCTATATAAATATAATATGCAGTCCATTTAGTGATAAGAATGGACATCTAAAAATTTCACTTTAAACGACTCAGTGACTTTGATGAACTCTGACCTTCATCTGCACTGATTTCATGACTCCTTTACAGTCATGATCCAGGAAAGAAGTTTGACATAGAACGTGCTTTAAAACTAAAGTGAAGAGAAAAAAATCCTGGAAACAAACACCTGCTGCCCAGCAATTAGAACCAAACTCACCTGGTGCAGGAGACAAATTAGTTTCCTCAGAAGAAGAGGAGGGTCAACTCCAATGACCCCACTGGTAAGTCTGATGAGCAGATGACATCCAAACACATCCCCATCATACGAGGTCTTTTAGAAAACTATCCTACCTTTTTATTTAAAAAAAAAAACTATATGGATTTGAATGACATGCGATTACACCAATCATGCTTGAACCCTCGTGCACATGCGTGAGTTTTTTCATGCGTGTCGGTGACGTCATTTCCCTGTGGGCAGGCCTTGAGTGAGATGTGGTCCCGCCCTCTTGGCTGAATTCCTTTGTTTCACACGCTGCGTTGCTTTATCAAAATTTTTTCTGGATCTCTGAGGAATATCCGAGTGGACACTATTCGAGAAATTTAGCTGGTTTTCGGTGAAAAGTTTAACGGCTGATGAGAGATTATGGGGTGTTTCTGTCGGTGTTGTTGTGTGGGCCGCTGAAGAGGAGGTACTGCTGCCCCACCACCACCAGAGGGCACCCTGCCTGGAGTGCGGGCTCCAGGCACCAGAGGGCGCTGCCACCTCACAGGAGCAGCCGGGGTGACAGCTGACACTCATCACCTATGACAGCTGTCACCACTCATCTGATCAGCATCGGTATATCAGCAAGACGTCATCTCCACCTCTTTGCCGAGATATCGCTTTACCAGGAAGGTAACGTTCTCAGCTGATTGTGAGATTTTTTCGACAGTAACCTTTTGTGTATTGTATAGCAGACTCTTTTTCCAACGAGAGGTGGAGGTGGTTTTCCTGCCTTGTGGATTGCTGGGTGCATACACGCCCACATTTAATTGTTTTTTTGTTCCTCGCCAGCAGTACCAGGTCCGACACGCGGAGGCAGTGGCCACCTGGGAGTTCGGGACTTGGCGGCTCCAGTATTCCCGGGGTCTGGTGGCGGAGGAAATCGTGTGGTTCCGGTTCTGCTTTGGACAGACATCTTCTATCTTCGAGCCTGCCCACACGACACCTTTTGTGATTTGACTTTTTGTCTATTGTTGTAATCTGTTGTGTTTGTTGTGCCCATTCACAACAGTAAAGTGTTGTTATTTGACTTCCTCCATTGTCCGTTCATTTGCGCCCCCTGTTGTGGGTCCGTGTACCTACACTTTCCCAACAGGTGTAAGGACTTCCCACGGAGCGAGACGTCCTGCAGCGCTTCCAGGCGCCGTCGTCGGTCTGTTTTGACCTGAAAACATCCTAATTTAAGGCTTAATTCACCCAGGACGTCGTGAGAGAACAGAGAAGATTCAGAAGAGGCCGGCATGAGGACTTTATGTGGACATTCCACTGTTTAAGGACATTTTTTAATGAAAGACGTGCGCGCAAATTCCGTGACGACTCGGTGAATCTGTGTGCGCCGCGACAGGAAAAACACCTTCGTGTTGAAAACCATTTGTAAAATTCAGGCGGCTTTTGATGGCTTTCAACAAGTGAGTAACTGAGAAATTGTTTAACAGCTTGGGCATGTTCCAACTTGCCCGTTAAGGTTTCCAACGGAGGTGTTTTTCCTGTCGCGACCCCCCGCGATCGGGTCCGGCCCGACATGCGACTCTGCCCGCACGTTCTTTCATTACAAAATGTCTGTTAACAATGGAATGTCCGAATAAACTCCTCATGCCGACTTCTTCTGAAAGTTCTCTGTTCTCTGACGACTTCCTGGATCAACAGAGCCTGAAATGTGGAAGTTTTCAACTTGAAACGGCGAGACGCTGCCGCCTCGAAATTTTTATCAAACAAAGCAACAGTCTCTGAGCCATTCCTAAACAATGAAAAAAATCGACGAGCGGGTGGACGACTCCTCACTCAAAGACTGCCCACAGGCGAATGACGTAACCGACAGGCGTGAAAAAACTCTCGCATGCCCACGAGGGTTCAAGCATGTCTGATGTAATCACACGTGATTCAAATCCATATGGTTTTTGAAAAAAATAATAAGGTCGGATACTTTTCTAATAGACCTCATATATTAAAAGTATTTTCGTGGGGGTGGGGGGTGTTGGGTCAGTAAATATGATTAAAAAAAATCTGTCTCTGATATTTCAGGAGGGAAAAAAGCCCATGAAAATTTGCCGAAGTAGGAAGTTTTTTTTCCCATATATATTTATTGGTTTTATTTTAAACAGAATAAAACAACACAATAGAAGGAAAACAAAGAACATGAACGTTGGCCTCTTCACCTAACACATATAGATACTCCCAATTTAAAATGAAATTGCTCTGTGCATAACAGTTGAAACCTCAAGCCCAGCGTATTTCAGAAAAGGTTCCCAAGTCTTTGAAAACGAAGTAGGAAGTTTTTTTTTTAAAAAAAGGCAAATTTAGTGAAGAGTGCATTACTGCCACCATCTGGACAGGAGTGTAGCTTAGCGACACACACACACACACACACACACACACACACACACACACACACACACACACACACACACACACACATCTGATTTTAGGGCAGCAGTGGATTCAGGATCAGTTTTTTCCCCTGAAACAGCGCCCCCTGCTGTTCATCTTCGGCTTAGTGTTGGGCAGCAGTCCAACACTGTGTGAGTGCACTCAAGTTCATATTTAAATCCATCTGTGTTCTACACCCGCTTACTGCAGTGAAGGGTCACGGTGGGCTGGAGCCTGTCCCAGCAGTCAGAGGGCGAGAGGCGGAGTCACAGACAGTCACAACTGCCATTCTTATGTTACAACATTTTCTGAATCAAACGGACCAAAAAGTGAACGGTGTCATTGTATATTTCATGCCTCTTTAGTTAAGGTGTAGTAAGTTGCGTTGCATTGTGTGGATGTTGTCATCATTCATTTTCACAGAGCAATTTGTGACATTCATGAGACTCAAGTGAATGATGATAAAAGGTGACAGCAGGTCAGATCACTGCAGCGCTCTGGGTTATATAATGTTCTTAGCGTCTCTGCAGATGTTTCCCAGCTTTGTTACATTTCATCCGTTTAGCACTTGGGGTTTAATGATCTAATGCCCCCTCCTTCTTAGAAGGCATATCGACAGTCTGCATGCTGTATTCATTTTAAGTAAAAAAAAAACCACACACACAAACACACCTTAACTCACGTGCAGTGCACTCTGGCCCATTTGGATTCTAATTAAAGTCCACTCTCACCAACCACTACTACATAGTAAGTAAAGTGTGATGCTGCTACCTGACCTGAGTACCACATGAACTGTGAAAATAAGGGCTCGAGTGAGTGGGTCGTGATCTAATATACAAGTGTGTGTGTGTGTGTGTATGTGGGTGCGTGCGTGCGTGTGTGTTTGCGCACGTGCGCTTCCATCCTATGGGTCCCAGTGACCTTCCCCTTGGTGCCCCCATTCACCATACCAAGTTTAACTTTGCTATCAGCTTCATTAAAAATCTATCTTCATTTTTCAGGCTCCACCCCTTTTTACCAGATGCACCCCATAGCTGTGAGTTTGGAGAGTAAAGAAGTGAGTAAGTAAGTGGGTAAGGACTGTGCTACCGTTACAGGTACTGAAGTCCTTGGCAGACGTCCCAGTTAGGGTTCTGGTTTGGGTAAGGACTAGGGATGTGTATCAAAAACCAGTTCCTGTTAAGAATCGAGAAGAAATGATTCATTCCACCAACATCAGTAGTCTTTTTGCTTAACGATTCCCTTAACGGTTCTTCTGTTCACATTATGCCAGAGCAGCCATTTGCCCTCTGGCCCGGTGTTTTTGTCTCCCACACGCTAAGATGAGGAAACGAGATTAGCTGCACAATCAATGGGTCTGAGTCCGACCACGTACCCAGACTGACAACAAAATTAAGTAATTTTATGCATTTTGGTGGTTTCTTGAGGCATTTTGTGAATGCATAAATGCGTCTCAACCTCAAAACATGCCCCGTGAAATAAATAAAATGTACTGTCTCTTCTTCTGTGGTGTTTAATGGCAGCCGGCATCCTTATTGTTGCATTGCTGCCACCTGCTGCTTCAGTCCGTTATAGTAGCACTAAATCCTCGAGTTCAGTGTCTTTACAGAAAACCTGCAAAGCTTATTTTTAATACACAGAAAATTCACAGGAGGTATTGATAAGGAAATCGATAAAGAATAGGCTTGATAAGCATAATTGATAATGGTGTCAATCGCGATAAAATCCTATCAATACCCATCCCTAGCAAGGAGTATGCTCTGTTACAGGTACTGAAGTCTCTGGTAGACATCCCGGTTAGGGTTAGGGGTTAGGGTTCTGGTTTTGGTAAGGACTATGTTCTGACTGACCTTCACTGCTTGCCACATGTCCTCAGACCCGACATTTTCACATTTAGTTCCATCATTAGTTCTTCCAGAACTGATGGGGGTTAAAACTCAGAAGTTTGGATTCCAATAAACCACTTCCTGTTTCCATCACAGTCCAACTCTTTGAACCAACAAAACTTTATTGACTTTTGAATAACAGATCTACAGACGCGGCTTGAAGACTCAAACTTTATTTACAAAAATACTGAGAACCAAACAGTGGAGGGCGAGGACGTTCGATGGGAACCAGAGTTTGTTCCTACAGCACCTAAAGGTTCCTGCTTGGAACAGGAAGTTGAGTAAATGCAGGCAGAACGTTCTGAGTTAAGACATTCATCACAGGGAGCGCCACTTCATCAGGTGTGAGGCGATCGCAGTTTGGTTTTAATTAGTTGATCTACTTTCTGCGGCGGGCGGCGGCTCCCTTCTTGCTGCTGTAATATGGAAAACACAAAGACAAATACACGTCAAATATTAAACGATTATTGACTGAGCGCTATTTGGGTCCGCTAACGCTCAGTCCGTACGGTCAACACCTCGGTCTGATATTTTCCCGTACAGACTGAGCAAGCGAGGTTAATAATTTGTTTATTATGTGGCTACTACATATATAAATATGCGACCTTACGGTATCATCCAAATATGAAAGCTGCTGACAGGTTTGGGTTCTTGGTCTGACCTGTCTGCTTCACCTCCATGAAGAACTTGCTAACAGATGGTCCGGTTGTTAGCTGGTAAACTTTCAATCTGTGGGTTTTTTTCTGATGCTTTTTAGATATTTATGGAGTACGTTCGTGATACGCGTTCCGGACTGATTGTCTTGTTAACAGTCTGATATGGGAAAATATCAGACCTGAAATCAGCCAACCAGAGCGCTTGTGGTGTTGCAGCCATATAATAATAATTAAAATATTTTTATTTGTTGGTTGTCACTTGACCAGGGGTGGCGCTGTGCTTCACACTCATGCAGACACTTGGCTTCACTTACAATTTACTGAGCTCCTCGACTCTCTTACGCAGGGTCGTGACCTGGAAAGAATCAAAGAGTACAGTGTGGGCTCAAATCCTGGGGTCACATGACACTGAGGTCAACCTCATAAAACATCAACAACCGCAACAAAAGCAAACACAAATCTTTTAAAATGTGGAAAAAACACAAAATAAAACACAATTTAACATGTAGAAGAAAAAAGAAAATCACACAAATTATTTAAAATGTAAAAAACACAAAATAAAACACATTATTTAAAGTGTAGAAAAAACCCACAAATCATTTAAAATGTGAAAAATAAAATAAAACAAATCATTTAAAATGTGAAAAAAACACAAATCATTTAAAATGTGAAAAAAATAAGTGTGAAAAAAACACAAATTATTTCAACTGTGGAAAAATAATAAACACAAATTATTTAAAATGTGACAAAATAATAAAACACAATTTAAAGTATGAAAAATAATAAAAAAATATTTAAAGTGTCAAAAAATAATAAAAATTATTTATATAAAGTGTGAAAAAATAGTTTGCATGTTACCTCACAGTGTTTATTGTAATAGTTTTACATAATTTAAAATATTACACTGAAAAAATAAAAATAAATCTGTTAAAACGTTAAATTCAGGTGACTGTGTATTCTCTTTATTTACCGTGCATCCGGAAAGTATTCACAGCGCTTCACTTTTTGCATATTTTGTTGTTACAACCTTATTCCAAAATTCATTTTTGCCCCTCAAAATTTTACTCACCACACCCATAATGACAACATGAAAAAAGTATTTTTAATTGTTGGAAATTTATTAAAATAAAAATGAATAAATCACATGTACGTAAGGATTCACAGTCTTTGCTCAATAATTTGTTGATGTACCTTTGGCAACAATTACAGAAGTGAGGGCAGCTATGAAAAGGATGAAGAGTGGAAAGGCAGCTGGTCCAGATGACATTCCAGTGGAGGCATGGAAATGTCTAGGAGAGATGGCAGTGGAATTTCTAACCACATTGTTTTTTAATTAAATTTTGAAAAGTGAGAGGATGCCTGAGGAGTGGAGATGAAGTGTGCTGGTTCCTATTTTTAAGAACAAGGGTGATGTGCAGAGCTGCAGTAACTACAGGAGCATAAATTTTTTCAGCCACAGCATGAAGTTATGGGAAAGAGTAGTAGAAGCTAGACTGAGAAAACAGGTGAAGAACTATGAGCAGCAACATGGTTTCATGCCAAGAAAGAGCACTACAGATGCAATGTTTGCCCTGAGAGTGCTGATGGAGAAGTATAGAGAAAGCCAGAAGGAGTTACATTGTGTGTTTGTGGATTTAGAGAAAGCTTATGACAGGGTGCCAAGAGAAGAGTTGTGGTATTGTATGAGGAAGTCTGGAGTAGCAGAGAAGTATGTGAAGGTGGTGCAGGACATGTACAAGGATGACAGCGGTGGGATGCGCACTAGGTATGAGAGACTCATTCAAGGTGGAGGTGGGATTACACCAAGGATCAGCTCTTGAGACTGAGATGGTTTGGACATGTGCAGAGGAGGGACCCAGGGTATATAGGGAGAAGGATGCTGAGGATGGAACCACCAAGCAGGAGGAGAAGAGGGAGGACAAAGAGAGGAGGTTTATGTATGTACTGAGGGAGGACATGCAGGTGGTTGGTGAGACAGAGGAAGATACAGAGGACAGGGTGAGATAGAAAAAATTGATATGCTGTGGCGACCCCTAACGGGAACAGCCAAAAGAAGATTTACAATTCAAAACAAGACCAAAAAAAAAAAAAATCACATGGAAATACAATTAATTCCACCCCAAAAATGTTTTAAAAAGTTTTAAATACTTTACTGACTTGCAAAAAAATGTGATTTATAGTCAGAATTTTGCTTTGCTTAAATTGTAATTTTTGTTTTGTCTTGTCTGCATTTTGAAAGAAAAATAAGACTGACATTCAGATTTATAAATTTTAAAATGTAACCAGAACTACTTGTTACCTTTTATCTGCTCAGTTCAATCAGATATTTAATGCATAATTTTGTTTTCTTCCCATCATCTGGATTTCTCAGATTTATGTGAACCCTGATCCTTGTTTTAGGTCTTAAATGTCTCCAGCATGCCACTTAATCATTTCTCTCCTAAGTGTTCCAATGCAGGCCCTGAGCCTGAGGTTGAGAAGCTCATGAAGGTCTCACCTCGTACTTCTGCCTCTTCAGTCTCTCCATGTGGTCGAACTTCTCAGACTCCAGTTGCACCATCCAATCATGGAGCTCTTTAATCTTATCCCTGCAAAAAACACAACCAGATTATCCCATATTTAAAAGGTTCCTGGAAGTCGCTGCCGGCAGTGGATCAGACCGCAGACATAATGGATTGGTTTAGTAATCTGTGCACAAAGACTGATATATGAGGAAAGTAAACAACATCCACAAAGGCAGTGGTTGTCATATTAGCTAGCAGTTATCATATTAGCTAGAAGGAATCATTTTAGCCATCAGAATCACCTGAAACAGTTTGAAAGACTGCAATTTAACTGGCTCAATTTTGGTTATGTTGGGTCAGTTGTGGTCATGTTAGGATGGTTTGGGTCATGCTGGGTCGGTCTGGATCAGTTTGGGACATGCTGGGTCAGTTTGGGTCACATTGGGACGGTTTGGGTCATACTGGGATAGTTTGGGTCTTGTTGAGTTGGTTTGGGGCAGTTTGGGTCATGTTGGGATGGTTTGGCTCATGCTGGATCAGTTTGGGTCATGTTTGGTCAGTTGTGGTCATGTTGGGATGGTGTGGGTGATTTTGGGTCAGTTTGGGTCCTGTTGGTTCAGTTTAGGTTATGTTGGGAGAACAGTTGTGGTCAGGTTCAGATGGTTAGGGTCATGTTGGGGGGATTTGGGTCATGTTGGAATAGTTCGGGTCATGCTGGGTCAGTTTGGTCATGTTGGAATAGTTTGGGTCATGTTGGGTTGGTTTGGATCAGTCTGGGACATGCTGAGTCAGTTTGGGTAATGCTGGGTCAGTTTGGGTCATGTTGGGATGATTTGGGTCATACTAGGATGGTTTGGGTCATGTTGGGTTGGTTTGGGTCATGTTGGGATGGTTTGGGTGATTATGGGTCAGTTTGGGTCCTGTTGGTTCAGTTTGGGTCATGTTGGGTCTGTTTTGTCATGTTGGGATGGTCTGGGTCATTTATGGTCATGTTGAGATGGTTTGGATCAGTTTCATCATGCTGGGTCAGTTTGGATCAGTTTGGGTCAGTTTGGATCATGTTGGGATGATTTTGGTCATGCTGGGTCTGTTTGGGTCATGTTGGGATGGTTTCGGTCATGTTGGGTCAGTTTGGGTCATGTTGGAATACGTCTGGTCATGCTGGGTCAGTTTGGTCATGTTGAAATGGTCTGGGTCATGCTAGGGTCAGTTTGGATCAGTTGGAGACATGCTGGGTCAGTTTGGGTCATGTTGGGATGGTTTGGTTCATGCTGGATCAGTTTGGGTCATGTTTGGTCAGGTGTGGTTATGTTGGGATGGTTTGGGTCATTTTGGCGGGTTTGGGGTCAGTTTTGGTCATGTTGGGATGGTTTTGTTCATGCGGGGTCTGTTTGGGTCAGTTTGGGTCATGTTGGGATGGTTTGGGTCATGTTGGGATGGTTTGAGTCATGCTGGGTCAGTTTGGACCATGTTGGGATGGTTTGAGTCAGTTTTGGTCATGTTGGGATGGCCTGGGTCATGTTGGGTTGTTAGGGTCAGTTTGGGTCACATCGGAATGGTTTGGATCAGTTTTGCCCATGTTGGGATGGTATTGGTCATGTTGGGTCTGTTTGGATTAGTTTGGGTCATGTTGGGATGTTTTGGTCATGTTGGAATGGTTTGGGTCATGTTGGGAGGATTTGTGTCAGTTTAGGTCATGTTGGGTCATGTCGGAATGGTTTGGGTCATGCTAGGTCAGTTTGGGTGATGATGGGTCGGTTTGGATCGGTTTGGATCGTATGAGATGGTTTGCATCATGCTGAATCAGTTTGGGTCATGTTGGGATGGTTTGGGTCATTTTGGGTCACGTTGGGTCGGTTTGGTTCAGTTTGGTCATGTTGGGTCAGTTTGGGTCATGTTGGGATGGTTTGGATCAGTTTCAGTCATGCTGGATCAGTTTGGGTCATGTTTGGTCAGTTGTGGTCATGTTGGGATGGTTTGGGTGATTTTGGGTCAGTTTGGGTCCTATTGGTTCAATTTGGGTCATGTTGGGTCTGTTTGGTCATGTTGGGATGGTTTGGGTCGTGCTAGGTCAGTTTGGGATGGTTTGGATCATGTTGTGTCGGTTTTGGTCATGTTGTGTTGATTTAGGTCATATTGTGTCTGTTTTGGGTCATTTTCTGGTCAGTTTGGGTCACATTGAGATGGTTTTGGATCAGTTTTGGTCATGCTGGGATGGTTTTGGTCATGCTGGGTCTGTTTGGGTCAGTTTGGGTCATGTTGGAACAGTTAAGGTCATGTTTGGATGTTTGGGTCATGTTGGGGGGGGTGGGTCAGTTTGGTATCAGTTTGGGTCATGTTGGGATGTTTTGGGTCATGTTGGGTCGGTTGGGGTCACGTTGGGTTGGATTGGGTCAGTTTAGGTCATGTTGGGAAGGTTTGAATCATGCTGGGCCAGTTTGGGTCATGTTGGGATGGTTTGGGTCATTTTTGGTCACGCTGGGATGTTTGGGTCATGCTGGGCCAGTTTGGGTCATGTTGGGATGGTTTGTGTCATTTGTGATCATGTTGGGATGGTTTGGGTCATGTTGGGTTGGTTTGGGTCATGCTGGGTTGGTTTGGATTATGTTGGGATGGTTTGGGTTATCCTGGGTCAGATTGGGTCATGTTGAGATGGCTTGCGTCATTTGTGATCACGTTGGGGTGGTTTGGGTCATGTTGGGTCGGTTTGGGTCATGTTGGGATGGTTTTAATCATGCTAGGCCAGTTTGGGTCAGGTTGGGACGGTTTGGCTCATTTGTATTCATGTTGGGATGGTTTGAATCATGCTGGGTCAGTTTGGGTCATGTTGGGATGTTTTGGTCATGTTGGAATGGTTTGGGTCATGTTGGGATGGTTTGCATCATTTGTGATCATGTTGGGGTGGTTTGGGTCATGTTGGGATGGGTTGGGTCATGTTGGGATGGTTTGAATCATGCTGGTCCAGTTTGGGTCACGTTGGGATGGTTTGGCTCATTTGCATTCATGTTGAGATGGTTTGAATCATGCTGGGTCAGTTAGGGTCACGTTGGGATGTTTTGGTCATGTTGGAATGGTTTGGGTCATGTTGGGGGGATTTGGGTTATGTTGGAATGGTTTGGGTCATGCTGGGTCAGGTTGGATCATATTGGGATGGTTTGGGTCATGATGGGTCAGTTTAGATCAGTTTGGGTCATGTTAGGATGGTTTGGTCATGTTGGGTCAGTTTGGGTCATGTTGGAATGGTTTGGGTCATGTTGGGTCAGTTTGGATTAGTTTGGGTCATGTTAGGATGGTTTGGGTCATGTTGGGTCAGTTTGGGTCATGTTGGAATGGTTGGGTCATGTTGGGTCAGTTTGGATTAGTCTGGGTCATGTTAGGATGGTTTGGGTCATGTTGGGTCAGTTTGGGTCATGTTGGAATGGTTTGGGTCATGATGGGTCAGTTTGGATTAGTCTGGGTCTTGTTAGGATGGTTTGGGTCATGTTGGGTCAGTTTGGATTAGTCTGGGTCTTGTTAGGATGGTTTGGGTCATGTTGGGTCAGTTTGGATTAGTCTGGGTCATGTTAGGGTGGTTTGGGTCATGTTGGGTCAGTTTGGGTCATGTTGGGATGGTTTGGGTCATGATGGGTCAGTTTAGATCAGTTTGGGTCATGTTGGGATGGTTTGGGTCAAGTTGGGTCATGTTGGGATAGTTTGTGTCATGATGGGTCAGTTTAGATCAGTTTGGGTCATGTTAGGATGGTTTGGGTCATGTCAGGTCAGTTTGGGTCATGTTGGGATGGTTTGGGTCATGATGGGTCAGTTTAGATCAGTTTGGGTCATGTTGGGATGGTTTGGGTCAAGTTGGGTCATGTTGGGATGGTTTGTGTCATGATGGGTCAGTTTAGATCAGTGTGGGTCATGTTAGGATGGTTTGGGTCATGATGGGTCATGTTAGGATGGTTTGGGTCATGATGGGTCAGTTTGGATTAGTTTGGTTCATGTTAGGATGGTTTGGGTCATGTTGGGTCAGTTTGGGATATGTTGGAATGGTTTGGGTCATGTTGGGTCAGTTTGGATTAGTTTGGGTCATGTTAGGATGGTTTGGTCATGTTGGGTCAGTTTGGGTCATGTTGGAATGGTTTGGGTCATGTTGGGTCAGTTTGGATTAGTTTGGGTCATGTTAGGATGGTTTGGTCATGTTGGGTCAGTTTGGGTCATGTTGGAATGGTTTGGGTCATGTTGGGTCAGTTTGGATTAGTTTGGGTCATGTTAGGATGGTTTGGGTCATGTTGGGTCAGTTTGGGTCATGTTGGAATGGTTTGGGTCATGTTGGGTCAGTTTGGATTAGTCTGGGTCATGTTAGGATGGTTTGGGTCATGTTGGGTCAGTTTGGGTCATGTTGGAATGATTTGGGTCATGATGGGTCAGTTTGGATTAGTCTGGGTCTTGTTGGGATGGTTTGGGTCATATTGGGTCAGTTTGGATTAGTCTGGGTCATGTTAGGGTGGTTTGGGTCATGTTGGGTCAGTTTGGATTAGTCTGGGTCATGTTAGGGTGGTTTGGGTCATGTTGGGTCAGTTTGGATTAGTCTGGGTCATGCTGGAATGGATTGGGTCATGTTGGGGGGATTTGGGTTATGTTGGAATGGTTTGGGTCATGCTGGGTCAGGTTGGATCATATTGGGATGGTTTGGGTCATGATGGGTCAGTTTAGATCAGTTTGGGTCATGTTAGGATGGTTTGGGTCATGTCAGGTCAGTTTGGGTCATGTTGGGATGGTTTGGGTCATGATGGGTCAGTTTAGATCAGTTTGGGTCATGTTGGGATGGTTTGGGTCAAGTTGGGTCATGTTGGGAGAGTTTGTGTCATGATGGGTCAGTTTAGATCAGTTTGGGTCATGTTAGGATGGTTTGGGTCATGTCAGGTCAGTTTGGGTCATGTTGGGATGGTTTGGGTCATGATGGGTCAGTTTAGATCAGTTTGGGTCATGTTGGGATGGTTTGGGTCAAGTTGGGTCATGTTGGGATGGTTTGTGTCATGATGGGTCAGTTTAGATCAGTGTGGGTCATGTTAGGATGGTTTGGGTCATGATGGGTCATGTTAGGATGGTTTGGGTCATGATGGGTCAGTTTGGATTAGTTTGGGTCATGTTAGGATGGTTTGGGTCATGTTGGGTCAGTTTGGATTAGTTTGGGTCATGTTAGGATGGTTTGGGTCATGTTGGGTCAGTTTGGATTAGTCTGGGTCTTGTTGGGATGGTTTGGGTCATATTGGGTCAGTTTGGATTAGTCTGGGTCATGCTGGAATGGTTTGGGTCATGTTGGGGGGGATTTGGGTTATGTTGGAATGGTTTGGGTCATGCTGGGTCAGGTTGGATCATATTGGGATGGTTTGGGTCATGATGGGTCAGTTTAGATCAGTTTGGGTCATGTTAGGATGGTTTGGGTCATGTTGGGTCAGTTTGGGTCATGTTGGAATGGTTTGGGTCATGTTGGGTCAGTTTGGATTAGTTTGGGTCATGTTAGGATGGTTTGGGTCATGTTGGGTCAGTTTGGGTCATGTTGGAATGGTTTGGGTCATGTTGGGTCAGTTTGGATTAGTCTGGGTCATGTTAGGATGGTTTGGGTCATGTTGGGTCAGTTTGGGTCATGTTGGAATGGTTTGGGTCATGATGGGTCAGTTTGGATTAGTCTGGGTCTTGTTAGGATGGTTTGGGTCATGTTGGGTCAGTTTGGATTAGTCTGGGTCATGTTAGGGTGGTTTGGGTCATGTTGGGTCAGTTTGGGTCATGTTGGGATGGTTTGGGTCATGATGGGTCAGTTTAGATCAGTTTGGGTCATGTTGGGATGGTTTGGGTCAAGTTGGGTCATGTTGGGATAGTTTGTGTCATGATGGGTCAGTTTAGATCAGTTTGGGTCATGTTAGGATGGTTTGGGTCATGTCAGGTCAGTTTGGGTCATGTTGGGATGGTTTGGGTCATGATGGGTCAGTTTAGATCAGTTTGGGTCATGTTGGGATGGTTTGGGTCAAGTTGGGTCATGTTGGGATGGTTTGTGTCATGATGGGTCAGTTTAGATCAGTGTGGGTCATGTTAGGATGGTTTGGGTCATGATGGGTCATGTTAGGATGGTTTGGGTCATGATGGGTCAGTTTGGATTAGATTGGTTCATGTTAGGATGGTTTGGGTCATGTTGGGTCAGTTTGGGACATGTTGGAATGGTTTGGGTCATGTTGGGTCAGTTTGGATTAGTTTGGGTCATGTTAGGATGGTTTGGTCATGTTGGGTCAGTTTGGGTCATGTTGGAATGGTTTGGGTCATGTTGGGGTCAGTTTGGATTAGTTTGGGTCATGTTAGGATGGTTTGGGTCATGTTGGGTCAGTTTGGGTCATGTTGGAATGGTTTGGGTCATGTTGGGTCAGTTTGGATTAGTCTGGGGTCATGTTAGGATGGTTTGGGTCATGTTGGGTCAGTTTGGGTCATGTTGGAATGATTTGGGTCATGATGGGTCAGTTTGGATTAGTCTGGGTCTTGTTGGGATGGTTTGGGTCATATTGGGTCAGTTTGGATTAGTCTGGGTCATGTTAGGGTGGTTTGGGTCATGTTGGGTCAGTTTGGATTAGTCTGGGTCATGTTAGGGTGGTTTGGGTCATGTTGGGTCAGTTTGGATTAGTCTGGGTCATGCTGGAATGGTTTGGGTCATGTTGGGGGGATTTGGGTTATGTTGGAATGGTTTGGGTCATGCTGGGTCAGGTTGGATCATATTGGGATGGTTTGGGTCATGATGGGTCAGTTTAGATCAGTTTGGGTCACGTTAGGATGGTTTGGGTCATGTCAGGTCAGTTTGGGTCATGTTGGGATGGTTTGGGTCATGATGGGTCATGTTGGGAGAGTTTGTGTCATGATGGGTCAGTTTAGATCAGTTTGGGTCATGTTAGGATGGTTTGGGTCATGTCAGGTCAGTTTGGGTCATGTTGGGATGGTTTGGGTCATGATGGGTCAGTTTAGATCAGTTTGGGTCATGTTAGGATGGTTTGGGTCATGTTGGGATGGTTTGGGTCATGATGGGTCATGTTGGGAGAGTTTGTGTCATGATGGGTCAGTTTAGATCAGTTTGGGTCATGTTAGGATGGTTTGGGTCATGTCAGGTCAGTTTGGGTCATGTTGGGATGGTTTGGGTCATGATGGGTCAGTTTAGATCAGTTTGGGTCATGTTAGGATGGTTTGGGTCATGTCAGGTCAGTTTGGGTCATGTTGGGATGGTTTGGGTCAAGTTGGGTCATGTTGGGAGAGTTTGTGTCATGATGGGTCAGTTTAGATCAGTTTGGGTCATGTTAGGATGGTTTGGGTCATGTCAGGTCAGTTTGGGTCATGTTGGGATGGTTTGGGTCATGATGGGTCAGTTTAGATCAGTTTGGGTCATGTTGGGATGGTTTGTGTCATGATGGGTCAGTTTAGATCAGTGTGGGTCATGTTAGGATGGTTTGGGTCATGATGGGTCATGTTAGGATGGTTTGGGTCATGATGGGTCAGTTTGGATTAGTTTGGGTCATGTTAGGATGGTTTGGGTCATGTTGGGTCAGTTTGGATTAGTTTGGGTCATGTTAGGATGGTTTGGGTCATGTTGGGTCAGTTTGGATTAGTCTGGGTCTTGTTGGGATGGTTTGGGTCATATTGGGTCAGTTTGGATTAGTCTGGGTCATGCTGGAATGGTTTGGGTCATGTTGGGGGGATTTGGGTTATGTTGGAATGGTTTGGGTCATGCTGGGTCAGGTTGGATCATATTGGGATGGTTTGGGTCATGATGGGTCAGTTTAGATCAGTTTGGGTCATGTTAGGATGGTTTGGGTCATGTCAGGTCAGTTTGGGTCATGTTGGGATGGTTTGGGTCATGATGGGTCAGTTTAGATCAGTTTGGGTCATGTTGGGATGGTTTGGGTCAAGTTGGGTCATGTTGGGAGAGTTTGTGTCATGATGGGTCAGTTTAGATCAGTTTGGGTCATGTTAGGATGGTTTGGGTCATGTCAGGTCAGTTTGGGTCATGTTGGGATGGTTTGGGTCATGATGGGTCAGTTTAGATCAGTTTGGGTCATGTTGGGATGGTTTGGGTCAAGTTGGGTCATGTTGGGATGGTTTGTGTCATGATGGGTCAGTTTAGATCAGTGTGGGTCATGTTAGGATGGTTTGGGTCATGATGGGTCATGTTAGGATGGTTTGGGTCATGATGGGTCAGTTTGGATTAGTTTGGGTCATGTTAGGATGGTTTGGGTCATGTTGGGTCAGTTTGGATTAGTTTGGGTCATGTTAGGATGGTTTGGGTCATGTTGGGTCAGTTTGGATTAGTCTGGGTCTTGTTGGGATGGTTTGGGTCATATTGGGTCAGTTTGGATTAGTCTGGGTCATGCTGGAATGGTTTGGGTCATGTTGGGGGGATTTGGGTTATGTTGGAATGGTTTGGGTCATGCTGGGTCAGGTTGGATCATATTGGGATGGTTTTGGTCATGATGGGTCAGTTTAGATCAGTTTGGGTCATGTTAGGATGGTTTGGGTCATGTCAGGTCAGTTTGAGTCATGTTGGGATGGTTTGGGTCATGATGGGTCAGTTTAGATCAGTTTGGGTCATGTTGGGATGGTTTGGGTCATGATGGGTCATGTTGGGATGGTTTGGGTCAAGTTGGGTCATGTTGGGATGGTTTGTGTCATGATGGGTCAGTTTAGATCAGTGTGGGTCATGTTAGGATGGTTTGGGTCATGATGGGTCATGTTAGGATGGTTTGGGTCATGATGGGTCAGTTTGGATTAGTTTGGGTCATGTTAGGATGGTTTGGGTCATGTTGGGTCAGTTTGGATTAGTTTGGGTCATGTTGGGTCAGTTTGGATTAGTCTGGGTCATGTTAGGATGGTTTGGGTCATGTTAGGTCAGTTTGGATTAGTCTGGGTCATGTTAGGATGGTTTGGGTCATGTTGGGTCATACTTCAGCTTGTCTTCGTTCAGGTGGTCGATGTTGAGAGGTTTGCGTCTTCCGGCCAGGATCTTCTTCTTCTTCTCTCTCTCAGTTTCTTTTTTGCCTCCTCTCTTCTGGTCAGCCTGATTTAACAGACAAACACAACAGCACATTAACTGGCAGACAAACAAGTGTGTGACCAGAGGGTCACAGGTTCAAATCCCCGAGCAGACAGGAGCATGTGGGTGGGGAAGGTGAGATTGGAGTCCCTTACTCTGGGTGAGCTCACATCACTTGGCTCTGAGCAAGGACCTTAATCCAGGCTGCTCCCAACAACATCACACTGCACGTGTGTGTGTGTGTGTGTGTGTGTGTGTGTGTGTGTGTGTGTGTGTGTGTGTGTGTGTGTGTGTGTGTGTGTGTGTGTGTGTGTGTGTGTGTGTGTGTGTGTGTGAGTGAGAGAGAGAGATTTGTGCCGACCCCCCCCCCCAGCCTCTCACCCTCTGCAGGTGGCTGCTGTAGCTGGAGCCCATTGCTGACAGCGCCACCTTCTTCTTGGCCTCCTCCTCTGCCTTCTTCTTGGCCTCAGACTCCTCCCTCATCCGCCGCTCCTCCTGGTCCACAAACAGCTCAGAGTCAGCATTCAGCCCAAAACTCACCAGAGAGTATTTTCAATGAGGAATAAACCAACAAATAAAAAAGCCTTCGTATTGAGTGTTTGTGAATGTTTGTTGTTGACACTGACCGGCAGGGTGATGACTACAAACCTCTCGTCTGGCCTGGCGCTCCTTGTCTTTCTCAGCACGGACCCTCTGCTGCTCCGTCCTCTCTGCACGACGCTTCTCCTGCAAAATACAAAATATATGAGCAGACGTCACACAGCGAAGGGGAACAATGTATTCCTGGACAAACAAACAAACAAAACAACATGTTTAATCACAAGAACATTGTCTCCAGAACATCACAGGAAGTAACCTGGATGGAAGGAATGTCTTTAGTTTCTGAATCACCCATGAAAATTGTGCAAATGGAAAGTTAATCAAACCAGCAAATGATGAAACATAAACACAGATTTAGTGCTAAAATAACAGTGACACATTCACCCTGCAGTCATGTGATCAGGGCGTTCTCTGCACGCACGGTCACATGACCTGCAGTTTATCAGCGTGGCTGCTGACATTAGAAAGTCCACTTCAGTTAAAATTTTTAACCTTTACTTATGGACACAGATTTATCTTATTGCTGCACTTTGATGACTTACTGTTGCAGTTTGGTGTTTTATTATGCTCATCACACTGTAATACTTAAGTGTTTATATATAAATACAAACTTCCTTTGACTCCTCCCCCTTTTTCACTCTGGGTTGCCACAGCAGAGCTGAGGCCGATTTTACACTGGACGCCCTTTATGACGTAACTCCACATTACATGGAGAATGAGCACGGAGGTCTTGACCCAAGAACCTACTACTGTGGAAACAAGCGCACAAAGTGCACAGCCACCATGCTGACAGGTCATACACAGAGAAATAACAACTGCTTTTTGGAAGCAAGTAACAAATGTAGCCAATCAGAGCAGAGCAACCACAGACAGCAACCAGCTGCAGCACCGAGCTCACGTTGCTTTGATATTTCACTCTCCACTACAACGATCAATAGTTAAAAATGTCGGTCCATGAGGAAGTGGGCGGGGCTTGAAGTGACAGGATGCAATCTAGCTCCTGTGTCCTGTGGAGCTTATGATCAAATATCTAAAGTCACACCTGTGAGGTTAAATCTTTAGAAAAATCACTAACGGTTATTAATATAGTGCTACCTGATGAATATATTATAACAAACATTATTAATCCTACAGCTGACTGGAGATGATTGATCAGTTATTGATGGTGAATCTTTTTCCTGTCATTGTGATTGATCATCAAAGCAGATTCATGTCTCAAACTTCATTAAAGTTAGATTTTACCCAAATAATTTGTGAAAATTACATCAATTAAAGAACAGGTCAAATACAGACAAATACGTAAACATACACACACACACACACACACACACACACACACACACACAACAAAAACTTAATTTTTCAGGATTTCCTGCATCCTTTTTGTTAAATAATGAATTTAAGTGGATAGGGAAGTGTGGACTGAGCTGCACGGTGATCCGGATCCACATAAGTGGCAGAAAATAAATTAATGATTATTTCTTAAATCTCTGAATGACTCACTTCACAAACCTGTAATGAACGAACCAGACGTCCTAACTGTTAGTTTCTGAAGGTTCTCGGTCATCCAGGTAGAAGTTATCTACAACCTGACTAACCAGCAAATGTGAGTGAGGACTTTTGGCTGAAGGAACACTCACGATTCTGTCCTTGAGCGCGATCAGCTCCTCCTCCTCCTTCTTCCTGTGCTCAAAGTGAGCATCGATCAGGGCCTGCAGCTCGATCAAATCCTTGTTCTGACGCTTCTTCTGGATGTCCTGCACAACCACAGCACACGAGCAACACTCAGCAACCACCAGACAGGCACAAAGAGCAGCCCACCATGTCCCAGACTCACATCAAAGTCCACTTTCTCACCCTCCGGGATCTTTGGAGCACTGGGCCTGTGGCACAGGAAGACAGCTGGTGTTTGGGTCTCATTAACAGTAGAACATCTCTATTTATCACTCAAATGTTTGTATGAGGAAAAAAAATTAGAAGACAAACTGCTCTGCCCCCCTCCCCAACAAAAAAACTCCTCTCAGAATTTCTATCCCAAAGCAACTACAGCACTCAGTGCTGTGTGATATCTATTATGAACAACACCAATACTGCAATACTGAGATTGTATTCTTTACATTACTTTAATAATTTTATACAGTACTTTTACATTTTGTTTTGCAGCACAAAGGGACACTTGCAATTCCTTTATATCCTTTATGCATATGCAACAACAATAACGTCTCAGTTGAATTAAATGAATTGAGAATTTGCTTAACTGTTGTAACAGATGACCAGATGCCCACAAGGGGGCAGTGTTGTACTCTGTCAGTTTGTGCTGGGCAGTGTACTTTGAATTAGACAGTATTTGTGATGGCCAAGCAGTGTGCTTGGTTTCATTGTGGAAGGTTCCCGGTTCAAATCCCACCACTGCCACATTTCTTGTCAGGAAGGGAATCCGGTGTAAAACTTGTGCCAAATCAACATGCAGATCCTCATTAGATCTGTTGTGGTGACCCTGAGTGCAAAAACAAGGGAGCAGCCGAAGGGTCTTACCTTATGTTTGACCTACACAAACAAGTAAGTTGCCCATAAGGACAAGGACATAACTTTAAGTTGATCTTTGGCTGCCAGAATTTTACTTCTCAAATGAATAAACAGTTGAGATCTTGCCACAGATTTAAGCAGCTTGTTTCACCATCTAGAGGGCGATATGAGCATTTCAGGGCTTCTGGTGCATTACCTACTAGAAACCCAAAATTCAGTAAAAAATGTATTTATAAATGTCAGAAATGCATGATTTTTTTTTTTTTTTTTGCACAGAGAGCTTTGACCTCCCAATGTTAGCATATAAAAATTTAGATTTTGAGAGTGTTACAGTTCTTGAGTTTTAAGATAAAAATGTTTGTTGGAAGGACAGAATTTCTCAGGACAACAACAACTTAGAACTGTAAATAATTCCAGTTTGACAGATTTTATGTGACTATATAATAAAAAAATAGTGACGCACTGTCTAGTAATCAGAGACAGAAATAATTTCAGATGCAAGAAAAAAAAGAAACTTACTTGAACTTTGGCTTCTCCTCTGCGTGATAACAAAATGAGACAAAAACATTATTTCATTATTTTCAGGCATTTTTTTCTCTGAAGCTCTTTGGACTCTGTGACAGATTACATTCAACACAAAATCAAAACTGGAGCCTTTTGGATCAGTTCTGAGGTTAGAGGAAAACAACAAACAAACAGGTAAATTACAACAACCACATGACAACAGTTTGACCGTTTAAACTGTTTAAACTAAACTGTGATGATATTAATGTGTTTAAAACTGAGTGTTCTTTATTTTATATTATGGCTTGACCCCAAAACCACTTTACAAAAACGGGGGGGGGGTCAGTTTTCTTCTGATTGTGGTGACATGCAGTTTTTGACACGTAGCGTAGCTTAGCATCAATGCAAAATGTACTCATGCGGTCTAATGAAATGGGCGTGGCTAGTAGCCACAGCGATGTCTTGATGTGCCGATAATAACAGCACACAACCATCAGAATTCTTATTTAGAATGATACCAAAGGAATAATGTTAGTGGAATAATTATTTACTCACAGACTGGCTCATCTGGTTTTGAGCCAGCTACATGCTAGTTAGCATTAAGCTGTTGCAGTAGCTGAGTTACTATAGAGGGTTTTCAATCACGTGACCGATTTGCTGCAGGACAGGTGCCGTCTCCATTCTGGATTACAAGGAGGCTGGCACCTGATAGAAAAATGGAGAGATGCTTTAAATCCTCGAGATAAAGCTATTTATCATGATAGATGTGTAGCAGTTGGTTCAGTGGATCCGTATCTTATGCCAGATAGTGAATTTAGTGGTGATGTAACGAACTGGCCGACAGTGTCACACTGCGATATTGTAAACTAGGAAACTGCTGACCAGGTCAGCCTCGCCGGCCTCCTGCAGAGCATCACAGCGGAGCTCTGAAAGTGGAGGTCGTCTTGAAGCTTCTGCAATTGTTCGCCAAATGCACGTAGCGTATCACAGCGACCACCGCGTGGTAATCCAGAATGGCTGCGGGACACAAAATGATGTGACTGATACGTCACATGAAAACTCTCTATAGCTAGCTAACATGTTACCTACCAGACTAATAAATTAATATTAATTGGATGTTTTGTGTAATAATCCAACCTGAATGAATTATAATTAATAAATAAATGAATTATAATGTCATCAAGCAGAATTTTATGACAATCTATAATGTGATCTAGCTAATGGCTAGCTGCTGGAGCTGTTGTGTCACTTGGAGGTTAGTTAATAGCATGGTTAGTAGTTTGATCAATATGAGTTCACGTGTGTTGACTTAAATTTGAAGTACACAGATACGAGGTCTCTTAGATAATAAACTGACACTTTTATTTTTTTTTTTAACTATATGGATTTGAATGACATGCGATTACACCAATCATGCTTGAACCCTCGTGCGCATGCGTGAGTTTTTTCACGCGTGTCGGTGACGTCATTTCCCTGTGGGCAGGCCTTGAGTGAGATGTGGTCCCGCCCTCTCGGCTGAATTCCTTTGTTTCACACGCTGCTCGAGACAGCGCGCGTTGCTTTATCAAAATTTTTTCTGGACCTGTGAGGAATATCCGAGTGGACACTATTCGAGAAATTAAGCTGGTTTTCTGTGAAAAGTTTAACGGCTGATGAGAGATTATGGGGTGTTTCTGTCGGTGTAAGGACTTCCCACGGAGCGGGACGTCCTGCAGCGCTTCCAGGCGCTGTCGTCGGCCTGTTTCGAGCTGAAAACATCCTAATTTAAGGCTTAACTCACCCAGGACATCGTGAGAGAACAGAGAAGATTCAGAAGAGGCCGGCATTCCACTGTTTAAGGACATTTTTTTAATGAAAGACGTACGCGCAAATTCGCCGAGTCGTTTCCGTGACGACTCGGCAAATCTGTGTGTGCCGCGACAGGAAAAACACCTCCGTGTTGAAAACCATTTGTAGAATTCAGGCGGCTTTTAATGGCTTTCAACAAGTGAGTAACTGAGAAATTGTTTAACAGCTTGGGCATGTTCCAACTTGCCCGTTAAGGTTTCCAACGGAGGTGTTTTTCCTGTCGCGACCCCCCGTGGTCGGGTCCGGCCCGACATGCGACTCTACCCGTACGTTCTTTCATTACAAAATGACCGTTAACAATGGAATGTCCGAATAAACTCCTCATGCCGACTTCTTCTGAAAGTTCTCTGTTCTCTGACGACTTACTGCGTCAACAGAGCCTGAAATGTGGAAGTTTTCAACTTGAAACGGCGAGACGCTGCCGCCTCGAAGCGCAGATCGCCGTCAGGCGCCGTGGACCGTCCTTAAAGCGGCACTACCAGACCAAAATCTCTCATCAGCCGTTAAAATTTTTACCGAAAACCAGCTGAATTTATCGAATGGTGTCCACTCAGTTGTGCCTTACAGTTTTGAAAAAATTTTTATCAAACAAAGCAACAGTCTCTGAGCCATTCCTAAACAATGAAAAAAATCGACGAGTGGGTGGACGACTCCTCACTCAAAGACTGCCCACAGGCGAATGACGTAACCGACAGGCATGAAAAAACTCTTGCATGCCCACGAGGGTTCAAGCATGTCTGATGTAATCACACGTGATTCAAATCCATATGGTTTTTGAAAAAAATAATAAGGTCGGATACTTTTCTAATAGACCTTGTATGCTGAAGGAAACTTTTCTCCCCATTGGATAAATCTGGTTGTAGCCTTTCTTTGTTTCTGACGTTTAGCCCTGAATACTGCAGCGTGAAGCAGATGAGTGTCTGTGACTCCCCCTGCAGGGTACAACAGTCCATAGTAGCCAGCTGGGTGGACTGGGACAAACGGGAATTGAACTCAGGTCAACATACTTTTCAACTCATTGCTAACATGCTGACCTACCCCCTCTTGTAGCCTGTTACACTGAAAACATCTTTAAAACAGACAAACAAAAACTAAAGTATGCACACCCCTAATGGCAAGTTTGAGCTGTTTCTAGAAATGCGTTCGCTAACATGTTAGCATTTAATATTCTGTTGTGTTTTCCCTTTTACATGTTGAATTTAACATTTTAAATTGTGTTTTATTTAAAATACTACACATTTATCAGCTTCTTCTTCAGTGGTGTCTGCATGCACCATGCCAAAGCAAGATGTACATTACAGACATTAGCAAGCACTAATGCTACGAACAAATGGCTACATTTAAGCCAGCAAAAACTAAAGATTAGCTTGATGGCACTGATGATAAAGCGGCTTAGTAGAGTTCTTTTTAGAAGATGTCCTGACAGTCACATGGGGCACAAAGTGGACAACCACTTAACTATGAACAAAGCACCATATTTCAGCTTAGACATGAGAGATTTTTCCATCTTATATTAGCTTCTTACTACTTGTTATTTAGTAAAAAGTATTAAAATGTTTAGAAATGATAAAAAATAAAAAACGCAGAAATCTTCCTTTACAAGTCCAAATAAAATCTAGAAGTGGCTGTAAATAAATCATGCTAACATCATATCCTACATAAGTTGACACTAGCACATTGTGTAGCTAATTATCAACTCGTGTGTTAACTGGTTGATAAAAAGTAGATTTTTTTTTTTCCCTGCATTTTCAAGTTTCATGAAACTTGAAACAAAAAGTCAAAGAACAAATATGGAGTCTGAGGTTAATGACCATGCAGGTCAAGTAATGGCCACCAGATGGTGATGACGTTGTTGCAAACGTGAAATGTTCCGCCATGGTTGAATGAGGTGAAAAACAAAAGGTAGTTTTAACCCGTTTCATTCATCTCTGGTAGAGTTAGCATTAATTAGCATACTACAGAAAGTCCACATGCAGAGGCGAGTGTGCAGTGTTAGCATTAGTAACACGTCTGCAGGCTGCAGCTTACCATCGTATTCTTCAAGTTCCGGCCCAGAAAGAAAGGAGCAGAAGAACATCATCAAAAGATCCCATTTGTACCCGTTTTGGACACATTACAAATAAAGAAATGTAGACGGGTACGCTGGGATCCACGCGAAGCATCGGCAGCGCGGTTGTCCTGGGCCGAGCCGGGCCTCGGACCTCACAAAGACGGCTGCTGGGTTCAGCGCAGGACGACCGAGCAGTTACAGATGTTCATGCAGAGTTGCAGGATTCATTGCTAACAAACCAAAAACAGCAATTTGTTAGAATTGAAGTTGTTGTTTTGTTAGCGATGACTGTAACGGTGCTACAGCAACAGAACAACAAACAGCGTCTACCAAAACCATTCCGACGCCGTTGGCCTCCAGCTGTGTCGTAACAGCCACTTCATCTTTCTAAAGTAATGCTCTATAATCACAAAGTAAAAACAAACATGTATGAATGATCACTTTTACAGCCACTTGTCTTTAGATGAGCTGCAGATGCAAGAACGTTTCATTGACGTTCAGTGAAAATCAGTTTGTAAGAAATGTAGAGTCTGACATGATGCAATAAATCTGTCAAAGACTGAGTGAGTGAAGGAGACACTGAGGGCTGTTTCAGACACCTGGCTGCAAAAATCATTTTGTGAAAGTGGCATGTTTTGATTATGTTGTAGAGATTTGTTTTGACAATGAGACCAAAGAGCATTTCTTTTTTAAAAATTTGAAAACAAATTTGATGTTAAATCGTCAAAGTCGAGGACGTGAATTGTTTCCTTAGACGCTGTGTGCAGGATTGCAGCAGTGTGGCAGAACTTGAATCTGGAGGAGTTAAGCCAAACCTGCAAACATCTCAAATTAAACACCAGGATTTAGAACAGGAGCCCCTGACAGGTTTGGACCAGAACCCTTGACAGCACCTGTTCCTTGTTTTGGGGGATTTTATTGTTGGTGGAATAACATTTTTTTTTAAGTAACTTACCCTCCACATGCTCACTGTAAAACAGAAGGCAGAGAGATTAGAGGGCGGGGTCTAAAGAGTGCTGTTGAGATTAAAAGGGCGGAGCCTGCTGTACTTACACTTCCTCTGTGTCGGACATGATGTCGGTGGACTTTGCAACCTGAAGGCAAAAGAAGACAGAAGCACTTACAGTCGGTCTGAGAGCCGCCTGCTGTATTTAGAGCTCAGGATTAAGTTGCACATGTTTGAAAGATTTCCCACTGGCTCCACCCATAAGCTCCGCCCTCCATGCTCTTATGCATTAAACCACGATGGGTTTTTGCCATTGTCTTGTTTTCTCTTCACACAGGAGCTTTGCTGTTTTTTTGCATTTTGCTGCACACATTCGTCCACTTTAAGCAGAATTGACACCTGAAATGGTTCATTTTAGACTCCCGTGACATATGTCACACAGGTTCATATGGAGCCAGTCCCTCCCTCATAGAGGGGGCGTGGTCAGTGGCAGCTCCCTCCCATTTGAAGGAACAGGCAGGTGGGTTTATTTTTGTTTTAACGACATGTCATGTGACCCCTTTAAGGATGTTTTAACATACTTTTCTGAATTGGCTTTAAAACCGTGTTTAATCATCAATTAAGTTTTGTTATTGTTTTAATTGCTGCTGAGATTTAATCGTTTTTATCTTCATGTGGGACACGGCGTGCGGTCTGAATCATTTTTATAATTTTTATTGTTAATCGTGTCTCATTGCTGTAGAATGTTTTAATCGTTTCCCAGAACGTTGCGGGTTTATAATTAGCGTTACAAATTGCCCTGAAACTCGACCTGTATTCTGACTCTGCTTCTCCCATGATAAATGAGACGCCGGCCAAACATAGATTTCTGTCAAAAGACTTTTTATTTTTTTATACTGTTGCCATGGGCAACAGGAAATTACTTCATGAATTAAGGTTAAGAAAATTAGTGAACTTAAGGGGGGAAGGAGGTCCTCAGGGGTGACGGTGAAGGTCAGGGTCCTGCCGTCTCCACCTCACTTTAAGAACTTTCAATCTTTAGCAGCATTATGTAAATAAATAATATAAAGTTAAATCATTTCTTTTTCTGGACATTAATCATCTGTTTTCCATCAGCATCGTTAGCATGAGTCCACCGCCACGGCGTCCAACCTCACATCCATTCCACATGGACAGCTGCACCGGACCCGGATCCGGTTTCAGGGGACCTAATGTTGAAGCTCGGATGTCTTCTCCTGGAGCGCTACCCATAATTCCACCTTCATTTCCTTATGTGGCACTCACACGGTTCCTGCAGTCGTCTCCATGTGGGTCTCTGCTGACTGAAGCAAAGCTACTGCTGAAGGTCAAAGGTCAAACCTCCGGATTCCTCACATGTCTTCAGTCTGAGCTTAATGCACTTCATTAAATGGGGTATTTGTTTAGGATCTGTCTGGAGCTCCTTGGCTTGGGTTCGAGATGTTAAAGTGTTTATCCGCACGTTATGTCTGATATGATGCCCACGTATGCCCCGCCTCCTTACAGCACCGACATTAAACACCCAAAATAAGAAAATTTTAAAAATTTAAAAGCCTATAAAAGAAAGTTCAATCTCCTGCACTCAAAGCAGCAACTCGAAGGAGCAAAATGTCTGAGGAATCAGTCAAAGAAGCTTCTGAAGCTGAAACCTGCTTCAGAGTCTTTAAGCTCCTGTAAATCCCACAGGTATGAAAGTCCAGCGGCTGTCTGGACCTGGACCAAACCGGGACAAAAACAATAACAAACCAGGACGAGCACATGGAGGAACCACCATTATTACCACCAACAGCCAACACACACACACACACCTTTGACATGTCATAAAGCCAGAATTAAAAAAATAAATAAACAAATTTTTAAAAAGAACAAATGGATCATGAACAAAATGATCTCAACTTTAACAGATTTGAGGGTTTTGAGATACAGAAACCACAAACAGGTAACAAGAACGGCACCCGAAAAAAAACAGGCTGCTGTTGTTTACCACAGAGGATGACTTTTTTCCTCATCGGCTCTTTGTGATGTCATAAAGACAAACAAATCTCTGACTGAATTTCTTCACTAAACATCTTTTTGAGCGAGATGATCAGTTTTATCTCACACAGCGGGACACATTAACACTGTCAGCTGTCCCCCCCGGTCCCACCCGTCAGCTGCTTATGACGTGTAACAGTCTGGACTCTGTGTCCACAGCCCGGGTGGTTCCACTCTCACACACTCTCCCTGGTTCTTACCTCAGAAAAGCTGAAAGACGTGAGCTCCCTGCTGGCCCAGACTGGCTCTAAGGTTCTGCAAACTTACCACCCTGATTATGTCCTTCTGTTATAGTGACACTTGATCCACGCCACATCCTCATTGGCCCAGGAACCAGCTGGAGGGGACACCAGCCGGCCAGCCTGATGGCTGGAGGCGGGGCAGCATCCATGTCCGTCTCTGTCTCGCCACCCACTTCCGTCAGGTCCTGGAGCTCAATAAGGAGATGGACAGATCCAGTGTAAAGGAGGGAGCCTCAAGTTTGGAGACGGGGGCAGCCAAGACCGTCCAAGGTTACTATTCTGGGGCAGCTGCATTAGGCAAGCAAATTTCATCTGAGAGCGAGAGGTTTGGACATCAGGAGGGCGGGGCGGGCGGCACTGCTTCCAGAAGACATGCAAACATCACGTCCAAGGCCAGAACCACAACTTTAGCTCAAAGTCCAACGACAAGTTCTGGTCCTTTTTCTTTCATCAACTTCATCCTTAAAATGTGAAGTTGATAATGTGGCCCACGGTCCAACAAGGACGAGGACCTAATGTGTCCAAAAAGGACGTTCCCACTGTGATGCAGCTCCAGATTAGAACATTCTGATGATAAGAAATGGCAATAAACTTTAATTTTTTTAGTCATAAGTAGATGTTGGTTAATGATTGAAGTCAGGGGACTGTCCAACACGAGGACAGGACGGCTGTCAGGACAGCACCTGAGACAGACCCTCCTGAAATGTGTGATGTCGGAATTTCAACCAGTGAGAGAAAGAGGGAGATGAAATATCTCTATATATCTCTACGTATGGAGAGATATTGATATATTGGTTCAATTAATTGTTAAAATCTCGCCATCGCACATTTTTGGTTGGACTGCAAAGACCAAATATGAAAATAAGTCTTGGGCTTCATTTCCATGAATAAATATAAACAGTACGGTGCTGTCCGGTAACTCTGTCACCGAGGCTCCTCTCAAACACTGAGTCATCATGCTAGATAGAGACGAGTGAGGGAAGCCACCAAGAAACCCAGACAGCTCTGACAGAATTCCCAGCTTCTGTGGATATGACTGGAGAAACTGGGAATGGAGCAACATTTGCCTGCTGCATCTTCACCCACAGCTTCCTGGTGGAGCAGAGGAGGACTCTGGTTTCTCACGTTCCTTATCAATCTTTTTAGAAAATCCTGTCTCGCACGTCATCACAAAGCTGTGTAACTCATGACACTGCAGACAAAACTTGCATGATACACAGTTAGAGACCTTCACAGTGCACCCAACATGGTACCTACTGATTCCACAAAGATCACAGCCTCCTCTGTGAGGTCAGGGCCTGGAAACCTGCCCTTTTTAACCTTGTGTGTAGTTTGTTTTTCCCCCAGATGGTGCGCTGCAGAGTTGAGGAACACCTGTAACTCATCATCTCCTCGCACCAGATTCACGCCAGATTCTCCCAGGAGCTTCACTGAGATTCCATGACCTTGACCTCATCTTTCCTGCTGCTTCCATATGCTCTGATGTCAGAGCTTTCTGCAGCTTGTTTCAAAGTAACCTGGCCAACTCTAACTCCTGTATTAGAGCTTGTGGTTTTCTCTGGTGTTTCCAGACACCCTCCTGCGTGGCTTCCATGTTGCAAATGCTCCTGGCTCTACATCTATCTGCACCACGGCTCTCAGCTACAGAGCATGTAGCTCTGCCATGCTTCAGTTAAGTTCCTTCATGTTCTGTGAGATTCCGCTCTCACACAGCTCCTGTCCGTGACTGCATGACTAAGAACTGTTTCCAAGAACTATTTCCAAGAACTGTTCTTCTAGAACTGTATGACCTCTGATATTGAACCACCAAGAACTTTCCAAGTCATTTCTAAAGTCAAGTCCTGTTTAATTGGAACTGCGTCACAAGACGCACCTGACCTCTGAAGATAACTCATGAACTGTGAACGTTTTCTGAACAGCAAACCTTATTTCTTAGACTGTGAACCTTATTTCCAGAACTGTGAACGTTCCTGTTTTAAGCCTTCTGTGAACTGTCTGTTGTTAAAAGCTTCAGTGTTACGAGTGCACTCACTCATCTCTCCTCCGTTCTCCTAGTTCTTGTTCTCAGCTCTGTGCGTCCCACCTGGCCCCAGCTCCAGAACCTTACACTCCAGGATTCCTGCTTCTTCTCAGACTCCCAAGTCTGTTCGTGTGTGCACAGCAGCTCCCAGATGTTCCACTGCTACAAGCAGGCCCCGTCTTGGCTCAGCAGACCATCTAACCAGCGCAGAATTGTTCACTTGTTTATTGTAAATCAATCTCTTTTCATTCACAACCAGTTCTGTTCCTTGCTCCCAGCATTTAAGTCCATCACCTGTAATGGTCCTGTCCAGACCCCGAACCATAACAGTTTCCTCACCAACAAAGACACCCAATCCACAGGTTTCCAAAAACACCCAGTCCATGCAAGCACTGAACAATGCAGGAGCCAGAACACTTCCCTGAGGAACTCCCAAATCAGCATGAGGAAAGAGCCTCTGACCCCACTCCACACAAGACTCATGGTATCAGATTATAATAACCCCGACTATGATGTCCAGCAGCTTTTTAGAAATCTGACAAATTTTCAGGGTGTTTCAGAGTTCAGATGTTAATATATTGTTTTTTGTGTTTACTGTTTATTAAATATTCTGATTTTACACTAGTAACATCACATATTTGCTGGATTAGATTTAAATGGATCATACAAAGTTCAACCACCTCCCTCTTTGTTGATGGACCAATGACATCCATCCATAATGTCAAATATCAAAATCACTGAATTCATATTTTTGAAAATGAGACAACAGAGGAAACACAATGCTTCAGGTTGTGTTCTTTCTTACAAATGTTCATCAACCCTGGTCACTACTATTATTAAGTATTATGAATTTTAAAGAGAATAAAAAAAAATTCCAAACAATATTGCAAACAAGCAGAGCATGCTGAGCCCAGCAACAAAAAGCCCAACACCAACACAGCCAGCAACAAAGAGCCTGCAACTATCGAGCACAGCAATATTGTGACAGAGTACGGCAATATTTGCAAATTTTGTTATACTTTTTGAATAATGACAATAAAGATTCTGGTTCTGATTATTGTGACCAAGCATGGCAACATTGTGACCAAGTGCAACAGTATTGTGGCTGAGTATGGCAACAGTACGGTGATATTGTGAGTATAGTAACACAGTCACCATCGTCGTCGTGAAATGTTTTCTGAAACACGTCGGCGTTACAGAGCCTCAAACATCTCATATTAACTCAGGCTGGTGAAGAAGGAATCCAGATCGTGTCCCAGCTGCTCCTTTGTCTTTTGTTTCTGTGACGTGTGTACTGAGGGACGGAAACACTCGAACCGTCAAAGACAAAATACAACAAACAGTCCAAAACAGTTCCAGAATTAAAAATAGTTTAAACATAGAAAAAATAGATTATTTGGCGAGTTTTAATGTATAACACACTAAATAAAGTCCTTTTCCAGGAATTTGAAGCACAGCTGGCTTCATAAGTATTTGGACAGTGTGTTGTCTTCGTTCGGCTCCACAGTGAAACAGTCCAGACGTTCTTGCCGTATCAACGTTCTTCATCTTTAATTCAGGGAGATTAAAAAGTATCAGACTAATCCTTTAAGAATTGTAAACGTTTTTAGACGTCAATCCACTTTCAAACCAGAAGTAACTGAATGTCCTCTGACCTGCCTCCAGGGGGAGCTGCAGTAACAGAATGGTCACTGACTTTTTTTCCCTCCAAGCCCTGCCTACCTGTAGCTGAGGCCTGAGCCCCGACCCCACCTACAGTTCCACAGGTCTTTGTCCAATCCTGAACTTGAGTTTAAAATATGTTCAGCAACAAATGCAAAATCAGTATGGTTGGCTGGGAAGTGCAAACTAAATCAGAATATTGAAAAAAGTTCCAAGATAATTCTTTCATATATATATATATATATATATATATATATATATATATATATATATATATATATATATATATATATATATATATATATATATATATATATATATATAAACTGAGCATAATAACTGGAACACAGTGTAATTTAAATCAAAGCTGTGAGTGATGATGAAACAGACCAAAGTTGCACTCTGAACTCTCTCTCCAGTCACAGAAGCCTCATCTTGGTGGCTTCCCTCATGCATCTTCTTCACTTAGTTTTGGAGAACTGTCTCCTCCCGTCAGGTTTATGGTACTGGACTGCAATATCTGTGGGTGATTCTTTAACTACGGGCACTATTGGCCTTGTAAATGTAATTTCCACCACACCATTGCCTTACAATATAAAGCGCCTTGGGGCAACCGTTTGTTGTGATTTGGCGCTATATACATGTGCTCTGATGTCACTGTTTATCTCCATAGAAACTACCCAAACAATCTTTCATACAAACTGTTTAAAGGGACATTACAGTGTTGTGGTGGAAATTACGGCAATAGTGTGGGACAACTACATTTTGTTTAAAAGAAATCACAACAGTTGTATGACATTGAATACCCCAATTATGTTTTGATTATTTTACTGATATTTTATTCAGAGATATTTTAAAACATTAGAAAAAACGTTTCTTTACCATTCATTTTTATCATTGAAGATCAAAAGTCTGGGTGTGGGACAAGCACAAAACGGCAATATTTGCATATAATGATGCTGAAAAAAGGTGAAAAAGTCATCATAGACTACTAGAACAAATTTCTTAACACACTTTCATTGTAAAGATAACTATAAAAGTGTGAAATTTCCCCTTTTTTTCTGTTTTTCATACAATATGATCAAAGGACATAATAAGTGCCCGTAGTCTAAGAATCACCCCTGTATTTCTGAATGACTGATGGAAATTAAGTAAATGCTGAGGATCTCAACAAAAGGACACGCCCACAGACCACCTGGTTGGAGCAGGTAGGAGGCTACATTCAGGAGGCGGGGATGGATCCAGCATGGACAGACGTAGAACCAGCGCATACTCCCAGACCTGATCTGACACCATAAAATTAATTAAGAGCTTTTCACACATGCACAGTTTGAACTCGCCCACAAAGGAGAATGATGGAAAGATGGTTTGTCCTCATCATGATGAAAGAATCTGAACTCCACCTCAGATCGAAAAATATTTTATCTCCTTCCCACGAGTCACAAAGATCATCATCAGGGTCCATGAGCCTGGAGACCATCTACCCTCACTGTGGAGACCATGTGTATGTTCCTGTTGCAACCAGCTGATTGGTCAGGTCTGGTGTCTCTGAGCTAGTGATTGGCTGAGTACAACTGATTTAATTAATCAGCAGTGGGTGGAGCAGGAGGAACTGGACAACATGCAGGAGCCGAGGTGGTGTCCTGTGTTTAAAACCCTCCTGTGTCAGTTCATTCTTGGCTGTTGTTAGCTTGGTGGAGCGATGTGATCTTGGAGGTCACCTTCATTTAGAACTACTGAGACAGCAACAGCAAACCTGAATCCAAACTCGCTCCATGAATCAATCAAAGAGTGTGCAGGAGTGAGCTAATCAACTCTGCAGGTGAGATCAGTAATTAGCTCCGCCCCTTCACTCAAAAAGGAAATCAGCTGGTGCCATGTGTTGACTGAAAACGGTGGACTGTTGACCAATCAATGATCTCTGTTGCTTCAAAACTCCTCAGAGTCCACAGGCCCAACAACACTTACAACACAGCCTCAGTGGGCCGAGACCTGCAATAAAAGGTATGGTGGTAAGGTAGGGGTCAACATTTAAAAATGCGCCAATCATACTGAAAACTACACCACATTATTCATCTGATTATAAAGATTATAGAAAGGTAGAGTTTGGACTATCTATGACTGAATGTTATGGAGTTATGGGTTAAAAACAACAAAATAGTAACAAAGGTCAAGTTCAGTTTGTACATGGGTCAAAAGTTAAAGTTGCTCCAATTTTGTTTTTAAAAAAATCTGAATATTATTGGTTGAGCTAATAGGATTAATAAATAGAATAGTTTTGACTGTGTTGAATGTTTGGTCTCCAAACTAAGTCAAACAAGATCAACGTCCATTGGATTCGATGACATGTGACATATGTGACCCCTTAACATGATAACTAAGCATGATACATGGTCCAAACTATTCCTTTTTTAAGACCCTGCTAACTCAACCAATAATTTTCATCACGTTTGTAAAAAATTGGAGCAACTTTAACTTTTGACCCCTGTACAAACTGAACTTGACCTCCACTCTACCGGGGAAGGTGCCGCCATCTTGTCTGTGAACATAGATAGAGCTCTACAGGGAGTGTAACATTAGGAATTTACAGCAGGCCACGGAGCAGGTGATTAGAGACCCTGCAAGGCTTATGACAAATGTGGATGTGGAATCCATTAGCGTAGTGGGGAAATCAGTGCAGAAAATGCGTTATGGTGATTGTGCAGTTTATCTGCCAGGGAGGAAAATTCAACAAGTTGAGATTGTGGCCTGCTTTCGTAGACGTGTCCATAAAAATCATAGAGGGATATGCTTTGCAAAGTTAATACTCATTATTACATTGGATGACATTGAAATTGAGGCTGGCCCAATGGTTGTTCCAGCAATATCAAAGATTTTGTGTTTGCTACCTATAGCTCATGTGGAATGTCTCAAACCTAAACCTACTTCCAGGCATCTTATACAATATATAGAACCACCCCTAAACCCAAACAGCTCAACTTTCAACCCTACTGAGGTCCTTAGTCTGGGTCTCATTAACATAAGATGCCTTAAAGGCATCTTATGTTAATGACATCCATAAGCCTTAAAATCATTGTTAATTAATGATCTAATTATTGATCATCACTTAGATATGATTGGGTTATGTGAAACCTGGCTTAAACCTACAGCTGTCTTCCCCTTAAATGAGGCCTGCCCACCTGCATACAGATTTAGTCACGTCCCTCGTGATGCGAAGCAAGGCGGTAGTGTTGCTCTTATTTATAAATCTAGGTTTAGCTTATTAGCTGTTGGGGGTCACAAATATAACTCGTATGAACATCTGATTCTCCGCTCTGCTCAGGATATTACGTATTGCCAAGGTCAGAAGTATAAAAATCAGCTGTATTACTTTGTCACTGTATAAAGGTCTCCTGGCCCATATTCTGAACTCTTAGATGAATTTGGTGTGTTCATCTCTAACTTTTCAACTATTGCAGATAACATTCTGATCATTGGTGACTTTAACGTTCATATAAATAAGCCTTTTGATCCCCTCTGCAAATCATTTATGGAATTTGTGGATGCATTAGGATTTCAGCAATGCATTCAGGACTCAGCACACATTAGTGGAAATACCCTGGATGTGGTTCTCACACATGGTATTGCTGTCACAAATATTGACATCATGCCTCTTACATCAGTGGTCTCTGATCACTCACTTATTAAGTTTACAGTTTTGTGTTTACAGCCGTGTTTAGTGAAACAACAACCTTATTTATCACTACGGCGATGCATCAAATCCTCAACTAAGACTGAACTCGAAGCTAAACTGCCTGATGTCTTAACTTCACATTTGGCAAATACCCAGTCAGTAGACAGTTTTGTGGATAGTTTAAACTCAGTGCTCAAAACTACACTCGACATGATTGTGCCACCTTTGTTAACCCCCCCCCCCCCAAAAAAAACAGTCACCTTGGTTCAATGATTATCTGCTTGACCTCATGCATAAGGCTAGAGGTCTAGAACGGAAATGGTGTAGTTCAAAATTAGAAGTATTTCACCTTGCATGGCGTGATGCTATCTTAGACTATAAACATGCATTATTGGCTACAAAGTGGACCTATTACTCTGATTTGATCAACAAAAACAATCATATCTCAAAGTTCTTGTTAGACACGGTGGAAACACTTATTCATGGACAACCACCTGTAGTTCACTCTCCTTTTACAGCACAAGATTTCCTGGATTACTTTAAGAAGAAAATAGACGACATCAGGTTAAACATATCCCAGCATGCCTTAATCCAGCCACTACACCCTGATATTGAGGTGGACACCACTACTGAGGTATTACCTAGATTTACAGAATTTGATAGTATCTCACTAGACATGCTGACAAAACTCATAACATCAATAAAAAGCACAACCTGTTTATTTGATTCTATACCAACAAAACTGTTTAAGGACCTGTGGTCCACTCTTGGGCCGAATGTGCTGGAAATTATTAATCTTTCTTTAACTTCTGGATCTGTTCCTAAATGTTTCAAATCTGCAGTGATTAAACTATTACTTAAGAAAACTAATCTTGAACCTAGTGTATTGAAAAACTATCGGCCGATATCAAATCTATCATTTTTCTCTAAAATTGTGGAAAAAGTGGTGTCGCGGAAGCTCGTAGACTATCTTACTGAGAATAATCTCTTTGAGCCACTGCAGTCTGGTTTTAGAAAATATCATTCCACAGAGACGGCTCTCACTAAAGTGGTGAATGATCTTCTGCTTACAATGGATGCAGACACCACTACGGTTCTGGTGCTGTTAGATCTCAGTGCTGCATTTGATACAGTGGATCATCATATTCTACTTGATAGGCTGGAAAATCATTTTGGGATTACTGGGAGTGGCCTTGCATGGTTGACGTCATACTTGACGTTCTCACTGTGTTTTGTACAGTAACGCTACCTCTGACCTTAGTGACATGAAATTTGGGGTTCCACAGGGGTCCGTCTTAGATCCCCTGCTTTTCTCCCTTTATGTAGCACCCCTTGGGCACATACTGTGGTGTTTTGGGATTACCATCCACTGCTATGTTGATGATACTCAGTTATACATGACAATAACTGCTGGTAATCTCATCCACATAAAATCCTTAGAAGATTGCCTTCCTGTCCCAGTGAGATCAGATTTTAAGGTTCTGCTCCTAGTCAATTCGTGGACTGGCACCTCCCTACCTAGCTGACATAATTAAACCTTACTTAACGGCGCGGGCATTGTGTTCTCATGGTGCAGGACTACTTTGTGTCCCTAGGGTGAATAAGAAGTCTGCGGGTCTTAGAGCTTTCCTTTTTTTCTTGTTTAATGCTGACAAATTATACTGTATTTCTTGTCTTTCTGATGCCTGATTCTGTTTTTTTCTTTCTGTTTAAAGTGCTGCTCCATCCAGAGATGGGTGTTTTTGCTGGAGACCCTCCTGTCCTGTGCACCAACAGCATTTCCTGTATATTTGTTCTGTGAATTGTTCTGTAATTTATGTTTGTAGCATGGCCCAAGCAGAGGGTCACCCCTTTGAGTCTGGTCTGCTTGAGGTTTCTTCCTCAGAGTTTTTTCTTACCACTGTTGCTCTGGGGGTTAGTAAGGTTAGACCTTACTTGTGTGAAGCACCTTAAGGCAACTCTGTTGTGATTTGGCGCTATATAAATGAAAATAAATTGAAATTGAATTAAATTGTAATTCTTTGTGTAGGTCATGTTACACTGAGGCTGTTTAGTCCATTTTTGTGGTCCTGATCAGGTCAAAAATTGCTTTGCAATCATATTGGACTATAAATCACAAACCATGCTGTAATGTCTCAAACATCCTGGTGCGTCCAAACACTGAGTGTCCGTCTCATTGGGCGGCTCTACACCCCGTTCAGCTTAAATTCTTCCTATTATTATTATTATTATTTTTTTTTTTTGCTGAGGAAATCTCAAGCCTTGTGCAGGATTTCTGGAACGTCACTGAAAGGCCCCTGGGTGGCCCTCGGACCCTACTTTTAGAGCCCTGAGGTGGTGAAACCTAAGGTGCCAAGGCCTGTCCATCCTCGTTGTCTCTCACCTCGCGCTGCCGTGACTCCGAGCGGATCAGGGTTTATTTTTGGACTGAGTCTGTTCCTTCCATTTGTAGGAAGGGGGGTCGAGTTGGGCTCAACAGGAACCTGCCGCACTCCAGGCTGGGACAAGCAGGCAGCAGCCGTCCGGCCGCCCCCCACACCGCAGCTGCACAGGTAACCACGCCGCCACTGCACCGTTCCTTCTCCGTTTGTCCTGCTGGCAAGGAGCAGGTAGAAGACTTATTCTGCCTGTTTGTTTTTGTTTTGTTTTTGAGCCAGCACTCAGGCTAAGTGTAGCATCGCCTCTGCTCAAAGCTCCAGCTGTCTGGTCATTTACTGATCCAGGACAGAGTTGATCACATGCCCTCGTGCTGCCACTGCTGCTTGTTCATGTTGAATTCTCTGCCGTTGTGTTCAGGAACGCTGTCCGGACTGCTTTAAACACCACCGGAACCTTTTGACCCGGTAAGTTCTTCGTTTGTCTTTGAGCCGCTTCCTAAGCAGGCAGAACTTTGGGGCTGGATTTGTTTAAAGGAGCCATTGTGGACCGGCAGGGTTCTATTACACGTCTATTCTTACTCTTTCCTCTTTGAGTCGGCGTCCTGACGGCGCTCCAAAGCCCCAACCCAGCAGTGCCTTAAATGGACCAGCCCGGGCTCGGGTGTCAGCTCTGACCCACAGGAGGGGGCACTGGCCTACAGGTCACAGCCTGCCACCATGAGGGGGTGCTCTTCCACCAAATTACACACAAACCGGGAGCCACTCATGATTTAAAGTCCTAAATGAGGGTTAGTGGGGAAGACTGAACAGTTTCTCACAAAATAAACCTGTGATTTGTAAAGAGAATGAGACTGACACTCATGACCCTGTGGATCAGCAGCTCAGATTTACAGATAAATGGTTTTTATTTTGACCACCGAATGTTGAAGCATTTTAGGACGTGGTGTATTTTTCTGACCCCATTAACTTTCAGGGTTCCGGCCGGCTCGTGACCTAATTTAGACATGTACCAGGCAACACACAACAGAACCCGTCCACCAAATCTGGCTGAGTTGGGTTTCATAGGGAAAAGGTTTGTTTTTTTTTTTCTCCAGCCCCCAGTAACTTTCAGGGTTGCGGCCTGACCATAACAATATCGTTTCATGCTTTGCTCCACCCACAGCCGCACCCTCATGGCAAATTTTGAGCAGATCAGCCCGTCGACTGCTGAGGGGTTGAGAACCCGCTGTGACAGATGCACAGATACGTACCAGCCATTATTATGAGACATTAAATTGTCATTATTCTTCTTATGCCTATAGGTGAAAGCCACAAAATATCAGCTTTTTCTTTGATTCCAAGTCACTTTTTTAAAATGCTGCATGACGACTAATTTATCAAAACTTTTTTTTTTTACCTCAGACATCAGAATTCGAGGTTGGGAATGACGTCACACCCACGATAAACGCACTGCAGCTTCCACACACAGTTGGAAAACAAACTGGACGCCTGAAAGATTTTAGCACGTCGACTGCGACGGAAACACCATGAGCTTGAGACGCTCTATAGAAGAGGACAAATCGTCTTTTAATTTACTGCTCAGTTTGTAGCGTGGTGAAGCCAGTTGCAGTTAGCAACATTTACCAGCTTCCAGTCGTGACGCTAGTCATCACAGCGACGTTAACGAGCACCAACACAAATATGGACATCCTTTAGTTTCTGACGAGACCCCCCCCCCCCCCCCCCCCCCAAAAAGTCACCAAGGTTATGAGACCTGGTGCCGCAGACCGAACGGTCCACCCCTAAAAATCAGTCCGCTCTGTCTTCACTGCACACGCGTCATCTCGGAGCTCAGCAGCTTGTCTGAGACCGAGTCTCTTCACCCAAACTGATCAAATGGATTCATGTGATTATTAACCATCAGATGACAAAGTAAAACCTCTTAAATCATTCTAAAGTCAGTTTGAAGCAGAAAAGAGGTGATAATCAGTGAACCACAGCTGATGCATGCACAATGCGCGGTAAAGGCAGGTGGACTGATTTTTGTGTGGGAGTCGTTCAGTCGACGACACCGGAAGTCTTTTGGACAAAGAACAACTTTGACAAAATGCAGGGAAAGTGGCATTAAGGACGTCATTTTGTGCATTTGTCTTAAACCGTTTCCCCTTCCTGGGAGTCCACAGGGACTCGATCAGAAAACCCCAAAATGAACATCTGCATCAAATAATTCTCTCAAAGGACTAACAATCAGCGTCTCCTAACCAGCTTTTGTGCACACAAGCCTCAAACTCCACAAAAACAAGACAGGCAGCATTTCTTCAGCAGGAAATTAATTTAATTGAGAAATACACAAGAGAAAGTTCGTTTGAAATGTCTGAAGGCACCAGAGAGTTTTTATCCAAACGCCCAGAATGTGACGTCAGCTGATCTCAGATCATCAGCCCATCTGTGATCAGCTGATCTCAGATCATTGGCTTTGATCCAAGATCAGCCAGCGGAGTCAATAATATCAGTGTTCTGAAAAATCAAACATTTTGGACAAAGTGCGTCATTTTCCTGGAGCGTCCAACAGATTAATATCAAAGACTGATTAATTCTACATGATTGGAAAATCTAACGTGTCATACAATCAATCAATCAGAGATAAGCAATGCTTGATTTTAGGATATTTATAAACAACATATCAAAGAGGAAACCGAAATATAAAACTTTTTTAGAGGGGTCGTGTTCACATTTCAGCAGGTTAATATGGATCATAAAGTGGTTTGAAATCTGATTATGAACTTTAAGTCAAAAATACTGAAGTGATGCATAAAAAAACCAAACATCTTCAGGTCGCTCGTCTCTGCCTGTTGCTGGAAATGGGCATGTCCTCTGAGGTCACACGGCAGCTGTGACGCAAGTAAACTTTCTGCAGACACACTAAGAATTTAAAGCAACAAGTAACACTTATGAAAAAAAAAACATTACATAGTAACAAGAAAAAGGTGATTCATCAGTGAACTGTGAAATATCAAATCTGTAAAAGCTGCTGCTGTTTCTCATCAAGATCCAAAGAAACCACATCAGCAATCCGAAAACTCTGAAAGACCAAAAGAAAAGAACAAGAGTTAGACAGAAACCATCTAAAGCGTTAAACGCAGTTTTTTTTTTTAATGTAACTCCAATTAATCACAAAGTGTTGAGAAGTCGGTCAGAGTTTATTCCATTTCATTTCGTTTCCTTTTTAAAGAAACGCTGCTCTGGAGTCATGTGACCTTCGATATGACACGGAGCAGAAAACAAACACGTTAATGTGCACGTTATATACCTTCAATCTGCTCCTTTACGCTTTATTAATTTAGAAAAATCAAAATAGTTTTATGTGGCTCATTAATTCCACTTCATGACTGAGTTAGTGAATGAAGTGTGAAGTGGAACCAGAAATTCTAAGTGGGGGGGGGGGTCATCACAATTGGGCAGTCTGCTCATTTGTGCAATGACAACATAATACTGTCACTGATATTTAAAAAAATAATTTACTAGCACAAGCAACTTTTTCCATCATGAATATGAACATAACGTCAACTTTGCAATTAAAATATTCATAAACCATATCGCTCATTACTTTGTACAAGACGATGAAGTGAGTGTTTTTGTAACTGTTAATGAGACTGAGTGAAGACACACAATTATTAAACAATAACTTCAAAGTCTCAGTTTTTTACCGTTTTCTTTTTTTGTATTTTTTTTTCTTTGCATCTTTTGTTTTCTTCTTTGCATCTTTTCTTTTAATGTATGGTGGGTGCCTCCCACCCCCCACCATACAAGAATACACCTCTGCATTTAACCATCATAATAACATTTATACAATCCAACCACAAGGGGCAGTGGGCAGCCCCACAAACCCACCACACGGTGCGGGATCGTAGTAGTAAAACTAAAACAGTCAGTAATATTGACTGAATGTTTTAGTTCTTAAAAATAGTCTTTAATTACAATGATGATTATGTATAAAAAATTTTAAAATATCTTCACAAGTGTACCTGTACTCCGCGTGGGGGGCTTCTGTCCCCCCCCCCCCCCCACCCCTTCTGGCTTCATGCCTGTAATGTCTTTGAAAACAGACACCACAACCACAAGAACTCATTCATTTATGTGGAAACTCGACCTGATTGGCTGGAGAGGTTATATCACACACACCATCCATCAGAAACAGACCCACAGCAGCACTGACGGAGGGCAGCGTCTGTCACTGTCTGCAAAAACCTTATCAAACAGAGCGAGACAGATCTGCACATTTACCAGTTGTGTGAAGAAAATAAACTTGGTGTTTATATGACGCAAAGAACAACATTAGCGTGCTTTTAAAACGAGCGGCTCCGTCGTGTAGCAGCAGTGCTGACTGGCTGCTCGCTCCACTGGCATCATGCAAAGGAACCAAGTGAGACGAAATGCACACTTATTTAGTGACTTGGGTTTAATTGATCAGATACCGATTCATCAAATGTCACTTTGACTGGGCTGATTCTGAATACATCACTGGGCTCGGGACATTCCTATTTGTGGGCTGTTTGGTGGCTTCCCTCACTCATCTTCATGCTGCTTTAGAGAGATTTACCAAACTCTCTAATGATTTATTTAACTGAACTACAACAGGTACAGAACACTTGGAAACATCTCCAGCAATGTTTGGACCCTTAAAAACAGGAACCAAAAAAAAACTATTTCCTGCAGCTGATTTTTACCTCAAGTCTCAACTCAGTCTGCATTAAAGGTTCATCATTAGTTATTTTTCAGCTCCAGTACGCTGTGATTGCTCTGTTTTACAGGTGATCACAGCATACTGGAGTTAAACAATAAATACCAGAAATCATCATCTCGTTTTATGCACCAGAAGTCTCTCAGTTTCCGAGTCGATTTATGCGCCTGTCCTCACCTACAGTCAAGAACTTTGGGTAAAATGAAAGAAGAAGATCACAGATATGAGCAGCAGAAATGAGATTCCTCTGTCAAGTATCTGGTCTTACATTCCTGGACAGGGTGAGAAGCTCAACTATCTGGGAGGGACTCAGAGGAGAGCCGCTGCTTCTTCACATCGAAAGGAGCCAGTTGAGGTGATTCAAACATCTGGTGAGGACACCTAGGGAAACCTGGTGGTCTGCCTATGGAAGCCTTCCAGACACACCCAACTGGGAGGAGACCTCGGGGAAGATCCAGGACACGCTGGAGAGATTATATTTCCCAGCTACTTTGGCAACACCTTGGGATTCCCCAAGAAGGGTTACGGGACTTGGGCATGGATAGGGAAGAGTGGAATGAGCTGCTTAATTTGCTGTCACCATGATGCAGAACTCAGATAAGCAGCAGAAAATTAATGCATTAAAAATCTGTGATTGGCAATAATGACAGAAACAATGCAGCGTCATGTGTAATTTGGGGGTATTTGGGATATTTTCAGGGTCACTGTCTTGCTGACTTTCATTTTTCTTTCCAGGGGCCTGACACACCCATGGCTGTCACTTACAGCACCTTCACACATTTTGGTCTGTATTACCAGCAGTACCCTCCCCCCCTGCTGCCCAAACCTGGAAAGGACAATGTCCGTCTTCAGAAACTGCTCAAGCGGAGCGCCAAGAAAAAGTCTTCTGTTCAGGTGTCACAGTCCGTGGCGCCGTTCCGCTCCAGCCTTTCCCCTGTAGATGAAGCCAGTCCAGACCAGGAGCACAGTGACCACTCCACCCCTCCTAAGACCCCTGAAACACCACATTATGGCGTCCCACAGCACCCTCGCTTCGCCATCAGACCGCTGTACCAACATGTGGCATCCCCTTACCCACAGCGAGCAATGTATGACAAACCGGTGAGGTTCTCACCTCAGACAGCAGCGATTCCATCACTATCTTTCTCACATCAGGTACTCACAGGTTCTTACCTGGTTGGAGCCTCACCAGTTCAGGGGCCAGTCGCCCAGTCCCCAGGATCTAAAATATCTGTCCCAAGTTCCTTTGTGTCTGAGGTGACAGTATTGGCTGGTGAAGACAAAGTAGCAGCTTTTGCTGAGAGCTATTCTGGTCTAGAACCTGCTGAAATGGTGGTCCCACAGCAGAAGCACTCGAGACTAGGTCCAGTTCCTTTTACAGCAACAGGAGGTCAAGCTGTGACAAGACCCCTCACTGTGTTGACCCCCCTCATCAAACCAAAGAGTCCTCGTCCAACGTTTAAAGCAACAGAGCAATCCAGATCCCCCAAACCAATGTTTGATGTCCCTCAAATTAGGATGTACACGGCGAACACGTCGTACTATGAAACATCCAGGACACCGCCGGTGTTCGACACCCCTGAGTTAACGTCTATTGGCAGCACAGTACCTCCAGTAAAAATACTGACAGAAACGCCAAGAGGTCTGACTCCAACAACTGACATCCAAAGAGGTACGGCACCAACGCCACCATCTCCTCTGTTGGGTGCAGATTCCCAACCAAGAAGGAGCTCAGAAGCACAAAGAGGAATGACACCGACCAAAGAAATGAGAAGAGCTCCACCAACAGAAGAAACAAGCAGAGTCATAACTTCAACATCTGATGTGAAAAGAAAGATGCAAACATCTGAAATCAGAGTGAAGACACCAACTTATGAGTTTGAAGCATCAAAAACGTCCACAGGACGCCCCAGGACCCCAGCAAACTATGTGACACGGACAACCACGCCCGTCTTTGAAGTCTCAAAACCCAATCCTCTATTATTTGCAGTAATACAAAGCACTGCAGATACGGAGAGACCAGAACCACCCAAACTGGAGTCTGCTGCCAGCAGTTTGACTGCCCCCCTCAGTGTGGAGCCCGACTTTGACAAAAGAACCCCGAACGGTGACGTTCACATTGACGTGGCACCAGCAGAGTCACTCGTAGTGAAACCAATCCAAGAAAGTATTACGAAGCTCGAGTCAGAGCCTGAGCAAACAGTTCAACAGATCCCAGCTGCTCAGCTGGGACCGCAAAGGCCTCCAAGTCCAACTGAGCCAATGTTACCAGCAGCAAGTCCCTCTGGCTACCAGAGGTCTAGAACCCCAACATACGAGGCATCAAGACTTATAACTGCAGCAACAGGCTACAAAAGACCAAGAACACCTACACGTGGCTCATCGCCCTCAGGCAGGTCCCCTGTAGCATTTCAAAGGCCTAAAACCCCAACTCAGGTGACCCAAAAATCAAAGTCAGCATATTGTGGACTGACACCGGCCGAGTATGCTGCTTATGGTGGAATCAAAACTTACTCACCAGCATTTGGTATCACAGCATCTAAGACACCTTCTCAGGAAGAGGTTAAAACTTCAGGAGAGGAGCCAACACAATCTAAAATACCAAGACAGGATCCAGCCATGAAAGATGAAACCCCTCTACAAGATGACAAGGGCCCCGGCACCCCGTTAGTTCCTAGTATTGTTGTTGTCATAGAAAGAATAGTAACGCCACAGGAAATCAAGGTGGCGTCAGATCAGCCTGCAATCCAAGAAAAAATAAAACTCGGACCTTCAGCGGCAGAGACGAAAAGTGCCGAGAAACAGAACGAGGCAAAAACCGCTCATGAAGATATAAAACCAAAAGCTCTGAAAAGAGTCAAGACCCTCTGAAGGTAGTAAGAAAACTTTTAGGCAAGGAGAAAGTCCAAAGTGCAGAGAACAAAGATGGAACTGAGAAGAAGTCTGAAGTTTTAGATCAAAAAGAGTCAGTGGAGAAGAAAATGGAGCCTGTCGAACCACCAAGACCTGAGACCAAAGAGAAAGCAAAGTCGGCCACGGAAGCCAGTGAGTCGCCCCCAGCAGCTGCACTGCTTCCGAAAGCTACAAAAGCAAAAGGCGTCAAGTCCACACTGAGCGGTTGGTCTCGACTCAAGAAGCACATGGTGGTGGAGCAAGAGGAGCCCAAGTTTCCAGACTCGGGTATTCAGAAGGAAATGAGTGAGCAGGACCAGAGTGAAGACAAGAAGGCTGATGGGAAGTTGGGTGCCAAACCCGGCTCTCAGGAGGACGAACAAACCAAAGGCACTCCAAAGGCAACCAAGATGTGGGACGCTGTCCTCTTCCAGATGTTTTCTACTAAAGAGAGCATCATGCACCAGATTGAGCTCAACAGGAGCGAGGACGAGAAGGAGGAGGAGAAGAAGGGCAAGGTCAAAGAAGTGCCCTCGTTTGTGTACCGGCTGCCTGTGCTGCTCTTTAGTCCGAGGTTTGACGCCAAGAAGCTGAAGGAGGCGGCGTCCAGGCCGGTCACCAAGATCTCCACCGTGTTTGAGATGGGTCTGATCGGGCGCAAAACCAAAGACGAGGAACCAAAGGACTTTAACCGAACGGCGAGAGGGTTCACTGCTAGTTAAACCCCAAAGGTGCAGCGTGTTTAATGTACAGGCGTGTAGTCAGAGAAAGACGCTGGGACGGCGAGACGCCGGCTGCTGTCTACTTAGTTTGAAATAGAGCCACAAATGTCTTAAAGTCTTTATGTTGTAATTAAACAGCTTCTGCTTTGTGATGTCATTTCATAATAAAGCTTTTACATCTTTCTCTTCTTTTATCACATTAAAATATAGATTAGAAATTAAATTCATTTAATTTAATATAATTATAAAATAACAGATTGCATTAAATAATCAGCCTGCTGTCTGCACAAGTCGCTCAGTTAATTAAATGGAGATCAGCGTTTTAGTTTTTCATGAAAAGGAGTTAAAGTGAAAACCAACTGAGGACACAAGTCACCTCAGGGTGCTTAGGGTTTGACCCTCACCCAGCCCACGAGCAACACACTGCCAGCAGTGAGGAAAAACAGCCTCAGCAGGTTTTGCTTGTAGGAAGAAACCCGAAGCAGACCGGCCTCAGTGGGGCGGCCACCTGGTCTGATGGTCAGTGGTGTTTGGTGACTCTGTCTTTGCCGGAGAATGAAGGTCCAAGTCTTTAGGGTCCTGGTGCTGCCTTTCAGCTTGTCAGACTTTGACTCTAACGGGTGCCCGATGGTGACTGGACGTCTTTGGTACCAGGTCTCTGTGGAGGATCCTTGGGTCCATGTGGTGTTTTTCTCTGGACATGATCTAGCACACAGGTCCCTCAGTGTTGAGGACCCCAGAGACTGGAGAAGGTCAAGGACATGCCCACAGTCCCCCTGGCTGCAGTGAGTAGACTGTTCCTGTGGAGCGGTTGTGGTTGTCATCCAGGACCCACTGACATGCTCCCTGATCCAACACATTTGTTCTTTGAATTATTTTCTTATAACACACGTCAACCTATACGGATTGTCCGTAAATTATACGGATTTTTCCGAGTTTCAGAGTCATATGGACGTACCAATTAGATTCTTACAGATGTTCAGGGTTTGGTTTGCAGCGGTCTTGTTGCAGTCAAGAAACGAGAATCGTCCTCCGTTCCATGCGTTTGGAGTCGCGCAGCTGCATGGCTCTCTGCTGAGAGTCCAGTCGGAATTAATAACTTCAAATTGCCGCTTTACAGTGGTGTCAAAAGTACACACATTTGTTACTTAAGTAGAAGTATAGATACTGCAGTTTAAAAACACTCTGGTAAAAGTTGAAGTATCAACTTGACCTCTTTACTCAAGTAAAAGTGAAAAAGTATGTGCTCCAAAACCTACTTAAAGTATAAAAGTATAAAGTAACCTTAAAAAAAAAAAAGTAGATGCCACTATATGAATTGAACGCTTAATTTAAAAACTGATTCGTTCTACATGTGGCCCAAGACCCAAAACCCAAAATTACTCCCCAACACCACCTGCACGAAAATGTTTCAATTCTAGAAGCTCTGAAATGCAATCTGGGACTATTCCAGACGATAAACTGGAGTGAGTGCAGCATCCATTTAGTGAAGGAAAAAAACCCCCACAACTTTCCTTATGCAAATTCATTCCAGTAGTATTCTGCTCTTACTAGGATGCAGCAGTTTTCTAGTTTGGCAGAAAGTTCTGGAGTAAATCACTGAAGAAATTAACAAACTGAAAATATGGTTTGACCAAAACAAACTGTCATTAAACTTAAATAAAACAGGGATGAAGTGGAGGTATGAGAGTCACTAGGTGTTCACAGGAAACATTTATGTATGTATTTATTTATGTATGTTCATTGTTAGTTGCTTTTATATTTTCTGTTGTGTTTCTATTCAGGTTCTTTTTGCCTCTTTCTCTAAAATTGTATATAATAATCATTAGATTATTAATATATAAACAAAAATAAATTTAAGAAATTACAATTTGAAAACAAATGCACCCGAACGCGATGAGAGCTGCAACTACTTAATGCTAAGTTTTAACATTGAAAATGCCATAGACATGCTAACGCGTTAGTGTCGCTCCCATTTTTAAGTTATAAAATACATCGATCAACTGTTTCAGAAGACCATAACAGGTCGGTTTAACATAGAAAAGGTAAATAATACTCACAGAAGTATACTCTTTAGGGTTTTAGCGGGGGAAAATTAAGCAAAAGAAAGAATAAACGAAGCAATAGGTCGAAGCATTGCTTCAATCTGCGAACCACTGCTTCGATTGGTTCACGGTTCAAAGCAAAGCCGCGCTGCAGAACAGTTGATTACAGGCGCACATGACGTGAAATATATATAAACATTAAACTGAAGCCAAGAGTAACGAGGCTGTTTGTTTTAAAAATGTAAGGAATAGAAAGTACAGATACTTGTGTGAAAATGTAATAAGTAGAAGTCAGAAGTAGGCAGAAAAATAAGTAAAGGAGTAAAGTATAGATACCTAAAAAGTGTACTTAAGTACAGTAACGAAGTATTTGTACTTCGTTATTTGACACCTCTGCCGCTTTAAATAAAATGACACCTCTTTCCAAATGCAGTAATACAGAAAATAAACTACTAAAACGTTCTTTTTTTCTTCCCAAAATGAGACGTCCTGTGTTCTTTATGAATTAAACTGATGCTGACGTGCAGCACAGTCAGCTGTAAGAGCTCAGCTCAGATATATGGAAAGACATTCATGCCAATTATGTCTGAAAGGAAATGCTTTTGACAAAAACTACAGATTTTGTTTATTAATATTTATGTCCAGAGATCAAGGATCCACCATGTAGAGTTTATTATGTCCAAAGTTTAAGGATCCAGTGACCAATTTCATATTTATTTACTTTAAGACTCAGTAAAATGTTGTTCAATTCAATCGGCTTATAAAGCGCCAAATCACAACAAAAGCCGTCTCAAGGCTCCTCACACAGAACAGTTCAACATAAATTAAAATAAACAAATAAAATTTAAAAACAGAAGTAAAAGAATAAAACAGATAAAAAAAAAGTATTCATAAGAAAGAGAAAAATAGGCTTTAAGGATTGACTTAAAAATGTCCACAGACTCCAACTGCCTCACGGTCGCAGGAAGACTGTTCCACAGAGCAGGTGCACGATAAGAAAAAGCTCTTTGACTCGCTGAAATAGAAAACCTGTAAAGCCTACTTTTAGTACACAAAAAATATCAAGATGTATCGATAAGGAATCAGATTGATAAGCGGAATTGATAATGATATCGATATAATCTTATTGATACCCATCCCTAATAAACGCACGGGGTGAAGTCGAGGATCATTGACATGCCCGTCTGCAACATCGGCACTGGTGAGGCGATTGTCGATACACTTGATGAAGTTTTGAGGTATGTTTTATTTTGTTCATTACATTTGATTTATTTTTCATGATTTTATTAATGTATTTCCACGAGTGACACACAGTTCTTGTTTCTGTAAAAAATAAATTTGACATATTCCGTTCTATAAAATTCATCTTGACACATGAATACTAGATCTCTATTGTTTGAAATTCAACTGTGGAGGAAAAACTAATGATCCTGACTTTAATGTCATTGTGGCAACTCATAATATGTGGACAAAAACCCAGTTATGTGACACCGCTATGTGGCTGTGTGTACTGTAATAAAACTGATTTTGGTGCGATTTGGAGGTTAGAAGGATTTTGTGTTGATTTTATGGATTTTCTCACTTGGTTATACAGGTGGACCCTCAAAGGGGTTGACATGTATGTTATAAATACCTGCAAACAAAACTGATTCATTTTCAGATCCATTTCTGTGTCAGCACAGAAGAACTTAAGAAAACGAGCCAACGTGTTGAGCGGAGCCACTTTTGAACTGCATTTACTTTTTTCTCTCAAAATTTAGCAGAAACAAGAAAACTTGCAAGAAATTTTATGTGAAATACTCAAAATATTTAAATGTGATCTGACACTTAACGAGTTTTCATTAAGAAACAGGTGCTGAAGAAATCATTTTAATTATTGGCATTTACACTCTAAATAATATTTTTTTAAGTTATTGCTCAAATTTAATTTAATTCTAATTACATATTTAAAAAGTTACTGAGTTCATGTATTTGCTGCAGTGACATCATTGATGGGGGCGTGGCCAGGTGACCTCTCACCAGACTTTCCGTGAGTGAATTCATCTCCGTCCTTGTCCACGCAGACCTTCTCATACTTGCCGTGACCAGTGACCACAAATTTGTATCGTTTGCTGCCTGCTGAGCCCTGAAGAGACACGCTCGTTCAGTTCAAAAGGTCAAAGGGCAAACAATAGTATTTCATGACTTCTGGAGCGTCAGACATTCAAGACAAAACAGCACATCTCCAAGTTTTGATTTCTAAGATTTCAAACTGGGCAACATAAAAAAAAAATAGCTTGAAATAAATTTTAGAAAATAAAGTTGTGTTTTAACCTTTGCCCTCTGCCCTGCCCTCCCTGATGAATCGCTGATGATCTCCCACATGTTCTTCTTCTGCATCACATCACCGGGCTTCACGTCCTGTCAAGTCAATGAATAATAGAAAATATACATCAGTCTCCTTCACTTTTGTGACACCGAAAAACACACACACACACACACACACACACACACACACACCTTATTTCAAAAGGTAGCTTTAAGTGAGGTCAAGTTTTTGTTTGTTTGTTTTTACATTTTGTGGTTTGCATAACAACAACAGAATTTTAAAATAATCCTTTTTTCAACCAAAACACTTTGTGACTAAAATTCTTCAACATACAGTTTTGACACGTGTTACTGCATTCTGACACCAGGGGGAGCCGTCAGATGAAGTTTGTTTTTGGGTAAAGCAGTGGATGTGGGCGGAGCCGAGTTTTGGTGTTCACATTCTTCTTGTGAACATGTGACTTTCAGATGACAGGATGATGTCACAACTCGAACATCACTTCCTGTCTGAACTTACTGCAGATCTGCAGGTTGAGTGTCTGCCGCCGCCGCCTTCCGACGTGCTCTTAACCCACTGCGTGATGCGGCTGGACACGCCTACCTTCAGCCCCTCAGCCTCCTGATCAAGAAAGAAAACAAAGAGGATTTTAAAGATCTTTAAAACACTTTCCTCACAAACTGTTTGACGAAACACGAACTCGTCCACGGGTTCGGACCAACACAGAAGAATGAAAATATATATTAGACCTGAAATTTCAGCTTCAATTTGAAACAGTTTGCACGATCGTTTGTTGGACTGCTGAGATTACTGGGAGCATTTTTAGTTTCTATAATAAAGAAAACTAAAGATCCAGATTCCACATCAAGGTTCTAAATTCAAAAGGTCCTTCTGAAGGTTTTTGGTTTGTTTGTTTTCCACGTGGTCATGTGACCATCAAGATGGCAACAACCAGCTCAGCTTGTGAGAGTTATTAAAACAAGATGTTTTCGAATATCTGGACGGCGCAAGTCAACGAGACGTGACGGGAAGCTTCTGCAGGACGGGCGCCGGTACAGCGCCACCTGCTGTGCGGTGGCTCTTCTCACCTTACAGGAAGCTGCTCTGGCAGAACTTTGGCTTAGAGCTTCTCCAGCCTCAAACAGGTTCTTCTTGGAGGCCACGACCTCCGGCGAGCTCGGCAGGTCGATAAGCGCCACTTTCGCGATCCGAGCCTCGTGGGACGTCTGGACAGAAAACAAAAAACAAACCGTGAGGTCAGGCCCAGGACAAGAGGAGTGCTGCTTTATGACATCATTTTTCTCTTTGTTGAGGAAGAAGCTTCAGCAGCGGCTGACTGGAGATACTCATCTGGACGTTCTCTCCTCACAGTGTCTTTGTTCAAGAAAACATGAAGTTCAGACTTCGGTTGCAGCAGATTTCAGATTTTGTGTTTTTGCTTGTGTGAGTGTGACCTCTGACCTCCACCGCGTGGGCGTACTGCTCCAACTTGTCAATCTTCGGCAGCAGACCGAGAGGCTGCGACTTTTTCAAGCTGTTACTGTTTCATGCAAAAGACAAGAAACAATGAATTAAACCACAACGGACACGATGCACCACAGATGAAAAGAGTCACAGTCACCATGGCAACATGAAACTTCAGCATCAATTTTTTTTTGTTTTTTTTTTTAATTTTCATGATCTTTGATTTCAGCCGTATTCTGCAGTCTGCGGGACCGAGAACACAAACGTCCTCCGGAGCCGTGATGACGCGGCTAGCTTAGCGTTGTCTACTTCTCAGGACCGTCTAAAGCATCTCCTCTTTCACCTGAATGTCGACTCTGAGGATCAGTTTTCAATTTGTTTTGGACAGAAGTTTATAAAACATGCCAATGTGGCTAAACGGACATAATGTCACCATTTTGGACATAACGGACTGTTAGCGGATCAGCGGTGGTCACCAACCTGCCACCGAGCTTTAACGCCTCAGTTTCCCGGCCTACTTGTCAAGTTTGATGAATAATTCTGTTTTGTAGTTTTGCAGTAAATGTTGGCATTTGTGTCATATGTGTAGCTGACATACGGCCCCGCCCACAACAGCAGCGAAAACCTCAAACTCAGGACTTAAAGAGACCCAGATCCCCTGCCTCCTGGATAATCCCAAAATGTTTCCAGACCTGAAGTTTTGTTTAAATCCTATCCTGAGGTCTCCTCCCATGTCAGCAATCGCCCCCAAAAAACATCCAGCAGGAGGTGCCCTAACCACCACTGAACCAACAAACTGACTCTCCAGCAGGGCAACTTGGAGAAACTATGGAATTTGTTTTAGTTGTTCACTTAATGGCAAGTCCAGAAGCCCCTCATCCTGTGTCTTAGATCAGGTCTAGACACACCAAACCTTGTGCCCGACGGTGAGTCCAGAGGACCCTGGCCCTGTGTCTTAGGTCACGTCTAGACACACCAAACCCAATGCCTGACAGTGAGCCCAGAGGACCCCGGCTTCATGGCTTCCTGATGAATGAATGAATTTGTCACTGGTTCCTGGAAGGGGTGGACTCACTGAGAACAAAAAAGCCTTTGAAGAGTTTGAGAATTTGGAAATTTACCCTCCAAAAAAAAAAAAAAAAAAAAAAAAAAAAATTTCATCCAATCCAACCTTTGTACATTTTAACTCTGTGATCTTTGGCTTTCAAAGTTTTGTACATTAGATAAATATCTTTGACTTACTGACCCAAAACATTAGAAATCCCCGTTGGACCAAGAAGAAGCTGAAGCTGTCTCCATGTTCAGTCATTTCAGATAAAATCGTACACTTTAGTGTCTGAAGCCGCTGAACCTCAGAGGGACAGAAGAAAACCAGCCACCTGCACCTGGTCGCAGTTAAAACCAGTCACAAGTCAAACCTGATGGCTGACCTTTGACCCTGCTCAAACAGCCTCGGGTCAAATGTCGGTGCTCCAGTCCTGCAACTGGGCTCAAGTCAGAGTTCAATATGAGCCTGACATGGTCCAGTTACACCTGGGTTGTCATGACGGTAATGAAATAGATAACAGATCAGAGATCAGATTCCACAATTTAAATAAATGTCTGTGAAAACCTCAAACCTTCAAGAGGTCAAACAGTGAACTCAAGCTACAGAATAATCAAATCATCGTTAATCCTGTTATCTTAAGAAGAAGCTCAACACAGCGCCATAAGATGGACGTTCACCTTTTCTTCAGCGAGCGGCTCAGGGACTCCGTTCTCTCAGAGATCTGAAAAACAAAAACAGGACTGAGGTCAGTTTTCAGCATCACTGAACAGAATCCAGCCAGCCAACCTTCATCAGATGTTTCAGAACCACACCCAAGATGGTGAAGGGACATGCAAAACATCATGGGTAAGACTGAGCGACTATCACCACATATTGATAATTTTGGAGAAATTCAATGAGGAGATTATTATTTTCTCTGCAAGTTCAGGTTCGACCTCAGGATTTAAACATGAAGACCAGAGTTCCACCTACTGACTGATTTTACAAATGGTTCATCTTCACTTTCATGGTCAGAAAGTTCTCGACTTCTCGGTCTTCAAAGTGTTTCTCCACTCAAAGTGACTTAGTTTCTTCTTTAAGAACTCATTTTCAACCATTGTGAAGACTAAGAAGTCATCTAGATATGTGCTGGATGGCCAAGAACCGTCACCGTCCACGACAGAACAGAAGTTTGTTGTATGTTTGTCTCCTGAGCCTGAGGCACCTCAGTGTTTAACTGATAAGACCAGGTCGAGGACACGTCCACATAGCAGCTGTCTCCACCACATTGGTGTTTTCAGGAGACGAGCACGGACCAAACATCTGGGACATCAAAAGAATTGAACACCTGAAGAGAGAGAGGTGCAAAAAGACATGGAAAGACAAGACACCGGCTGAAATCTGTCAGTAATCATAAAGCAGTCCTGCCCCTTGTCAGCAGTGGTGGGCACCGTTCCGCTAATCTGCTAACCGCTAATTAGCGAAGCTAACTTTTTTGTTAGCAGATTGACTTTTCAACTAACTTCAAAAACTATCAGCAGACCAATTAGCTTCCACTAAATTTAGTTTAGCTAACTTTTAGTTCGCTAACATTTTTTGCTGGCATAGTAAGTAAAGCCAAAGGGTCAAAAACATTTGTAAACCCTAAAATCACACATTAGTGTCTGTCTGTTATATGTTTTGCAGTACTCAGGCAGCTTTGAGGAGCTGAGCTCAACCTGACCCCATGAGAAGGGACCTGGCTGCCCGGCTGCTAGAAAAAAAAGGAAAAAAAAAGTAATTTACTTTTGACATAGCCTGCCCCAGACAGGTGGCAAAGGGCATAAAAGGCAAAGCAGGTTTGACTTGTAGTTTGATTTAAAAACCAAACTAATTCCAGCTGTTTCTTTGATTTTAACATCAACTCTGTCATTTGTACAAATTTAAAATATCACAAATATCTTTTAGTTTTAAATTAATGCACTAATTCTGAAAGTTTCAGCATTAAGACTCAGATGCCAAAAGGCATTATGGGAAATTGAGCCTCCTCATCACTGGTTGGCTGTTTATGTGTAAAAACCAACACACACGTTACTGTAATGTGTGTGTTGGTTTTTATGAATAAATGTGTTTTTGTAAATATGTCATTTGTTTTTCATTTGTTAAAAAGGCATTTGCAAATTCTGTATAAGTGTGATTCAGCACACCGAATGGCAACCATTACAGGTGGGTGGATCGATCCTAATATCGATAATATCAATACCAACGCTGGTATTGATATTGAACGATCCTCGTGTAAAAAGATCGATACTCAAGCTTTTTTTTCCTCCCGCAAGCACTGACTGCTGTGCACGCAGATTCATCAAAGTCTACTCTCTGTAAGAGCAGCGCTGCGCTGTCACACAACACGGAGCAGCACACCCTTGTATTGTGGTTTGTCAGCCCTCTACCTCAGGAGATTTTGTTTTAAGTTGTGTTGAGTGATATTTTTTTAAACAAAAATGTTGATTGTGATAATAAATTATTTTGTTGTCATGTACAATGTTTGGCAAAATTCTATTGTAGGTCTTTTGGATCCTTTGGATCTATGAAGCTTAAGTATGAAAAAGTATTGGTATCGGTGATACTGGGCCTGTATTTACTTGGTATCAGATCAATAACAAAATTCCCGGTATCGCCCACCTCTAGCAACCATGTGACAGTTGGATGCTATTTACACTCCCATCCAGTAGATGGCAGTGTTCTGTGGATTTTGACCCAAAATGCAAGGAACACTGCCGTGTGTGTGTGTGTGTGTGTGTGTGTGTGTGTGTGTGTGTGTGTGTGTGTGTGTGTGTGTGTGTGTGTGTGTGTGTGTGTGTGTGTGTGTCAGTTGCTCTACATGTTTGTGCAAAATCTTTTACAGGAATATAAACAGTTCCTAATATCTTGGCATGCGTTTGTCTTTTTTACAGTGACACAGTGTTCATCAGGGTGATGCATTGTGGAAACAAACTCTTCTTCTGTCTGGTTCTTCTCATACTCTGATCTGTAGCGCCTCCCAGAGGGGAGACGCTGATTTCAGCTTCACACCTACGTACACGTTTGTACATGATGTCAGAAATGTTGTTTCTGTCGACAGAATCTCTCTTTTCTGACAGTAAGTGGACTCCGTATGTTTCAACACCGTTTTTACTGAACTTAATCATCTTGTTCCTCTGGTGTTATGATCGCGCTATGGAATGTGTCACTGTGGAGATTACTTGTGAAAAGCGAAAAATCAAAAAACATAATTATAAGTTGAAAGAGGTTGAGGTGGCTCGGGCATCTTTTCCGGATGCCCCCTGGATGGATAATTATAAGTTGTATTTACAGAGTTTCTGGATCGAATATAAACATTTTTGTGGTGAATTTGACTGAGATGTACAGTTCAGTGAAAAACAATAAGCTTTTATGTGTTTGTGGAGACTTTAACACAGATTTTCTAAATCCTCACATTTAGCGGAATTCTTAGATTTTGTGTTCTGTATGGGATTATATCCAGCAATAACACACCCAACCAGGATTACTACGAACACGACACTCATTGACAATATATTAACAAATGTTGTTGTGGTGAATTTAACGGGTGGATTACTTATTAGTGATTAGTGATGTCAGTGCCGATTTTTGTTGTTTACAATTTTTTAGTTGGTAAAGTTGATCATATTGACAAAAATAACTTAGGAATCTATGGCCAATCTTTATTGCACCAAGATTAGTGTGCGCACTTTCCAGCCTGTCGCAGAAGCGATATACGAGGGTAGGCTGAAAAGTTCTAAGACACTATGATGCAATTGTCGAATTGAACAAATTCAGGGTTATTTTTCTACATAGTCTCCCTGTAACTCCACACACTTCTTCCAGCAGTGCTTGAGTGCTTCGATTCCCTTGACATAGCAGCTTTCATCTTGAGAGTCAAAATAGTCCTCAACGGCAGCCATCGCCTCATCATTGCTGCGACAGTGCTTCCCAGCCAAGTTTTTTTCAGGTTTGGGAAGAGATGAAAGTCTGAAGGTGCCAAGTCAGGGGAGTATGGTGGGTGATCTACCAGTTCGAATCCAGGCCATGGCCACTGTTGATTTGTGAGCTGGGGCATTGTCTTGATGGAACAGCACCCCTTTCGTGAGCTTTCCTGGTCGCTTCTTTTTAATAGCCTCGTAACTGTCTCAGTAGGTTAGAATAGTACTGTCCATTTATGGTTTGTCCCTTTTCAAGATAGTCCATGAACACAATGCCCTTGGCATCCCAGAAAACTGAAACCATGACCTTCCCCGCAGACAAAACAACCTTGGCCTTCTTTGGAGGTGGTGACCTTGGGTGTTTCCACTGCATTGATTGTTTTTTTGTCTCTGGTTCAAAGTGGTGAACCCAACACTCATCCTGGGTAAGAAAACGTTCCATGTAATTGGCTGGATCCTCTTCAAATTGCGCCAAGTTTGCCTTCGACATGACTAGCCTGGTGCGTTTCTGATCAGGCGTCAGAAGACGTGGCACCCACCGAGCTGACACCTTTGACATTCCAAGTTCTTCATGCAGAATGTGTTATATTCTCTCACGGGATATTCCACAGCATCTGCTAGCTGATTAATCGTCGATCGTCTGTTGTCCATCACCATTTCATGAACAAGGTCAATGTTTTTCTGGGTTGTGGCTGTTGCAGGCCGCCCAGACCTTGGGTCATCTTCAAGGCTCTCTCTGCCCCTATTAAATTCAGCTGCCCACTTCTGCACTGTAGATATGGAGGGAGCTTCATCCCCTAATGTAGTAACCATATCCGCATGAATGTCCTTGGGCTTTAACCCCTTCTTACGCAGGTACTTAATCACACCATGATGCCAGATTTTGTCCATTTTTGCCGTTTCCCTCTACCACAAACTTTCAAACCTGGCTATGAACCACAAACTACCTCACAACCTGGAAGAAAATAACACAGTCATCAGAAGAGTTGAACTTAATACATGCCAAGTTTTACTGAAATGGCATTTCTCCTTCTTGGTGAGCCTTAGAACTTTTCAGCCTACCCTCGTATGTTTTTATGTATTTTGATGTGAGGACAACAAGCATACAGACGTGCATGTCCGTCAAAACACAGTGCATGTTCTGCAGCTCCGATGTCCAGGACCAGAGTTGTCAACAGCTGCCACGCCCCCTGTCCTGTCAGCGCACAGACCAAGGTGTCGCTCTGTGATCAGATGAGAGGCGCCTCGCCTGCGGTAGGGCGCGCAAACCACACACACGTGTTGTTGGGGGAGCCGACACTCTGGCACGTCACATGTGCACTCGACAACTCCACAATCGTGGGGGCACTTAGACAAATTTCAAATCCGGCTCGACAGTGATCGTCTGCTGACTGTTTTCATACTAATAGTGCGAATGGTCACACATTTTCTAAGTGCCATGCGAGCGGTGTTAGATGTTCGTGTGTGTCACCTGGAATTTGGCCGACACCTGCCGTGAGAGGGTTCAATGAACTCGTACAGCGCACACTCTGTCTTTCAGCCGCTGGTGTGCCGAGGCAGCTACAATTTTACACATTTTGCATGCAATTCCTGCTTCATGCACACTTCAAACAAATTCACACTATGTGTGAAGGGGCCCTAAGGGACTGCTGAATGCATGGAAAAAGTAAAAAAATAAATAAATAAATAAATTGTACAAGCAATTTTTAAAGTGTAGAACAATTGAGGCTGAGAGCAAATACAAGACATAAAAACAAGTTAACTAATATTATGCGATCTTGCAAAAGACAGTATTACAATGATTTATTGGAAAAAAATAAAAACAAACATCAAAAAGTACATGGAAGCTCTAAAATGAAATCATCAAAAATAAAAAAGTCGTCAAAGACTATCCAATATATTTTTACTAAAATATTGATGCAGTTGTTAAGGAAAAGAAAGTTATAGTCGATCATTTTAATGATTATTTTGCCAATGTGGGGAAAAATTTTGCAAATGAAATTGTACCTTCTAATATGAGCTCTTGGACTAACAGGAAAATAAGGACCAACCTTTCAGATTCAATATTTATCAGAGAAACTGATGAGTATGAAATAATTGGCATAGTACACAAAGTAAAGAAAGAAAAAAAAAATCAACTGATTACAATAGTTTTGATACGTCTTTGATTAAAAAAAAAATGATTGTGTCATTAAGCCTTTAACTTATATCTTTAATTTGTCACCAATGACTTCTTTCCAAAATGAAAATAGCTAAAGTGGTGCCGCTGTTCAAATCCGGTGACAAACACGTTTTTTCAAACTACAGCCAATCTCACTGCTATCTCAATTTTCAAAAATTCTGGAAAAAGTATTCATCAAGAGGTTGGATGATTTTATATCCAAACATCACATAATAAATGAGCAGCAACATGGATTTAGGAAAAATCGTACCATTTCACTGGCGATAATTGATTTTGTTGAACAGATCACAAATGCAATTGAAAACAAACACACCGATTGTTTTTTCGTTTTTGTTTTTTTTTTTCCGACTTACAGAAAGCTTTTGATACTATAGATCATACCGTACTATTGGATAAACTATGCAAGTATGGCATCAAAGGATTAGCACATGATTGGTTAGCCAACTACTTGTACAACAGGTATCAATGTGTTCACTTGGGTGGGATAAATTCTGAATTTCTGAGGTGCATTTGTGGGGTGCCCCAGGGTTCAGTCCTTGGGCCTTTGCTGTTTCTTTTATATATTAATGATATATGTTTGGTTTCCAAGTTTGTGAGCCGTATTTATTTGCTGATGACACAACTGCGTTTTGTAGTGGGGATCATTTGGGACAGGTTCTGAACACGATGGAGAGGGAACTACAGAAGTTTAAGGAATGGTTTGATTCTAATAAATTGTTGCTTCACTTTGGTAAAACAAAGTGCATCATATTTGGTAATAAGCCCAGGAACTCATGTAGAAATTTCACTTTGTTTGTTTACCTTGTGGTTTGGAGCTTTGGGACTGAGGTTCTCGTCCCCGTCCTCGCCAGACGTCCTCAGGCTCTTCATCCTCTCTGCTGCTTCCATCCTCCTCGTCTCCTCCTGCCAGTCAAAATTTACAACAACTCTTCAGTTACAATAAGTAAAGATTTTCATCTCTGAATAAAACACACTTTCTGATCATTTATTCCTTCACGTTCAGAGTCCAGTGGCCTCATGTACAAAAACACAAAAACCTGGTATCCGCCTGTCTCCACGGCAACGCTCAGATGAATTAAAAGTGAAATAACCGTGGAAACGTGCGGTGCGTCACGCACAAATCCTGGCTGGCGTATGCACGTTTCTACAGTTACTCTGTTCCTCTGCCGATGCATAGAGGTGATGCAGGGATCCGTTAATAGTGTGAAAACATGAAGTCATCAGAGTGATGAGGAACATCAGAGACACACTGATGAACAACTAACACACCCACGTGTTTGCAGTTATATGGGTGGATATAAAAACATGCACAAAGTGATGTGGAATATGGCACTAACAGTGGCCGCATTAGCGTTGTTAGAGGACCTTACAAATGGCGCAATCCGACGTGAGCGTGTGTTCAGGGAACGTGAGGATTTACTTACAAATGACAATAATTGGCTCATAAAGCGATTCTGATAACCACACAGTAAAATCACCAGTGTAAAACTAACACTGACAGTGTCAAATTAACACTGCCAGTGTACATATGGTCCAAGTGAGACCATATGTTCACTGTCGGTGTTAACTGGTGATTCTACTGTGCAAGAACACCGTTACTGGAGTTGGGCGCAGACCTGCAGCCGGTCCAGAACACAATACGGCGAGGAGCCAGTGGTCGTCTGTGTCCACAACGCTGGGCTTCCTGACATCAGGGGCATTCCAGTGGGAGCTGGCCGACTGGTCAGGAGCATGCCAGTCAACCTTGAGCTGAGCCGTGCCAGCTGTATGGAACGCAATCATCTGAATGTCATCCAGGTACATCACATTCCAACATTAAAGCACAATTTGCAGCAAGAGCCGGTTTCCAGAATGTAATCAAATTGTTTTTTGGCAATACGGAACAAGTTCATCCCATCAATGTGCAAACCACATGTGATTCACAAATGCATCTAACTGAATGGTGGCTGGGTGTCCTGGTTCAGTGCCTGACTCATTCATCCTGATTAACACAAAGTCGTGAGACTGGGCTGCCCCAACCATGCTCTCATCCTGTCACAAAATGATTGACATTTCCGTGACACAGATTTTTATTCTACTAGCCTAACCCTAATCCCTCTCCTAATCCTAACCCCATGTCATCTCGCGTTTCATGCCCGTCAGGCACGTGTGCATTGAGTAAATAGTTCATTCACGTAAACGGTCCCAAATGAAATCAGCACAGGCATATGGACGTGTGCATGGTTATTTTCTTGTTTCTTGATTGTGAAACTGGAGCTTCTTAACAAGGCCTCGATTGTCCCCCTGCGTTTGTCAATAAACATGCGGTGCTCCTCACTGTTTTAGTGTGTGTTGTCCCGAGCCCACATGTGGCCCCACACACACACACACTCCCACTAACTCTTACCTTTATTCCATGTGTGACAGGGTCCCAAATAAACTATCTCTGTGTGTCTGCATGTCATTTCCAGTCATCTGTGGCTCACACGCCATATAAATCCTTTTCTATGTTCATGTTGTCTGATGTGACGTGTGGGGAATTCCTGCTACAAGGACCTGTTTACATGGATTTGCATATTCAAATATGGGCGTGGCCAGGGTGAAGTTTAGTGGGTGTGCATGTTTGCTCAATTCTACATTCAGTGGGATGTACAAACGGAACATGCTTGGATCCATGTGTACGCACACTTTGATGCATCTGAATATTTTTGTGCGTGCGCCAGTTTCTGGATTTTGGCGTAACACCATGTTTCAGTAGGAAATCCATGCAAGTCTTTGTACATGAGGTCCCAGGTCACCATGGGTCAAGAGCATCATAATATGAATAAATTTATGAATAAATTAAAAAAAACATTACTCCCCTCGGGGGTGGTGGTCAAGTGGTTAGTAGGCTTGGTTTCAGTGTGGAAGGTTCCCAGCTCAAATCCTACCCTGCCACATTTCTCCATGTAGTGTGGAGTTGCATCAGGAAGGACATCCGGTGTAAAATTTGTGCCAAATCAACATTCTGATCCACCTCAGATTTGCTGTAGCGCAGTGATTCTCAACCGGGGTGCCGCGGCACCCTAGGGTGCCATGATCGATTGTCAGGGGTGCCGTGGGCAATTATCAAATATCACCATTATCGGGTGTATGTGCTGTAATAGTGTGGCAGATGATGTAATGCTCTTTTATTCCAGTAGATGGCAGCAAAGCGCTGTACTATAGTATAATAGACATACTTCACATAGCGTTGTGTGTCTACAGTGTGAATCTCAGCTGCTCATGGAGCATGGCTCCTCTGGGGAAGGAGAAACTGCGTTGGCTTTGGAGGTGTGCAGGGAAGGCGGCCTGACCGCCGTTGATGTCACCGTGGTCAGACTTGGGCCTTCTCGCTCACAACTGGGTTCGCTGAAGGCAGCCTCTGCACTCCGTGAATATTAGAGTGGCAGATTATTGTGAATAAAAGTGTCGACACGTCTAAAAAAAAAAACACTTGAGATTAGGGCTGTCACAATTATTACAATATTCGTCAATCGCGATTATTTTTCATATTTGCGATTATCGTGAATTATTTATTTTATCCACAAAGCATAAAACGACTCAGAATCTGACATCATTGTGCTGCAGCCTCACTCTCGTCTTAAGGCAGGACAATAACATGGAGGCTGAAGAGCGATCCGTCCTGCCGTTTGGATAAGACGGCCGATTAAAACAGTGGCCGTCTTCTTCAAAAGCTGTCTAAAATGCGGAGCTGTTGGTGTGTGTGTGTGTGTGTGTACGCGTGTGGAGTCGACAGGCTGCAGACTGGGAGGGAGGGGGTGCGTGAGGGAGATTCCTGAATGCAGGCGCGACACGTTACAGTCTGAGAACCATCAGTGCGCAGTGAGCGCGGAGCAGAGAGAGGATTTTAACCCGAGTGAACATGCTAACAAAACAAAACCAAAACATGAAGCTTTTACTTCTCTCTGAACTTTCTCTAAAGGTGTGATTCTGCCGTTACTGTCCTGTTCACACCATGTGCGCATCATATGCTGAATTTATGAGATCATGAGATGAAATAAAAGGTCAAATAGCTTTAAAAACATATTTAAAAAATGAGAATATATGAATGAACTGAGCCACAAAAAAAAAAAAAAAAAAACCCTGACATATAGAAGCTGTGGTGATGTTCAGATGCACAGATCACAAAAAGCAGGTGAGAACTCTGAACTTTAACAGCTGTTACTTTCCAAAGGTATTTATTTGTTCAATCTTGAGCTTAATGCAGTGTTTAAGCACAAAACGTGACTGATGAGGAGAAAATTTCAGAAATGCAACAGAAACAACCACAATTCAGAAAAAGTTGGGACTGTATGTAAAATGAAGATAAAAATAAAAATGTTGCACCATTCCCAGTTTCTCCACTCACAGAAGCCAAACGTTCTTCCAGAGTTGTGTAATTATACTACAATAGTAGAATATAAAGAAGGGGGAAAAAAAGAAAAAAAATAGACAATATATTCGTCAATCGCAATTATTTGTCTGACAATTAATCGTCTCCAGAAATTCCTAATCGTGACAGCCCTACTTGAGATCAGAGCGCAAAATGCTTGAGGATTTTCGGAATGCGGTGTTTTCTGTATCGATTTTCTATTGCAATAATTGGGTTTTGCACAAAACCAGAGGTAATAGAATTATAATATTATTTTGCTTGGTGGTGTGCCGCAGGATTTTGTAAATATAAAAAGGGTGCCGCGGCTCAAAAAAGGTTTAAAATCACTGCTGTAGCGAACCCATAACAGAGCAGCCGAAGGGACTTTTTACTGAGCTCCAACTGCAGGTGCTTAAAAATACAAACAAATGTGGAAGTGTTAAAGCCTGCAGTTCCTCAAAAGGCCACCTGAGGTTGGCTCCAAAACTGTGTTAAAATGTCCAACTTTACAGTTGAAATAAATGTTTACACCACCATCAGGGTCCACCACAACAGCAACATCTACAGCCGCTCCATTTGAGCCTAAGAAAACAACAGAGGAGCACACACAGGAGGAGCACACACAGGAATACACACAGGTGCAGCACATACAGGAGGAGCACACACAGGAGGAGCACACACAGGAGGAGCACACACAGGAATACACACAAGAGGAGCACACACAGGAGGAGCACACACAGGAGCAGCACACACAGGAGTACACACAGGAGGAGCACACACAGGAGGAGCACACACAGGAGGAGTACATACAGGAATACACACAAGAGGAGCACACACAGGAGGGGCACACACAGGAGGGGCACACACAGGAGGGGCACACACAGGAGGGGCACACACAGGAGGGGCACACACACTTCATGTGATCCAGACACGTTGCTATGACAACCCATCTAGCATCTGCTTTTAAAGGACTGAGAATTTAGGAGTAGACCCCATCATCAACAACTTAATCTAGACAAAACTGGAATCCATGTGAAAAGAACCAAAACACTGTCAGTCTCCATTTAAATACTCTCCTCAAAATAAATGGTAAATAGACTGCATTTACGAGGTCTCTTAGATAATAAACCGACCCTTTTATTATTTTTTTTAACCATATGGATTTGAATGACATGCGATTACACCAATCATGCTTGAACCCTCGTGCGCATGCGTGAGTTTTTTCACGCGTGTCGGTGACGTCATTTCCCTGTGGGCAGGCCTTGAGTGAGATGTGGTCCCGCCCTCTCGGCTGAATTCCTTTGTTTCACACGCTGCTCGAGACGGCGCGCGTTGCTTTATCAAAATTTTTTCTGGACCTGTGAGGAATATCCGAGTGGACACTATTCGAGAAATTAAGCTGGTTTTCTGTGAAAAGTTTAACGGCTGATGAGAGATTATGGGGTGTTTCTGTCGGTGTAAGGACTTCCCACGGAGCGGGACGTCCTGCAGCGCTTCCAGGCGCTGTCGTCGGCCTGTTTCGAGCTGAAAACATCCTAATTTAAGGCTTAATTCACCCAGGACATCGTGAGAGAACAGAGAAGATTCAGAAGAGGCCGGCATGAGGAATTTATGCGGACATTCCACTGTTTAAGGACATTTTTTTAATGAAAGATGTACGCGCAAATTCGCCGAGTCGTTTCCGTGACGACTCGGCAAATCTGTGTGCGCCGCGACAGGAAAAACACCTCCGTGTTGAAAACCATTTGTAGAATTCAGGCGGCTTTTGATGGCTTTCAACAAGTGAGTAACTGAGAAGTTGTTTAACAGCTTGGGCATGTTCCAACTTCAATCAATCAATCAACTTTTTTTTTATATAGCGCCAAATCACAACAAACAGTTGCCCCAAGGCGCTTTATATTGTAAGGCAAGGCCATACAACAATCATGAAAAACCCCAACGGTCAAAACGACCCCCTGTGAGCAAGCACTTGGCAACAGTGGGAAGGAAAAACTCCCTCTTAACAGGAAGAAACCTCCAGCAGAACCAGGCTCAGGGAGGGGCAGTCTTCTGCTGAGACTGGTTGGGGCTGAGGGAAAGAACCAGGAAAAAGACATGCTGTGGAGGGGGGCAGAGATCGATCACTAATGATTAAATGCGGAGTGATGCATACAGAGCAAAAAGAGAAAGAAACAGTGCATCATGGGAACCCCCCCACAGTCTACGTCTAAAGCAGCATAACAAAGGGATAGTCCAGGGTCACCCGATCCAGCCCTAACTATAAGCCTTAGCGAAAAGGAAAGTTTTAAGCCTAATCTTAAAAGTAGAGAGGGTATCTGTCTCCCTGATCTGAATTGGGAGCTGGTTCCACAGGAGAGGAGCCTGAAAGCTGAAGGCTCTGCCTCCCATTCTACTCTTACAAACCCTAGGAACTACAAGTAAGCCTGCAGTCTGAGAGCGAAGCGCTCTATTAGGGTGATATGGTACTACGAGGTCCCTGAGATAAGATGGGACCTGATTATTCAAAACCTTATAAGTAAGAAGAAGAATTTTAAATTCTATTCTAGAATTAACAGGAAGCCAATGAAGAGAGGCCAACACGGGTGAGATATGCTCTCTCCTGCTAGTCCCCGTCAGTACTCTAGCTGCAGCATTTTGAATTAACTGAAGGCTTTTTAGGGAACTTTTAGGACAACCTGATAATAAAGAATTACAATAGTCCAGCCTAGAGGAAATAAATGCATGAATTAGTTTTTCAGCATCACTCTGAGACAAGACCTTTCTGATTTTAGAGATATTGCGTAAATGCAAAAAAGCAGTCCTACATATTTGTTTAATATGCGCTTTGAATGACATATCCTGATCAAAAATGACTCCAAGATTTCTCACAGTATTACTAGAGGTCAGGGAAATGCCATCCAGAGTAAAGATCTGGTTAGACACCATGCTTCTAAGATTTGTGGGGCCAAGTACAATAACTTCAGTTTTATCTGAGTTTAAAAGCAGGAAATTAGAGGTCATCCATGTCTTTATGTCTGTAAGACAATCCTGCAGTTTAGCTAATTGGTGTGTGTCCTCTGGCTTCATGGATAGATAAAGCTGGGTATCATCTGCGTAACAATGAAAATTTAAGCAATACCGTCTAATAATACTGCCTAAGGGAAGCATGTATAAAGTGAATAAAATTGGTCCTAGCACAGAACCTTGTGGAACTCCATAATTAACTTTAGTCTGTGAAGAAGATTCCCCATTTACATGAACAAACTGTAATCTATTAGACAAATATGATTCAAACCACCGCAGCGCAGTGCCTTTAATACCTATGACATGCTCTAATCTCTGTAATAAAATTTTATGGTCAACAGTATCAAAAGCAGCACTGAGGTCCAACAGAACAAGCACAGAGATAAGTCCACTGTCCGAAGCCATAAGAAGATCATTTGTAACCTTCACTAATGCTGTTTCTGTACTATGATGAATTCTAAAACCTGACTGAACCTCTTCAAATAGACCATTCCTCTGCAGGTGATCAGTTAGCTGTTTTACAACTACCCTCTCAAGAATCTTTGAGAGAAAAGGAAGGTTGGAGATTGGCCTATAATTAGCTAAAATAGCTGGGTCAAGAGATGGCTTTTTAAGTAATGGTTTAATTACTGCCACCTTAAAAGCCTGTGGTACATAGCCAACTAACAAAGATAAGTTGATCATATTTAAGATTGAAGCATTAAATAATGGTAGGACTTCCTTGAGCAGCCTGGCAGGAATGGGGTCTAACAAACATGTTGATGGTTTGGATGAAGTAACTAATGAAAATAACTCAGAACAATCGAAGAGAAACAGTCTAACCAAATACCGGCATCACTGAAAGCAGCCAAAGATAACGATACATCTTTGGGATGGTTATGAGTAATTTTTTCTCTAATAGTCAAAATTTTGTTAGCAAAGAAAGTCATGAAGTCATTACTAGTTAAAGTTAATGGAATACTCAGCTCAATAGAGCTCTGACTCTTTGTCAGCCTGGCTACAGTGCTGAAAAGAAACCTGGGGTTGTTCTTATTTTCTTCAATTAGTGATGAGTAGAAGGATGTCCTAGCTTTACGGAGGGCTTTTTTATAGAGCAACAAACTCTTTTTCCAGGCTAAGTGAAGATCTTCTAAATTAGTGAGACGCCATTTCCTCTCCAACTTACGGGTTATCTGCTTTAAGCTACGAGTTTGTGAGTTATACCACGGAGTCAGACACTTCTGATTTAAAGCTCTCTTTTTCAGAGGAGCTACAGCATCCAAAGTTGTCTTCAATGAGGATGTAAAACTATTGACGAGATACTCTAACTCCCTTACAGAGTTTAGGTAGCTACTCTGCTCTGTGTTGGTATATGACAATAGAGAACATAAAGAAGGAATCATATCCTTAAACCTAGTTACAGCGCTTTCTGAAAGACTTCTAGTGTAATGAAACTTATTCCCCACTGCAGGGTAGTCCATCAGGGTAAATGTAAATGTTATTAAAAAATGATCAGACAGAAGGGAGTTTTCAGGGAATACTGTTAAGTCTTCTATTTCCATACCATAAGTCAAAACAAGATCTAAGATATGATTAAAGTGGTGGGTGGACTCATTTACTTTTTGAGCAAAGCCAATAGAGTCTAATAATAGATTAAATGCAGTGTTGAGGCTGTCATTCTCAGCATCTGTGTGGATGTTAAAATCGCCCACTATAAGTATCTTATCTGAGCTAAGCACTAAGTCAGACAGAAGGTCTGAAAATTCACAGAGAAACTCACAGTAACGACCAGGTGGACGATAGATAATAACAAATAAAACTGGTTTTTGGGACTTCCAATTTGGATGGAAAAGACTAAGAGACAAGCTTTCAAATGAATTAAAGCTCTGTCTAGGTTTTTGATTAATTAATAAGCTGGAATGGAAGATTGCTGCTAATCCTCCGCCCCGGCCCGTACTACGAGCATTCTGACAGTTAGTGTGACTCAGGGGTGTTGACTCATTTAAACTAACATATTCATCCTGCTGTAACCAGGTTTCTGTTAGGCAGAATAAATCAATACGTTGATCAATTATTATATCATTTACCAACAGGGACTTAGAAGAGAGAGACCTAATGTTTAATAGACCACATTTAACTGTTTTAGTCTGTGGTGCAGTTGGAGGTGCTATATTATTTTTTCTTTTTGAATTTTTTTGCTTAAATAGATTTTTGCTGGTTATTGGTGGTCTGGAAGCAGGCACCGTCTCTACGGGGATGGGGTAATGAGGGGATGGCAGGGGGAGAGAAGCTGCAGAGAGGTGTATAAGACCACAGCTCTGCCTCCTGGTCCCAACGCTAGACAGTCACAGTTTGGAGGATCCAAGAAAATTGGCCAGATTTCTAGAAATGAGAGCTGCTCCATCTAAAGTGGGATGGATGCCGTCTCTCCTAACAAGACCAGGTTTTCCCCAGAAGCTTTGCCAATTATCAATGAAGCCCACCTCATTTTTTGGACACCACTCAGACAGCCAGCAATTCAAGGAGAACATGCGGCTAAACATGTCACTCCCGGTCTGATTGGGGAGGGGCCCAGAGAAAACAACAGAGTCCGACATTGTTTTTGCAAAGTTACACACCGATTTAATGTTAATTTTAGTGACCTCCGATTGGCGTAACCGAGTGTCATTACTGCCGACGTGAATTACAATCTTACCAAATTTACGCTTAGCCTTAGCCAGCAATTTCAAATTTCCTTCAATGTCGCCTGCTCTGGCCCCTGGAAGACAATTGACAATGGTTGCTGGTGTCGCCAACTTCACATTTCTCAAAACAGAGTCGCCAATAACCAGAGTTTGATCCTCGGCGAGTGTATCGTCGAGTGGGGAAAAACGGTTAGAGATGTGCACGGGTTGACGGTGTACACGGGGCTTCTGTTTAGGGCTACGCTTCCTCCTCACAGTCACCCAGTCGGCCTGCTTTCCCGACTGCCCGGGATCCGCCAGGGGGGAACTAACGGTGGGTAAGCCACCTTGGTCCGCACCGACCACAGGGGCCTGTCTAGCTGTAGAATTTTCCACGGTGCGGAGCCGAGTCTCCAATTCGCCCAGCCTGGCCTCCAAAGCTACGAATAAGCTGCACTTATTACAAGTACCGTTACTGCTAAAGGAGGCCGAGGAATAACTAAACATTTCACACCCAGAGCAGAAAAGTGCGGGAGAGACAGGAGAAGCCGCCATGCTAAATCGGCTAAAAGCTAGTAGCTACGCAACCTAGTGGATTTCTAAAAACACTCAAAGTGAATAATGTGTAAATAATTTAGAGGTGATTCAGCAGAAGGAGTGCTTTAGTTAAGGCACCAGACAGGCCATGAAGCAGCACAAGTAACGCACGGCAACAGCGAACGCACGACAACGGTGCAAAAATAAAATAAAATCCACTAGACAGGCTGCGGAGCAGCACAGGCAACACACGACAACGGTGGTAAAAAAAAAAAATAAAAATAAAATAAAAATCCACTAGACAGGCTGTGGAGCAGCACAGGTAACACACGACAACAGTGGTAGAAAATAAAATAAAAATCCACTAGACAGGCTGCGGAGCAGCACAGGTAACACACGACAACGGTGGTAAAAAAAAAATAAAAATAAAATAAAAATCCACTAGACAGGCCGTGGAACAGCACAGGTAACGCACGACAACGGTGGTAAAAAATAAAATAAAAATCCACTAGACAGGCTGTGGAGCAGCACAGGTAACGCACGACAACGGCGGCAAAAAATAAAATAAAAATCCACTAGACAGGCTGCGGAGCAGCACAGGTAACGCACGACAATGGTGGTAAAAAAAAAATAAAATAAATAAAAATAAAATAAAAATCCACTAGATAGGCCGTGGAACAGCACAGGTAACGCACGACAACGGTGGTAAAAAATAAAATAAAAATCCACTAGACAGGCTGCGGAGCAGCACAGGTAACGCACGACAACGGTGGTAAAAAAAAAATAAAATAAAATAAAATAAAAATCCACTAGACAGGCTGCGGAGCAGCACAGGTAACGCACGACAACGGTGGTAAAAAATAAAATAAAAATCCACTAGACAGGCTGTGGAGCAGCACAGGTAACGCACGACAACGGTGGTAAAAAATAAAATAAAAATCCACTAGACAGGCTGCGGAGCAGCACAGGTAACGCACGACAACGGTGGTAAAAAATAAAATAAAAATCCACTAGACAGGCTGCGGAGCAGCACAGGTAACGCACGACAACGGTGGTAAAAAATAAAATAAAAATCCACTAGACAGGCTGCGGAGCAGCACAGGTAACGCACGACAACGGTGGTAAAAAATAAAATAAAAATCCACTAGACAGGCTGCGGAGCAGCACAGGTAACGCACGACAACGGTGGTAAAAAATAAAATAAAAATCCACTAGACAGGCTGCGGAGCAGCACAGGTAACGCACGACAACGGTGGTAAAAAATAAAATAAAAATCCACTAGACAGGCTGCGGAGCAGCACAGGTAACGCACGACAACGGTGGTAAAAAATAAAATAAAAATCCACTAGACAGGCTGCGGAGCAGCACAGGTAACGCACGACAACGGTGGTAAAAATAAAATAAAAATCCACTAGACAGGCTGCGGAGCAGCACAGGTAACGCACGACAACGGTGCTAAAAAATAAAATAAAAATCCACTAGACAGGCTGCGGAGCAGCACAGGTAACGCACGACAACGGTGGTAAAAAATAAAATAAAAATCCACTAGACAGGCTGTGGAGCAGCACAGGTAACGCACGACAACGGTGGTAAAAAATAAAATAAAAATCCACTAGACAGGCTGTGGAGCAGCACAGGTAACGCACGACAACGGTGGTAAAAATAAAATAAAAATCCACTAGACAGGCTGCGGAGCAGCACAGGTAACGCACGACAACGGTGGTAAAAAATAAAATAAAAATCCACTAGACAGGCTGCGGAGCAGCACAGGTAACGCACGACAACGGTGGTAAAAAATAAAATAAAAATCCACTAGACAGGCTGCGGAGCAGCACAGGTAACGCACGACAACGGTGGTAAAAAATAAAATAAAAATCCACTAGACAGGCTGCGGAGCAGCACAGGTAACGCACGACAACGGTGGTAAAAAATAAAATAAAAATCCACTAGACAGCTGCGGAGCAGCACAGGTAACGCACGACAACGGTGGTAAAAATAAAATAAAAATCCACTAGACAGGCTGCGGAGCAGCACAGGTAACGCACGACAACGGTGGTAAAAAATAAAATAAAAATCCACTAGACAGGCTGCGGAGCAGCACAGGTAACGCACGACAACGGTGGTAAAAAATAAAATAAAAATCCACTAGACAGGCTGCGGAGCAGCACAGGTAACGCACGACAACGGTGGTAAAAAATAAAATAAAAATCCACTGGACAGGCTGCGGAGCAGCACAGGTAACGCACGACAACGGTGGTAAAAAATAAAATAAAAATCCACTAGACAGGCTGCGGAGCAGCACAGGTAACGCACGACAACGGTGGTAAAAAATAAAATAAAAATCCACTAGACAGGCTGCGGAGCAGCACAGGTAACGCACGACAACGGTGGTAAAAAATAAAATAAAAATCCACTAGACAGGCTGCGGAGCAGCACAGGTAACGCACGACAACAGTGGTAAAAAATAAAATAAAAATCCACTAGACAGGCTGCGGAGCAGCACAGGTAACGCACGACAACGGTGGTAAAAAATAAAATAAAAATCCACTAGACAGGCTGCGGAGCAGCACAGGTAACGCACGACAACGGTGGTAAAAAATAAAATAAAAATCCACTAGACAGGCTGCGGAGCAGCACAGGTAACGCACGACAACGGTGGTAAAAAATAAAATAAAAATCCACTAGACAGGCTGTGGAGCAGCACAGGTAACGCACGACAACGGTGGTAAAAAATAAAATAAAAATCCACTAGACAGGCTGTGGAGCAGCACAGGTAACGCACGACAACAGTGCTAAATAAAATAAAAATCCACTGGACAGGCTGTGGAGCAGCACAGGTAACACACGACAACAGTGCTAAAATAAAATAAAATCCACTGGACAGGCTGTGGAGCAGCACAGGTAACACACGACAACAGTGCTAAAATAAAATAAAAATCCACTGGACAGGCTGTGGAGCAGCACAAGTAACACACGACAACGGTGCTAAAATAAAATAAAAATCCACTAGACAGGCTGTGGAGCAGCACAGGTAACACACGACAACAGTGGTAAAAAATAAAATAAAAATCCACTAGACAGGCTGTGGAGCAGCACAGGTAACGCACGACAACGGTGGTAAAAAATAAAATAAAAATCCACTAGACAGGCTGTGGAGCAGCACAGGTAACACACGACAACAGTGGTAAAAAATAAAATAAAAATCCACTAGACAGGCTGCGGAGCAGCACAGGTAACACACGACAACAGTGCTAAAATAAAATAAAAATCCACTGGACAGGCTGTGGAGCAGCACAGGTAACACACGACAACAGTGCTAAAATAAAATAAAAATCCACTGGACAGGCTGTGGAGCAGCACAAGTAACACACGACAACGGTGCTAAAATAAAATAAAAATCCACTAGACAGGCTGTGGAGCAGCACAGGTAACACACGACAACAGTGGTAAAAAATAAAATAAAAATCCACTAGACAGGCTGTGGAGCAGCACAGGTAACGCACGACAACGGTGGTAAAAAATAAAATAAAAATCCACTAGACAGGCTGTGGAGCAGCACAGGTAACACACGACAACAGTGGTAAAAAATAAAATAAAAATCCACTAGACAGGCTGCGGAGCAGCACAGGTAACACACGACAACAGTGCTAAAATAAAATAAAAATCCACTGGACAGGCTGTGGAGCAGCACAAGTAACACACGACAACGGTGCTAAAATAAAATAAAAATCCACTAGACAGGCTGTGGAGCAGCACAAGTAACACACGACAACGGTGCTAAAATAAAATAAAAATCCACTAGACAGGCTGCGGAGCAGCACAGGTAACACACGACAACAGTGCTAAAATAAAATAAAAATCCACTAGACAGGCTGTGGAGCAGCACAGGTAACGCACGACAACGGTGGTAAAAAATAAAATAAAATCCACTAGACAGGCTGTGGAGCAGCACAGGTAACACACGACAACAGTGCTAAAATAAAATAAAAATCCACTAGACAGGCTGTGGAGCAGCACAGGTAACACACGACAACAGTGCTAAAATAAAATAAAAATCCACTGGACAGGCTGTGGAGCAGCACAGGTAACGCACGACAACAGTGCTAAAATAAAATAAAAATCCACTAGACAGGCTGTGGAGCAGCACAGGTAACACACGACAACAGTGCTAAAATAAAA